>NW_027530632.1:142613-155985 GCF_008692635.1 Crocuta crocuta
AAAACCCGTTGAAGTGCACAAGGCATTGTCGGGTCTTCCCAAGTGAGAAATGGTCTCCTAGAAGTAAGCGACTTTGCCAAGGTCACACAATACATGGCCAGGCCGGGACTTGAGTGCTGGCCTTCCGCTTCCTAGCTCCTTTCGAGAATTCTATTTTTAAAATAAAAAAAACTTTCCATCTGCACCTCCCGATGAAGACCGAGCAAGTATACCAGAGATCTGGATTCGTCTAAAATTTGAAAATTTGTTTTAAATGTTCTGCACTGGACAGAATCCAGAATGTTTCAAAAGACACATTCCCTCCCCCCGCCTTAAATGTTTAAATGCATGTCCTTAAGGATAAATTAAATCCATATGCTTCTGATCAATTTGCATTTACTGTAATTCATTAAAATACTGCTTTGGAAGTTATTGAGCACTCCAGCGCATTTTGCATCTTGCTCCAAGTATTGCAAAAAGTCCTACTGATGGTCTTAAAATCAATGTAGTCTTTGGCAGACATACAGACTCAGTCCATTTATTTTCAGGAAGGTGACCCTTGGGCGAGTGTAGCAGATTTGAACTTCATCCTGTTTCTCAGGCTTCTTAGTCTTAGAGTGGAGAGAGGAGTGTCCCACACAGGAGTGGGAAAGCCATTTGCCCTTCAAATGTTCAAAGTTCAACTGAAGGGCGCCTGGTTGGCTCAGTTGGTTGAGTGTCTGACTCCCGATTTTGGCTCAAGTCATGGTCTCGTGGTCGTGGGATGGAGCTTCACATCGGGTCCCACATCAGACTCTGCACTGAGCATGAAACCTGCTTGGGATTCACCCCCCCCCCCCCTCACTCCCCTGCTTGTGCTCTCTCTCTCTCTCTAAAAAAAAGAAATTTTTTAAAAAATGATGGTTTAAAAAAAAACAGTTCAATTGAAAAGGAAGTCAATACATTTCACATCTCTAGCACGTCTAAGTGTACAAAATCCAACCACGTTTTGTCCGTCCATCCATCCATCCATCCATCCATCCATCCATCCATCCAATCATCCATTCACCCATCCAGGTATTCAGTCATTCAAATAACATTTACTGGCATCCTACTATGAATCAGGCATTGTAGAAGTTTCCAAGAAAAAAATAAGTAAATAGTTTTCACGTCATATTTTACAGCAAATACTATAGGATCCTAAGAACAACTTTACAATTTATATAGATCATTCTATTCAGTCTTCATAGACATGGATAGAGGGGGCTCTGAAAGGTTCAGCAAATTGCCTGTGATTCCGGGTGATTTCTAACACACAACAGGTACTATGTTAATACTTGTTGAATTGAAATGAGTGAGCAAGAGGTGTGGTGTTGTCTTTGGGTCTGTTGTGGTTAGGATGTCAGAGTGTAAGGATAGGGCAGTGGTAAGAACGTGGGCCTCAGAGCCAGATGAGGCCTGGGTTTCAATCTCACTTCCATTACTCAATAACTGTGTGTATCTGTCAGGGTCCCAGCGGGAAACAGATGGCACGCTCAAATTAGGATAATCTCAGGAAGGCTCAAAAAAGGAGCCATTTATGAAGGTGTGGGAAGGGACAGGGATGCCACGTGGGTGGTGCATTAATGGCGTGGCTGTTACTAGTCCTAGGCCTGAATGAATGAGAGAAGGACGTGGCTATGATCACCCAGAGCAGGACATCTGACGGGGAGTGTGACCTCAGTTGAGGGCCACAGCCAGCCTGAAACTCCTCCGAAGGAGGAATGCCAAGGAATAACTACCCTGATTTCATTCACCATATCGTGCCGGGACACCCACTGGCTGAACCCATGTGGGCAAAGCAACCTTTGATGTGGTCATAGAGGTCAGCCTTCGGGGCAGAGAACAAGTGGGGAGTGGATCCTAAGAGGCAAGTGGAAGACATCTCACGTTGTGCGTGATGTTGGGAAATCATTTCCTTTCCTTTACTTCATGACCGTCCCCTTTCCAATGGATATGAAGAAATCTACCTTGAGAGGTGGTTGGAGAGGATTAAATGGGATCGCGTGTATGCGCCGTTGAGCATAGTACCTTGCACCAGAACTCACTTGTGATTCTTCTTCCCCTGGACTTGGGTGCCCAAAGCTGGCGGTCCCAGCATCTCAGAATAACCCAACACCCAGTCAGTCGTAGTCTCTGAGATCCAGTCCTTAGTTTTATAGAATTGTGCTTGCTGTGCCTTGGGGACATGGAGCTGACAGTGAGGAGGTGAGCCCTAGAGACAGCTGAAGGAGAAATATAAGATGGAAAGGATGACAGGGCGTGTGGCCTGTGAGCTGGCAGCAACAGAGGGAGCTGGCAGAGAGGGACCAGCGGGTGTGGGGGAGACAGGTAGGAATGGGCACTTCTGACATGCTGAGGCAGGAGCAGCCCTTCACTGGAGAGCATGATAGTCTTCCCACTTCCAAGAGCAGCTGATCCAATCCTGTTTCTGAGTGTCTGAGTGGGGCCCAAGAATATGTGATTATGCCCCTTCCCCCCAGATGGCCCTGCTGTGGGATGGGTCTTTGACACGAATGTGAAGAGAGAAAGGTCTTGAAGGCTGCTATCAAGGAGGACCCCTCAGGGCCTGGGTACAGCCTTTCCTGAATCTCATCCAGTGCAGTTGGTCAGGTTCTTCCTCAGGGCTACATCAAAGTCTGATTCCAATTTTGACAAGAGTAGATCAGTCGAACATACAAGCTTCCAGAAACGACATGAACCAATCTCAACATCCACATGTCCACAGTATCCACCATTAGACCTGATTTGGACACAAGGTAAAACCAAAGCCCAAAGCCAAGTGGCTTCTCCCAGAGCCATGCTGCTAATTTAGATTGGAGGCAATAGTGGACGAGCTTTTCTAACCAGAGAATTTCTTACAGCTTTCGCCACACACTGGTCGGTTCATATCTTCTGAAACACGTCAGGGGAATAGGGCAGAAGTAGCTCTTGCCTCCAGTACCAGTGTGGTAGTGTGGTAGTGGGGATTGGAGCCAAACAAAGCTGGGTTTGAATCCTTATTCTACCATGTATCGGTTGTGTGAATGGGAAGATGTCACGTGACCTTCTGAACCTCATGTCCTTCTCTGCAAACGAAGATACCGCCAAATATTTTACCTGATTATTATGAGGATTAATCAAGAGCATGTAAGTAACTTCCTGGCATTGAGTGACATTCAAAAAATTACTATTCCTATTGTTTTCAGCTTCATAAGATGGTTTTCTTATGATTTGAAATTTCTACAACATATATGTGCATTTTTTAAGTGGACCCAAAGAACTTTGTTTTTTTGGGTTAAATCCCTCACGGATGAAGAGAATTTTTTTTAATGTAATTTATTGCCAAGTTGGCTAACATACAGTGTATCCTGTGTGCTCTTGGTTTTGGGGGTGGATTCCCTTGGTTCATCGCTTACATACAACACCCAGTGCTCATTCCAACAAGCACCCTCCTCAATCGAATGAAGATAATCTAATATGTTATCAGTTTCCATTGCTAACACACTTTATCATTTTGGAGATTAAACTCTGGATCCTCCAACTTAAGAAGTACAGGGGTGCCTGGGTGGCTCAGTTGGTTAAGCATCCAACTTTGGCTCAGCTCATGATCTTGCAGCTCATGAGTTTCAGCCCTGGGTTGGACTCTGTGCTGACAGCTCAGAGCCTGGGGCCTGCTTTGGATTCTGTGTCTCCCTCTCTCTGTGTCCCTCCCCCATTCACACTCTGTCTCTCTCTGTCTCTGTCTCTCTCAAAAATAAATATTAAAAAATTTTAAAAAGTTATGAACCCCAAAGAAGAGTGAGATTTTAGANAATGTCGTATATTGGAGACCATTCTTTCTCAAATATATGACTTAATGCAAAAGAAATTCCCCAAAGTATTGCTTAAACTGCATCTCACAAATTTTGATATGTTATGTCTTTAATTTAGTTCAAAATATGTTCTGATTTCACTTTTTTTTTTTTTTTTTTTATTTTTTTTTTTTTTTTTNTGAGCTGGCAGTCAGCACAGAGCCCGACGCGGGGCTCGAACCCACGAACTGCGAGATCATGACCCAAGCAAAAGTCGGACGCTTAACCGACTAAGCCACCCAGGCGCCCCTGATTTCACTTTTGATTTCATCTTTGACTCATGGATTATTTAAAAGTGTAGTGTTCAGTTTCCTCATATTTGGACAATTTTCCAGATATTCTATTATTGAGTTCTGATTTAATTCCATTGCGGTCAGAGAATATACTTTGTATGACTTTATTCCTTTTATTATGACATTTTTTTCGCAGAATGCAGTCTATTTCAGTAAATGTTTTATGTGCGATTGGAAAGAATGTGTATTTTCATAGTGTTGGATGGAATGTTCTATAAATGTAATCATGTCAAGTTAGTTGATAGTGTTGATCAATTACACTATATTCTTCCTGATATTTTGTTTATTACTTCTATCAATTGTTGAAAGAAGAATATGAAAATATTAGACTATAATTGTTGATTTGTCTATTTCTGTTTGTGAGTCTGTCAGGTTTTCCTTCATGTATTTTAAAGCTCTATTATTAGATATATGTTTAGAGCTGCTATGTCTTCTTGATGAGTTGACCATTTTATCATTTCAAAATGACACTTTTAATCTCTGGTAATATTCTTTCCTCTGAAATCCACCTTGATTTTAATATAGCCGTTCTAGTTTTCTTTTGCTTGTTGCTATGATAGATATTTGTCAGTTCTTTTACTATTTGTGCCTTCTTAGTGAAATCATTTCTTACAGGTAGTATCTAATTGGGTTTTCCCTTTTTATTCAATCTGACAACTCTGTTTTTTTAACTGAGGTATTTCAAACTGTTAGATTTCTTTTTCTTTTTTTTAAAATTTATTTATTTTGAGAGAGAGAGAGGAGAGAGTGTGTGGGGAAAGGGCAGAGAGAGAGAGAGAGAGAGAGAGAGAATCCAAAGCAGGTTCTGCTCGGCTGGCCAGCCCACAGCCCGACACGGGGCTTAAACCCACAAATGTGAGATCATCACCTGAGCTGAAATCGAGTTGGGCGCTTAACTGACTGAGCCACCCAGGCGCTCCAAACTTTTAACATTCAGTGTAATTATGGATACACTTAGGTTTAATGCTACCAACTTGTGTTTTCCTCCTATTTGTCTCATCTTCTCTTTGTTCCCTTTTCCCTTATTTTCTACCTTCTTTGGGGGTGTCTGAACTTTTTTTTATTGTTCTATTTTATTTCCTTTGATGGCATATTAGGTATAACCTTTTTTTGTTATTTTAGTGGTTACGTTAGGGTAACAGTGTGCATTTTTAATTGATCACACCCTACTTTCTAGCAATATTGTACCATTTCTAGAGTATAAGAACCTTATAACATTATGCTTCTATTTTCCCTTCCTAACCTTTGTACTGTTGTCATATAGTCAGTCCTCTTTTATATATGTTGCAAATCATGTCTCCATTTTTTATTATTCATGTTTAGTCAGCTATATTTTAAAGAGATTTAAATAAGAAAACACTGTATATGTTTACCCATGTATTTACCATTCCTTTGTGTAGATTCATATTTGTTTCTGATGATTTTCCTTCTGTCTGATGGACATACTTTAACGTTTCTTGCAGTGTGGGTTTGCTGGTGACGAATTGTCTTATCTTTTGTGTGTCTGAAAAGCCTCTTTTTCCTTTGTTTTTGAAAGACATTTTCACCAGGAATAGCTTTCTTGGCTAACAGTCATGCCTTGTTCTTTCTTTAGCTCCTTTTTTGAATTTCCTTTTTTTAAAAAATTTTCTCTCTGTGTTGCAGTTTGAACAATTTTATTGTTATGTTTTCAAGTTCACGGATTTTTTCTTTTGTGATGTCTATCTGACATCCAGTCAGTGAATCCCATCCAGTGAATATTTTCATCTCACACATTGTAATATCCAATTACCTCTAAAAATCCAATTACCTCTTATAAAGTGTTATTTCATACAATAACGCTGGTAGAGGCTTTATATGGGCTTTTGAAACATCCTTCCAAAACCTACTTTTCTTTTGGAACATATGGAATACAGTCACACAGTTACAAACTGTTCTAATACAGGTTGCTACTATTTTGACATCTGTATCGATTCTGTGTCCTTTTCGATAAAGTGAGCTTTCTCCTCATGTTGGGTCATAATTTCCTGATCATTTTTGGCCATTTTATATTTGATGCCAGCCATTGTGAATTCGACCTCTTTGCGTGCCAGATAGCTTTGGATCCTAAAATTATCTCTGGGCTTCGTTCAGGTATGCAGTTAAGTTACTTGGAAACAAGTGGATTCTTTTGGGTCTTGCTTTTAAGATTTGATAGTCAGGACCAAGGATGTGTTTATCCTACAGGTAATTTCCACCTCGACTCTGGCAAGACTCTTTTCCAGACTTCAGCCAACACTCTATGAATCTTGAGGCTTGGCTGGAACAGGCACTATGACCGCTAATCATTTCGGGTGATTCTTTCACACGTACACACTGATCACTCCTCATCTGAGTACTTCCGGGAGACCATCTGCAGATGCCCAGAGCTCTCTGTGTGTAGTTCTCTCCTCTCCAGTACCCCTTCGTGAGAACTCAGGCTGCTTTGATCTCCCAGAATCTCAGATTTGTCTCTTTAATTTGGGAAATCGCTAGACTCTGCTCTCATCTCCTCTTTCTGAAGCATGGCCTGCAAAATTCTCAAAGCAGTAACCTGGGGAAATTATAGGGCTCACCTCCTTTGTTTCTCATCTCTCACATCTCTGTCCTTTGTTTGCTGATGTACAGTGTCTTACAAACTGTTATTTCATGCAACTTATCTATTTTTTTAGTTGTTTCAGTGCACAGGTAAAATGCTGGCCCCATTACACCATCTTGTCCTGAAACTGAAGTCTTTGGACAGTTCCTTTCATAATCTAAAAAGAAGAGTTTTGCTAGTCCTCTCTTTTTTCTTTTTAGTGGCTCTACATTTCCATTATCTTACTGAAATCCTAGCCGACCTGTTAATGGCAGTCTTTAGCCTCGAAATTTATTTATCTCTTTGGTTACTCTTCTTGCTCCTTGCTATTAAATCCTGGAACTCGAGTGACTGATGGAAGATAAGGCTTCAGGTGTTATTTGCCAAAAGGAAAACAGGAAAACAAAGGAAGGAACTCCTTCTCTGTATTGTTAATTGCTGTATGACAATGTACCACAGACTTTGTAGTGTAAAACAATGCACATTTATTATCTCACTATTTCTGAGGGTCAGGAACATGGGCATAACTTAGCTAGGTTCTCTGTTGTAGACTCTTTCACAAGGTTACCGTCAGGATGTCAGATAGGGTTGAGGTCTCATCTGGAGAAGCATATGATTCCAAACCCATGTGGTTGTTGAGAGTATTTATTTCCTCAAGGAATGATGGGCTGAGGGCTCCCATTCTTTGCTGGCTATTGGTCAGAGGCTGTCTTAAAGTTTTCTGCCACCTAGTCCTCTCCACTGGGTAGCTCAAAATACGGCAGTTTATTTTACCAAACTGGGCAAGTCAGAGAGTCAGCAATATAGAAATTACAGAAATCACTGAAATGATATCCCATCATATGCTCTTTGTTAGAAATAGATCCTGTCTGTACTCAAGAACAAGGGAATACAGGAGCACCTGGGTGGCTCAGTCTGTTAAGCATCCGACTTTGGCTCTGGTCATGATCTCGTGATTTGTGAGTTTGAGCCCCGCATCCAGCTCTGTGCTGACAGCTCGGAGCC
Source organism: Crocuta crocuta (assembly GCF_008692635.1). Classification (NCBI taxonomy): domain Eukaryota; kingdom Metazoa; phylum Chordata; class Mammalia; order Carnivora; family Hyaenidae; genus Crocuta; species Crocuta crocuta. The sequence continues at coordinate 150,317 of NW_027530632.1, forward strand.
TGAAGGCTGCTTCGGATTCCATGTCTCCCTCTCTCTGCCCCTCCCCCACTCATGCTCTATCTCTCTGTCTCTCTCTGTCTCTCTCTGTCTCTCTCAAAAATAAATGAACCTTAAAAATTATTTTAAAAAAGAACAAAGGATTATACAGCAGCATAAATAAAAAGAGGTTGGGATTATTGAGGGTCATCTTAGAGTGTGCGCCCCGCACTCCTTTTCTAGAAAAAGACAAGGTACAGGTTTCTTTAAAAACATATGTAGGTTTTACATATACAGGTTCTGAAGCCTAGCATGTCATATTAGCAGAAAGCAGGGGACTGAATTAAAAACAAAAGGGCTAGAGATACAGCATTAAGAAATGTTGGTGGGGGTGCCTGGGTGGCTCAATCAATTAAGCATCTGGCTCTTGATTTCAGCTCAGGTCACCATCTCACAGTTAGTGAGTCTGAGCCCCACCTTGGGCTCTTTGCTGACAGTGAGGAGCCTGGTTGGGATTCTCTGTCTCACGCTCTCTCTGCCTTTCCCTCCCTCAATCTTGCCATCAGAAAACATTTAAACATATCTAAACTGCTTCAATCCTTATTGTATTCAACAAGCATTTACCAGGTATCTTCTTTATAGCAGGCTGTATGCTACATATAAGAGATAAAGTAGTGAGTAAGAGTCTGAGTCTTCCTCAATATATCTTGCTTAATATATCTGTTGAGCATAATAGTCAATTTGCCATTAAACTAATGTGGCCAGTGCTACCAAAGGGGATCCCCAAGGTGCCTGGAAGGCGAATAAGCAGGACAGCCAGTCACCCAGGGGTTGAGAAGCCCCAGTAAACACCTGGAATTTGATAGCAGGCAGATGTTGCTTCATCAGCCCCTCCCCTCGGGTCAATACTGCATTGATCACAGAAGTTATGGCTACATGTCTAGAGCCTAGGACCATACTGGGCACCTAGTAGCCCTTTAATAACTATTTGTTGAATTAAATTGTAGAAACTGGAAGTTTGAGGATCCAGTATGATACATTCAGCAATGCCTATAAAAGTGTCAATTATAGGGGCACCTGGGTGGCTCAGTCAGTTAAGCGTCTGACTTCAGCTCAGGTCATGATCTCACAGTTCATGGGTTCAAGCCCCGAGTCAGGCTCTGAGCTGACAGCCTGCTTTGGATTCTGTGTCTCCCTCTCTCTACTCCTCCCCCGCTTATGCTCTGTCTCGCTCTCTCTGAAAAATAAAATAAACATGGGGAAAAAAGTGTCAAGTATAAACTGAGGGCTAGAACGTATGTTGACAAGCTTCCACGAACAGGAAAATTTGAGACCTCTGAGTCCATGAAACCCACATGTTCGCATTTGGCTTTCTCCAAGGGTTTGCCCGTCAAAATTCTTGTGAGTCCATGTAAATCGGTAGTTTCCATGGAAGCAAACAAACCCGAAGGGATGTGAAAACCACTAAGATGTCCTAGTGCTGCCGAGAGTGTGTTGATTACAGCATGTGAAGTCATATCTTCTTTGGGATTAAACGTTTCAGGAATCATTTATTCACGAGTCCGACACAATCGAACACCTAATGTGTAGCGGGTGGCATGCTGGGAATTAGGGATGCCAAACAAAACAAGCATGACACTTTCCTTAACAGGCCCGCTGTTTTGGTCAGGGTCCCCACGTACAGCTAGGCAGGGCTATCAAATGCCCTTGTACCCTAAATACTTGACAAAGGTGTTGTGCAGGCAAGCAGCTGCTCTAGGCCCCACCCCCATTATTAAAGCAAGAGTTCTTAAACTGTAGCTTATGACCTTGGGAGCCCATGAACTCCTAGCAATGTTATCCACAGTGGTATGTATATTTTTCCAATGCTCTGGGGCAGCCTTTATCTGATGTTCATTGATCTATGAACCCCATAATGCTTAACATCATGGTATTTAAAGACTTTTCTTGGGGCGCCTGGGCGGCTCAGTTGGTTGGGCGACTGACTCTTGATTTCAGCTCAGGTCACGATCTCTGGTTGGGTTCCTAAGATCAAGCCCTGTGTCGGGCTCTGGGCTGAAGGCAAAGCCTGCTTGGGATTCTTTCTCCCTCCCTCCCTCCCTCCCTGTCTCTCTCAGTGAAAGTTAATAAACTTAAAAAGAAAGACTTTTCTAAGTCACTTCGAGTCTTCTGAATTAGGCAGGCCATAAATCATTCGTGAAAAAACACTAATAAACAAATAGAAAAAATTACAGGCACAAGAAGTTACTTTCGTTTACATGTCTTTTTTCATCATCTAATGTCCCACCAAGTATATAAATGACAATTCCATTAATTATTTAAATCTATTCATCCTCCAAGATTTATCTAGTAACTATAGCTATGTCCCGAGCAGACATACGTCTGATAGTGCCTAGTTCTGTAGCATAGTATACGGAAAGAAAAGAAAAGGAGTCAAATATTTCTTGGATTCAAATCGCAGATCCAGGACCGGACCGTTGTGACCTCGGAGGCAAAGAACTTAACTTAGAATCTCAGGTTCCATATCTGTAAAACGTAATAATAAAACTATCGATTGTCTGGGTCTAGGGATAAGATGGAGAGTGACTTCCAATGGATGTGAGGGATCTTTTTTGGGGTGATGGAAAAATTCTAAAGTTGGGTTGTAGCGATAGTTGTACAACTCTTGAAGTGTACTTAAATATCATTCACTTGTACCTGGCAAACTGGTGAATTTTATAGTATGTAGTTATACTTCAAAAAAGCTGTTATTTAGGGGCACCTGGGTGGCTCAGTCGGCTAAGCGTCCGACTTCGGCTCAGGTCATGATCTCATGACTTGTGAGTTCGAGCCCCGCGTCAGGCTCTGTACTAACAGCTCAGAGCCTGGAGCCTGCTTCGGATTCTGTGTCTCCCTCTCTCTCTGCCCCCCCTGCTCATGCCCTGTCTCTCTCTGTCTCTCAGTAATAAATAAATGTTTTTAAAAAAAGCTGTTATTTAAAAAAAAATAGGAAAAAAGCTGAAGCTTTGTTTTTGTTTCTTTTACTCTCCATTTAAAAGGATTTTTCCCTCCCCTTGGGGGAGAACTTCATGGATTCGGTTCTAATATCAGCACTTTCCCTGGGAAGATAAAATTGGAGATTAAGCTCCAAGAATACGTGAGGGGAAATGTTTTGCAATAATGCAGGCTGAAATTCACATGTTCAATCATTCACTCGTCACGTTCGCATCGGGTTCCTGTGCTATGCTGAATTTTCGAAATCTGCCAGAGATGTTTAAATAGTACAAACAGTTTTATATACAACATCAGGTGTCATGACAAACCTGGCTAAGTTCTGTATTGCACACAAGCAAATTTCCGCTGTGATTCAAAACTCTTTATTGCCAAAGGTACACACGGGTCCACTGTTAGCTGTACTTCTGCTGAGATCTCGCAGGGCAACAGTGTTGCTAAGAGGCATATGCTTCGGGCTTGCCGAGGAGGTAAAAAGGAGGAGACATTCTGCATAAAGGGGAACTTTGGGAGATTTATTTCCCTCCCAGCAATCTGTGGAAGGATACATTTTCTGATTCATATTCATTTGTATTAGTATTTTCCCCAAGAGCATATTNTTACAATGCCTCCAATTGTATAGGTTTATTTTGGACACAAAGTGGGTGTGACTGCCTCCTGAATGGAAGTGGATGGTTCCATGACCTTGGAAAAATTTATACCTCCTGGGGTTATCTAAATGTGGATACACTTTTATGGTTTCCTTTGAAATGTATGTATTCTTTTTTTCTGCCTCCCCTCCCATTGCTCTGAGCACTAGGGTAAGGAATGGGGAAAGTNGAGGGACGAGAGAGGGAGAGACACAGAATCCGAAGCAGGCTCCCGGCTCTGAGCTGTCAGCAAGGAGTCCCATGTGGGGCTCAAACTCACAAGCCATGAGATCATGACCTGAGCTGATGGAGCCACCCAGGCACCCCTCACAGGCTGTGTCTGTTAGTTAGAAAAGACCCACCGGTTTGGTTTCTTTCTACCCCCGACGGTATAATCACCTGATTAGTGCTTTGTGCTGACTTCTACCCTATCCATGCACAGGCCTAATACTCCAAGTGGGGTGAGATGTGGTTAGCATTCAAGATGGATTTTGTAAGGCACACTGTGGAAAACTGTTTACACCTGTAATCGAGTGTAATTACTAACATTGAAGTGGAAGCTTTTAAAAAGAGCTGCCTCTACTAATAATACTATAGAGCATTCAGGATTAGTTCACTCAGCCTAGTGTAATAATTAACGTGGAGAAGTATGTGTGTGTGTGGGGGGGTCTTTTCCTGATCCACTGTTATTTAAAACGCTTGTCAAACATTTGGGAGTTTGAAAGGACCCCTAAAGTCTTTTTGCCTTAAATGTTTTTTCTTAACAAAACAAAACAAAAGAAAACAATAGGGGCGCCTGGGTGGCTCAGTCGGTTAAGCGTCCAGCTTCGGCTCAGGTCCTGATCTCACGGTTCGTGGGTTCGAGCCCCGTGTCGGGTTCTGTGCTGACAGCTCAGAGCCTGGAGCTTGCTTCCGAGTCTGTGTCTGCCCCTCCCCAGCTCGTGCTCTGTCTCTCTGTGTCTCAAAAATAAATTATTAAAAACATTTTTAAAAAAACAATAGATTTTATTTGTAATCAAGAGAACACTGATCCATTTATGCCATTAAAAAAATATTTTATGTTACTTGATGCCCTGAATCACTTTCAAAATGTCCCTTACGAAGTCATAGTTTATCCAGAAAAGAAAATAAAGTAAATCCTGAAGTATTTGAGGTTTCTTTATACTTCCAAGTGATGGATTTGAGTAGGCTTTTAGCACGGTACAATTATCACTGGCCTTCGTACAACCATATCACTAAGTAACAAGTTCTCTGGCTGCAAATGCCTTTGTTCTAAAGAATTGTAAAATGAGAATATGATCTAATAAGGTAGTTATTCATTTACCACTTCCTGCTCCTCATCCCCAGCTTAGCCCTCAAGGCCTGCGTGCATCCAATTTCAATTCCAACTCCTGCAAAAGAGGCTTGCTATAAAAAGAATTTCGAGTTAGCCCGCGCTAATCTGATGCTACAGACAAACTCTCAAAAGGCCTCAAATAACTCAGCAATCAAGCAGGGCCTGTAATAGGCTCCTATATTTTAATTGGTTGAGTAGACGTGAGTATCTAGTGAAAAGTGACTAAGTGGAGAAAAGGTCAAGAAGTGATTGAGTTTGGGGGTGCCTGGGTGGCTCAGTCGGTTAAGTGTCAGACTTCGATTCAGGTTGTGATCTCACAGTTTGTGGGTTCGAGCCCCGCATCGGGCTCCATGCCCACAGCTTGGGGCCTGGAGCCTGTTTCTGATTCTGTGTCTCCCTCTCTCTCTCTGCCTCCCCTGCTCATGGTGTGTGTCTCTCCCTCTCAAAAATAAATAAACATTAAAAAAAATAAATAGAGGCGCCTGGGTGGCTCAGTCCGTTAAGCGTCCAACTTCGGCTCAGGTCATGATCTCACAGTTCACAAGTTCACACCTTGCATTGGGCTCTGTGCTGACGGCTCAGAGCCTGGAGCCTGCTTCCGATTCTGTGTCTTCCCCTCTCTCTGCCCCTCCCCTGCTCGTACTCTGTCTCTTTGTCTCTCTTTCTCTCTCTCTCAAAAATAAATAAACAGTAGGGGCGCCTGGGTGGCTTAGTCGGTTAAGCGTCCGACTTTCGCT
>NW_027530632.1:155992-156309 GCF_008692635.1 Crocuta crocuta
ACAGCTTGGGGCCTGGAGCCTGTTTCTGATTCTGTGTCTCCCTCTCTCTCTGCCCCTCCCCTGCTCATGGTGTGTGTCTCTCCCTCTCAAAAATAAATAAACATTAAAAAAAATAAATAGAGGCGCCTGGGTGGCTCAGTCCGTTAAGCGTCCAACTTCGGCTCAGGTCATGATCTCACAGTTCACAAGTTCACACCTTGCATTGGGCTCTGTGCTGACGGCTCAGAGCCTGGAGCCTGCTTCCGATTCTGTGGCTTCCCCTCTCTCTGCCCCTCCCCTGCTCGTACTCTGTCTCTTTGTCTCTCTTTCTCTCTCTC
>NW_027530632.1:156493-163988 GCF_008692635.1 Crocuta crocuta
TTTTATTCACCTTCCTACTTGCCTCCTGTTCCCTTAATTCTCACCACCTCCTCACCTTGAATTTGTCCTTTCAGCGTTTGGGTTTTCAAGCATTGCCTTGAGAGCTTGCATGGGTTGGTCCATTGTTCTCTCCAGGCAATACATTCATTCATCCACTCATTTGTGTTTATCAAGTACCCCTTCTGTTCTTGGCTCTGTACAAGGCACTAGGGAATCCACCTTGAGTAGGCCAGCTTCTGCCTAGAGAGATGAACAGTAGGACCCCGCAATTCTGAGGATCAAGTAGCTTACAAACTACAAAGACTGCATGTTGTAGTACGCACACCGGGCTTGGTTTGATTGCCAAAGAGGCACAGATACCTCGATTACTCTTTCGTAAATGTCTGTCCTCAAAGGAGAACAGTGGCTTTACGAGCAGAGAAGACCTTTAGTCTCTCCATCTGGGCATTCAGAGAAACTAGAACCCGTGAGCCTAGAACAAGTCTGAATTTTTTGCTAAGGTGCTGTGGTGTGGCTGGACCCCCATTGGGAAAGGTCAGCGCTTCTACTCCTGTGTTTGCCAAACTCTTCCCACAGTACTAACTTCTGCTTTTGTCGAGATATCTCTTGACCACGGGTGGGCAAGGCACACTTTTCCGGACGAAGGTTCTGAAATGGGCTAGAATTATACATTAGATTTACTCCAAGTTTGCTTTATGGCTGAGAACTCACTCCCTGTTTTACTTCCCATCCCAAATTAGGTGCAGCTATGTCATCGTACCGAGCCTATTAGAGTATCTGCAATGAGGTTAAATGACGTCATGAAGATACCAAAAACAATATGCGAAAAAAATATATAGGAATATTCCATATTTGAGTATAAATTGCCTCCTACTATGAATTACCCAGGGAGAAATTCGTGTCTCCTATGTGTCCCACTTTTTAAAGAGTCCAAAAGTATAATTCAAACTTAAATCCAGAGATTAACGGCTTTGCCAGTTTCTCGTTCTGCCCATGGCCAGCCAGAAAGGTTCATAATGTCTGGGTAGAATTACCAATACCTTCACCACTATGGCCTGGGATGCCTTTCCTAAGAATGGATGTCTCTCTTTTGGGGAGCCTAGAAGTTAAATTAGCCTCTCTTGTAAAAGAGTCTAAGTGGGGGCACCTGGGTGGCTCAGTCGGTTTAAGCATCTGATTTCAGCTCAGGTCATGATCTCGCAGTTCATGAGTTTGAGCCCCCCCCTTCCGGTGAACAAGGGCCCTGCTTTCGGTGAGCTCGTGCCCTGCTTCTCTCTCTCTCTCTCTCTCTCTCTCCCTCTCTGCCCCTCACTGACTTGTGCCCTTTCTCTCAAAATAACTAACTAACTAACTAAATAAGAAATAAAAGAGTCAAAGTCATCAACACAATCACAGGACTTTGGCGGCAACACTGACTAAGATCACTAACGGTTAGCAATTCACGGTGCTTGAACAGTCTTCTCATACAAAATGAAATCCCATAATCTAATGCTGGCGCCGTGTAGACATAATAGAAACTCGGTGGTGTCTGGAGGAAGAAGGAGGCAAAGGCATTCTTCTGGGGTTCAGCTTCTCTAAGACACCAGGCCATTTATACCAGGTGTCCAGTGCCTGTGACCTGTGGACCTGAACTCCCCTGGGGAAATGCCCATTTCAGAGGTGAACATCGACACTAGGTATTCATTGTAACTTTAGTGGGAAAGCCCTGGTCATACTCGAGATGGTCATGCTGGACATCGACGCCTTCTTGCAAAGTGTGGGCGTTTGAAATGATGCCAGTCACAGACTCCAGATCTCACTCAAATTGCTCTTTTTTCCCCAAACAGTATGTTTGAGACCTCACGATTTCCGTTTTTTTCCTGGCCTTGTATGTCTGGTGTCCTGCACTGTATGTGCATGGTGTCTCCCCAGTGATAAGCTTTACTTCCTCCTGAGTGGGCATTTTTGAAAGGGTTTATTTATTTATTTATTTATTTAGAGAGAGAGAGTCGGGGAGGGGCCGAGAGAGGGGGAGAGAGAATCCCAAGCAGGCTCTGCCGCTGTCAGCGCAGAGCCCAACGTGGAGCTCCATTTCACAAGCCATGAGATTGTGACCTGAGCTGAGATCAAGAGTCGGAAGCATAACCAACTGAGCCACCCAGGTGCCCCAAGTGGACATTTTTAATCATGTGAGACAATGGCTGTGGATGTAGCAGGATTCTCGCACAGAGGATCGTGACACCGAGGCTTTTCTTTCTAGGAAGCAACTTTATTCATGTCGGCACCACTCAGTTGGGTTCGTACCCAAAGACCTGAGCTCCAAACATAGTTTTTTTAAAATATATTTTTTACTTCTGTGTCTCCCCTATATGGTAACACACAAACACGCTGTCTGATTAAGTGGTCTCATGTTACAAGGTCGTGAGGGTCGTTGTCACGTACACGCATAGCCAGGTGACCTTGAGGTTTTTGTTTTTCTTTCCCTATGGAGGAGATCCTACCACATGGTCACTAACTCTTGCTGTGAGATCGCAGAGGCTCAGGAAACCTGCCTCCAGCAGGTGTCTTCTTTATAACCATATTTGTTTCAGCTGGAGACTTGCCCACAGCAGATTCTGAGCTGAAGGTGTGGTTGATATTTCTGGAAACTTTGCCCCAGTGGACTTCACAAAGACCAGGACCTCCTAAAAACCCAGGCACGTGGATGTTGGAAACCTAGATCCCTGGTCCGACCTTGGCGATGACGGAACCCAGAACCAAATGGAAGCTGTGGGGTTGGCATGACACCTGACCCCATGGCCTTTGCACAATTCGTCCTTGGCCCTAAATCTGTAGGATGGGTTTTGGGGAAGCTGATCTGGGGCTGCTCACCTAAGCCTGACACTAACAGTTTAAAGCCCAAACCTTAAGGGTGTTTATCATGCTTACAGCACATCTGCCTTGAAGCTTAAAAGCAGCAAATGTCTTTCTGTCTCATCCCACAGTGCTGCCCCAATATTCCTTCGGGAATAAAAGATGATTCCCTCGGTCTTAAAATTGATATCAGTAGACAGCCCTCAACTGTCTGCCCCTATAGGGATTGCCTCGACTGAAGACAGTTGCTTTGCTCAAGGTCATACCCCTTCCCAATGTGACCCACACTCAATGACAGATTCCTGTCTTTAGGTCCAGCCCTCCTTACCCCAGTTCGGGGCAGATGGAGCATCCTATCTTCAGAACTTCCTACAGGACTGGCTGAGGTTTGGGACCATGACCATAACCTCTCTCTTCCCCGTCCTTCATCTTTCCCTTCTGCTCCCTCCCACCAGAGGCAATCCCCAAAGCACTCCCTCAGTGAACTCCCACAAGCCAATCTTCATCTCGGAGTCTGATTCCCAGGGAACAGACCCTCAGGACTGTTCGGGTGCATGCCTTACTTCCTGGCTAGAGTGACCCGGTGACAGCTGACATCATTGCCCCTGTTGTCTGAAGGCCCACCTCACCTTTGCCTCATCTCCTGATACACATGAACTGTCCTACCGGCAATGGAGATAATGGTCATTTCTCCAATACTCTTGAATTGCCGTCTGTCTTGTCACTCGGTCTAATTTAAGCTTCTTCACACTCATCTATTTAACATGGAGGCCAGTTGTCAGCAAAAGTGACGCTACCGGCCTCCCTATTAAAATGGGAGCTCTTGGTAAAAAGTACTCAGAGGCACAAACCACGTGGTGGTTTGCCTTAGGGGCAAAGCATATATTCTCTATCTGGACTGAGGGGGATGGCCAGCGAGGCAATAAGACAATAAGAGGAAAATCCTTCAGAAAAAAACACGTAAAAGACAGAAAAAGATATCTGAATAACCCATCTTTTGAAGTGGCTTCTGAGCATGTGGACATTGCTCCAAGATCAACAAAAGGAAGTAGCTGAGAAATGAAACTAACACAGTGAATAGACAGTAGCACGAGAACTCAACCATTAGACTCTTTTTTGCTGGTCAGTACTACCCTCCATCGGTGGGCAGCTTCATACATCAGAGACAAATTCTGCGGACCGTTGGGCTCTGGGAGAATGGTCATTTCTTTCTCAGTAAAGGTGAGTTTTCACCTGTCTTTCTGAGGTGTCACCTGGTTCTGATCTTCAGGTAGTGTCTGCCCATGTCTGCTTTCACCAAACCTGTGCAGGCTTGTTAACGTTCTACGAGACTAATCTCGTGTAGGTTTGTCTTTCTGCAGATCAGGTATCAGACACACAGTGGTATTTCTGTAACTTGAGGAGGCTTTATGCCCCTACCTCTGCCTTTCTCTTATTTCCAGAAGGTAGGCATCCACCGTGATGCTCTTCAACCTGTTGGTTTTAGTGGGGCTCACGTCATATTTGATTCCTGCCAGGCACCTCCGGTGACTTTTAGGACGTTCCTCACCGTCTCTCTCCTCCACCTTCTACCACACAGGGCATTATTTTTAGCTTTACATTTTGAAATAATTTTGGACTTACAGGATAGTTGCAAAAAATAGTACAAAAAGCTCAGGTGTATGTTTCATCCAACCTCCTCGCATGTGAGTATCTTATATAAGCCCGGTACTATTATCCAGACCATGAAATTAACACTGGTACAATACGATTAACTAAGCAGAGCTCATGTGATTCTTACCAGTTTTCCCTCACGTGTGCCTTTTTTGTTCACGGTGCCATATTGCATTTTGTTGTGTCTCTGTCTCCTCAAATCTATGACAGTTCCTTAACCTTTCCTTGCCTTTTGTGACCGTGAAACTTTTAAAGAGTACTGGTCCATTATTTTGTAGAACCCTTAATTTGGGTTGTTTTCTGATGTTTCCTTATTAGTTTGAGGTTATGCATTGTTGACGAGGATAGTCTAGCGGTTACATTGTGTCCTTCTCAGTGCATCGTATCAAGCGGCACATGATGCCAATACATTTTATCATTGCTGATGTCGACCTTGAGTCTTTGGTTAGGATGGTGTCTGCCACCTTTGTCTACTGTAAAGTTACTATTTTTCCTTTTGAAATTGATCGATACCTTGAGAGAGATTTCTAGACTACGCTAATATCCTGTTTCTTCTCAAACTCACTGACTTTATAGAATCTATGGGTGGATCGCACCCACAGGTATTATTAGCGTAGTAGTTGCCACATGGTGATTTTGGATTTCCCTCATCCTCTCTCCATTTTTAAACTGGAATTCTTCTATAAGGGAAAGCTTTCAATCCTTGCTTATTTATGCCTTTATTTATTTTTATCAACATAGACTCATGGATATTTATTTTCTTCCATGGGTTACAATCCAACACGATCGTTATTTATTTATTTTTTTCTCAAGTGGTTCCATCCTTGGCCATCAGGACCTTCTGCAGCTTGGCTCTCATGTCCTTCTAATATACCCCCAATCCTTTCGGGAGCACTCCCTTATTTTCTGGCACAACAACACGCTCCAGGCTCATCTTGTCATTTTCTTGCCCTTGCCCTGGAATCAGCCACTTCTCCAAGGAGCCCTGGTTCTTTTCATTGGAGAATGGTGCTGAAGAAACCAGAATTTGGGTGATAACTGTGCTCATTGCTATTCAGGTATCACTGTTTCTAGGATTGCTCAATAGACAGAACTAGGAAATATACGTGTGTCTGTTAATTCATGTATACATATCTATCTATCTGTCTATCTATCTATGACCTATCTATTTATCTAGCTAATCATCTATCTATATTAAAAATCATAAGTTCCTTCTGATACCTCCAATCCCAATACAACTCCACAAGGTTCATTATAATGCTTTCTTTATTTGGAACTCTGAGACTGAGAAACTTGATTCTCATTATGTAAAATATAAGGCACTTATTGGGGACCTGGGTGGGTCAGCCGGTTAAGCATCTGAATCTTGGTTTCTCTTCAGGTCATGATCTCACGGTTCCCGAGTTCGAGNTCTCTCTCTCAAAATCAATAAATACACTTTAAAAGAAAGGTGTAAAGAAAGTGCAGTAGAAGGCTTTTAAAAAATAAATACATAGACATAAAATAAAATGTATTTACTTATTTATGCAATGCTAGATTTCATAAGATAATTCCAGAATTGCTAACCCACATGCCTGTAAGAACCGGATATGGAGCACATTATTGATGTGTAGTTCTTTTTGTCTTTGGCCTTATGATAGCCAGTCACAGTACTCTTTTCCAAGGACACTTAGATTAGGACTTTTCTTTCTTTCTTTTAAAAAAAATTTTTTTTAATGTTTTATTTATTTCTGAGAGAGAGGCAGCGTGAGCAGAGGAGGGTCAGAGAGAGAGGGAGATACAGAATATGAAACAGGCTCCAGGTTCTTGGNTTTATTTATTTTTTAATTTATTTTTAATTTATTTTTTTAATTTAGATCCAAGTTAGTTAGCAGATAGTGCAACAATGATTTCAGGAATAGATTCCTGAATGCCCCTTACCCACTGAGCCCATCCCCCCTCCCACAGCCCCTCCAGCAACCCTCTGTTTGTTCTCCATATTTCAGAATCTCATGTTTTGTTCCCCTCCCTGTTTTGATATTATTTTTGCTTCCCTTCCCTTATGTTCATCTGTTCTGTGTCTTAAAGTCCTCATATGAGTGAAGTCATATGGTATTTGTCTTTCTTGGAGTGACTAGTTTCGCTTAGCATAATACCCTCTACTTCCAACCACATAGTTGCAAATGGCATGATTTCATTCTTTTCTTTTTGGGGAGGGATCAAGTTTAATAGTGTACATATAAGGAATCTACACACACATGGAAATTCCAAAGACACTGAGGCAAAACAAGGTCTATGCTTCCTGAACTATGCGGAAGGAGGTAAGGGTCCCATATTCAGTGCAAAGAAATGCACTTCGCAGACAGAAGGAGAAGAGTAGATGATTGGTAAACAGTGTGTGCATGGCCCCTGGGAAACAATGGGACACAGAGAATTGTGACCAANATTATTTTTGCTTCCCTTCCCTTATGTTCATCTGTTCTGTGTCTTAAAGTCCTCATATGAGTGAAGTCATATGGTATTTGTCTTTCTTGGAGTGACTAGTTTCGCTTAGCATAATACCCTCTACTTCCAACCACATAGTTGCAAATGGCATGATTTCATTCTTTTCTTTTTGGGGAGGGATCAAGTTTAATAGTGTACATATAAGGAATCTACACACACATGGAAATTCCAAAGACACTGAAGGAAAACAAGGTCTATGCTTCCTGAACTATGCGGAAGGAGGTAAGGGTCCCATATTCAGTGCAAAGAAATGCACTTCGCAGACAGAAGGAGAAGAGTAGATGATTGGTAAACAGTGTGTGCATGGCCCCTGGGAAACAATGGGACACAGAGAATTGTGACCAAACAGGCCTTGCAGGGTCCCCCGCCACCCCCAACCCCGTCTGGCCCACCTCATTCACACCCTATCGCAACTGTCTGCGGTGCCAGCTCTCCTCCCAGAGAAGGTGCTCCCCTAAGTTCTTTTCGTCAGTTGAGGAGACATGAAGAGCTTTTCCTGAGTGTGCTGGGCTTCAACCGCTTTTTA
>NW_027530632.1:164028-164244 GCF_008692635.1 Crocuta crocuta
ACGCGTGTATTTTCTTATGTACTCTTGCACTTTGATATTTTCACTCTAAGTCAATTCACAGAGATCATCATTTCTTTTTTAAGGGTTTTTAAACAGCCCCCTAAACCTCCATTGTGTGAATATACCATAGTTTATTCAACCACCCTCTTCCCGCTGCTTGGGCATTCAGATTGTTTTCAGTATTTTGCAATTGTGAATAACTGAATAACATTGTGA
>NW_027530632.1:164255-169057 GCF_008692635.1 Crocuta crocuta
CCCTTCAATTAAACAAAAGTTTCATATTAAAAACCTTGAGGGCATTACGCTAAGTGAGATAAATCAAAGACAGATAATGTACGATATCGCTTATATGTAGAATCTAAACTATATGTAGAATCTTAAAATGCTGACCTCATAACTCAGAGGTGGGGGAGTTGGGGAGAAGTTGGTCAAAGGGTCCAAAGTTGCATTTAGAAGATAAATAAGTTCTGGAGATCGAATGGACGGCATAGTGATTACAGTCAACAATCCTGTATTACATACATCAAATTGCCAAGAGACCAGATCTTCAATCTTTTTACCCCTCAAAAAAGAAGTTATAACTGTATGACATGATAGAGGGGCCAGCTAATGCTATGGTGGTGAGATCATATTGCAGAATATCAATGCATCAAATAAACACACTATATTACTTTATACGTATGTAATGTTATATGTCAATTATATCTCACTTTAGAAATGATAGTCGTCTTTGATTCTGTCTCCCTCTTCTAAAGATTCTTGTGCTTACATCAAACCCACCTGGATCATCCAGGTAATCTCCCCATTTCAATACCCATAATGTAATCACATCTGCCAAGTCCCTTTTGTCATGGGACACAGCATATTCACAGGTGCTGGGGGTTAGGGCACGGACATCTTTGAGGGCCTTTACTTACCCCATGTCTGAAGTTTTCTACCTTGTCTGGTGGGAATAAAAACTATTTTTTGTCCTGTGCGAGCTTTGAAGATTGTTTCCTCCAATCCTTTAAGCAGTTCTTTCTCCAGCCTTGGGGAGTCTCTTCACGGGCATGTTCTGATTAGCACTTGCCTAAGTCTTCTAGAACCCCTTACAAATCTCTGGAGCGCTCCCTGTGTCCAGTTGTCTCTCATCTGTTACTCTGTTCTGTGAAGTCTAGTGGCCTTGGGCTTCTCTGGATCCCTTTTCCTTCTTTTTTATAATATTAATTTTTTTAATGTTCATTTATTTTTGACAGAGAGAGCACAAGGCAGGAGGGGCAGAGAAAGGGAGACACAGGATCAGGAGCAGGCTCCAGGCTCTGAGCTGTCCGCACAGAGCCTGACGTGGGGTTCAAGCTCACGAACCACGAGTTCGTGACCTGAGTCCAAGTGGGACCCTTAACTGACGGAGCCATCCAGGCGCCCCTCTTCCTTTTTTTTTTTTTTTAAGTTAATTTATTTATTTTGAGAGACAGAGAGCATGCAAGCACGGGAGGGGCAGAGAAAGGGAGCAAGAGAACCCCAAGCAGGCTCTGTGCTGTTAGCATGGAGCCCATTGCAGGGCTCCATCCCACAGTCCGTGAAATCACGACCGGAGCCAAAATGAAGAGTCAGATGCTAAGCCGACCGACCCACTCAGGCGCCCCATGGAAACCTTTTTCTTTTTCCTCAACTCCAGGTGACTGTCCTGCCCCTTGGACTCTCTCGCTCCAAGCAGTAAGCTGCGGCAATCACAGAATCGCGTTGTGTCCCATGTCCTACGAACCGTTCTTCTCCTCTTGTCTAATATCTTGAGACCCATTATCTCATACAGTTTTCCAATTTTTCAGTTGTTTCAGGAGGGCAAGTCAATCTGGCCCTGGTTAGTTCAACTTGACTGGGAGTGAAAGCAGAGATACTATTTTAAGAATACCCTTGATATCATGAGTGTGATGGACGCAGAAGTTTATAAGACGGGCATACACAAGAGGGGGAACGCTTTGTAATTCTGCACTTACTCAGAAACTTTTACAGACAAGGCAATGAGCTAGACGCTGTCAAGAACCCAAACACGTGGGGTGCCTGGGTGGCTCAGTCGGTTAAGCATCTGAGTCTTGATGTCAGCTCAGGGCCTCATCTCGTGGTTCATGAGTTCATGTCTGGCTCTGTGCTGACTGTGCAGAATCTGCTTGAGATTCTCTCTCTCTCTCTCTCTCTCTCTGTCCCTCCTGTGCTCACACACACACTCTCTCTCCCTCTCTGAAAAATAAGTAAATAAACTTAAAATAAAAAGAACACAAATATGCTCCCTGGTCACGAGGGGAAGGAGCATGTGAGTCAACACCGTTTTTTGGGGGAGGCATCAGAATGGAGAAGAGGAAGAAATACATATCCCTGTACGTTAGGCAGTTATATTCCTTCCACAACAATGCTTAGAATGAGGCCTAGGCTAGAACCACTTGGGTTAGTTGGGTTAATTGGTTTCCCTCCACCAGGAATGTCCCCACGAGGGGAGCTTCTGCACTGGGAAGCAACAGCCATCACCCTACCCCGATAAACCCCGGAATCAATCATTTCTTTTTCTCACTTTCTCTCTAACATGCTTTTTCTTTTTTTTTTTTTTTGGTCCATGATGTAGGTGGACAAACAGCTCTGAGCCTTGCAGAAAGCACATCAAGGAAAGCAGGTCACCTTCAGTAGATAGTCTGCTGTTACTCGGTTAGCCATTTTTCTAGGCAGATTGTCCAAGAGGGGACCGGCTTCTCTCACCTAGCCTCTCCCGACTAGCAAATGGCAGAGGTGCTGTAGGGATTGCCATCTCACTCGAAAGCCCATGCTCTTACTTTGTGGCTCCAGCAGGCTTGCCTCAGTTTCCCCATCACAAAAGTCTCCACGGCTGCTCATGTCCTTTGTTCACTGACTGTATTTCTGACAATACAGAATGTCCCGACCTCTTGGTTTCTGGTTAACCTCCTTATGTTAGAAAATACAATTCCCTTGTGACTTGCTTGGGTGAGACTCGTGGTGCTCGCTCTCTAGTGTTTGTGTTATTCCCATACTTCTGCGTGCTTCCGCACACCTGGTTCTTAGTCATTGCTTTCATCTGACTGTCTCTCTCTCTCTCTCTCGCCTTTTATGTGGTCTTGTTTCCAGACTCCTCAGCTCATTCCTTGGCATTGCTACTTGAAAACAGACAGCTTTCGATCCTAAGCTTCTAAATTTGACGTGTTTCTGTTTCCAGGTCTGATTCCAGCCCAGTCCTACAAAGCATCCCCTTGGCTGACTTTCAGACATGACGGAATGCCCACATGTACACGATTCATTCGATATGCATTCACTAAATTTTTGTTGTTCACAAACACAGTTTTGTTGAGTACCTATTGTGTGACACACTCTAGAGATAAAGCAAGGCACTAAACTAAGTGGAACATCCAGCCCGGGAGCGTGGAGTTCCATTATTACAGGGCTTACAAACATCCAGGCAGAGCCAATCCTTCTTTACCACCTCAGCAGAAAGAGGCAACTAGTATGACCCAAGACAGATGAAAGTAGTTAAAGAAAAATCACCAGTATGCTAAAACCTTGGATTGCGAGTAACTTGGTCTGCGAGGATTCCACAGCATGAGCAAACATTTCTCAGAAATTAAAAAAAATTTTTTTTAATTTTTTTAATGTTTTATTTATTTCTGAGAGAGAGAGAGAGAGAGAGACAGCGTGAGCAGGGGAGGGTCAGAGACAGAGGAAGACACAGAATCTGAAACAGGTTCCAGGCTCTGAACTGGCTGTTGGCACAGAGCCCAACACGGGGCTTGAACCTACGAACTGTGTGATCATGACCTGAGCTGAAGTCAGATGCTTAACCAACCGAGCCATCCAGGTGCCTCTAGAAAAATTTTTTTAAAATGTTTATTTATTTTTGAGAGAGAGAGACAGAGCACAAGTGGGGGAGGGGCAGAGAGAGAGAGAGAGAGAGAGAGAGAGGAAGACAGACTCCTAAGCAGGCTCCAGGCTCTGAGCCGTCAGCACAGAGCCTGAAGTGGGGCTCGGACTCAGGAACCATGAGATTGTGACCTGTGCCGAAGTTGGATGCCCAACTGACTGAGCCACTCGGGCACCCCAAACATTTCTCATAAATTTTAACTTGATACATGAGCAATGTCTTACAATACGAGTGGTATGTGACGCCGAACGTCACGTGATCAAAACAGAGCCAATGGTTCTTGAAATTCACTTTGATATACCAAGTGCTTTGGATTACAAGCATGTTTCTGGAACGAATTATGCTCTCAAACCAAAGTTTTACTTGCATATCGCTTCCACACAGTGCACGGCGGGTATGCAGGATGTGGTAGTGCTGCCCACAGCTCCCTGTATTAGTTTCCCAGGGTGCAGTGACAAAGAACTACACATTGGGTGGCTTAAAATATTAGGAATGTATTGCTTCATAGTTCTGGAGGCTGGAAGTCCAAGATCAAAGAGTTGATGCTTCCTTCTGAGGCTGTGAAGGAGAATCTGTCCCAAGCCTCTCTGCTGGTTTGCTGGTAATCTGGGGTTCCTTGGCTTGTGGATGCCATTTACCTTAACCCTTCACTTTTACATCGCGTCTTTCATGCATCTCTTCATATCGTCTTCCCTCTGTGCGTGTCTGTCTCTGTGTCCTAATTTCCCCTGTTTATACAGACACCAGTCACATGAGATTGGATATTGACCTTCACTTTAACTTGACTACCTCTGTAAAGGCTCTAATTACCAAGGAAAGTCACATTCCGAGGTACCAGGGGCGGGGGCTTCAACAAATCTTTTTGGGTGGACACAATTCAACCCATAACACCCCTCTTTAAGGAAGATCTTGGTGCCTTAGTTGTTGGGAGTGCTGCTTACAAACAGCTTCCAGGGCTGCCCCGGGCTTCAGAGAACCACCTCAACCAAAGCCATGGCCCCGAAAGGATGGCCCGTACCTGATAACTAAGAGAGAGGCAGCGGTATGAAGGTCTAGCTCTCTTGTCTCAACTTGGAACAACTCTGAAGGGCCATTCGAACTTCAGGGTGGCCCCTAAGGTTCCCTGGGGCCTCTGCTGGGCTGGTGCAGCCACCTGGTG
>NW_027530632.1:169066-171404 GCF_008692635.1 Crocuta crocuta
AAGTTCCAGAAAACTTTGGGTTTTATCCTAGAGGCAATAGATGGGAATCCATCGGCCCATTTTGAGCAGGGAATGAGGCTCAGTTTGCTTATTGACAAGATGGCCCCTGGCTACTGTTGGGGCCTCCTGGCCTCTGAATCTGTTAACGGCCCCGTGAAATGTGATGCTTCCCTTGAAACACAGCGGTGGTTTGACTCACAGGGGCCTTAAGCTAGGACCACAGGGAGAGGCCTCCAGCTTTGGCTGGACTTGAGCCCAGAAATGCCTCACTCCTGTCGGCCCCTCCTCTTCACTCTCTCAAGCTGCCTCGGGCTGAACAGAGCTACATCTGCAATCACCTTTGACACAAGGAGTTCTACTGTCTAAGGTGTTTTATTGGCATGGGATCCTGAACGGCCTTTTCCTCTTAGGGTAGACGGCCACTCGATTCTTTCAAAGTCAAGTTGATGTATTTTTCATTGTAAAAAAAAAAAAAAAAAAAAACATGGCTTTTCNNNTGATCTAGGTGAATATTATAGTGATCTGGGGAGCTCACGCTTTAGCTGAAGACTCGGCTTCTCTCAACGCTAGCTTGCTGAGTTTGGCATAAGCTCGTTCTAGTTTATGGTCCCTCTGTCCAAAGGATATTCACTAGGGTTTCCTGCCTACATCTATACCATTCTCTTTCTTCAGTCTCCCTCTTGTTTACTCCACTTTAAATATACTAGCTTCCTTCCTGCCAAACCCGCTCATTCCTCAGGGCCTTTGCACTTGTTCTCTTTGCTGGAAGGCTCTATTTGTAAATACCCTAATGGCCTACTTCCTCCCATTCATTCCGATGTTTGATTAAAAACTGCATCCCTGGAGAGAATTGGCTTTACCAGGCACAGAAAATCCCATTGCTGTTGTTCTTCTCCTGATCCTGATTTATCTTTTATCCTTGTAATACTTGTCGCGTTACCTGTTTATTTTCCTTTGGCAGGACTTTCTAACAGTCCATTATGACGCGTGGAGAAAATGATAGTATTTGAACAGCAAGCCAGGGAAAATGGAGGGAGCCAGTTGTGTTTGGCGTCAGTTCAAATTGAAGGGGCAAAGAGGTATGTTTCTCCATGTCATTAAAAACTCACGAGCGTTTTTGAAGACTTTTGATTGTCATATTGGGCTCTGTATTTTGTTTAATTGATCCTCTTACTCACTTGTGGGGAGGTTTTCTTGTAGTTGATTTAAAATCTGCCTTCTGGCCTCCTTCCTCCATGCACAGCATCTGAGTAGTAGCACCATCTTCCTGGGGGAAGAAATCGGACTCGAGAAGACACACACCATTCTAAGCTGGATGTACAGGTCCGCATCATGCCCTGACGAATCCTGGTATGTACGCTCCTAGAACAATCCAAAACAGCTCTGGGCATGTTTAGGGTATCATTCAAAAGGAATGAGACTCAGTACATGTCAAATGCTCTGCAAATTTCTCGTCCAACATGAACCACATAGGAATTCCACCCGTAAATTTTTTCCTTGCTAATCACTTCTAAAACAGAAACTTGGATTAGAACCCAAGGAAGGGATGTGAGGGATAGCGAATGGATGAGGAGCAAGCAAGAAGGAAGGAGACACTGAACACCCCCCCCCATGATAAGGGAAACCACCAGACTAGTGTACTTAATGAATGCCACAGGCATTTTTCTCATTCCCGATGGGCAAAGTGGAAGGTTAGAGCCTTTTAAGTTGTACCTGTGTGCTAGGCCAATTAATCAAAGTGACCGTCCAAGGCCAACACCCAAACACATCTTGTAATGACTGTTTGAAAAGTCATGGAAACATCCAGATTTTTTTTTTCTTCTTACGTGAAAAAAGATATACCGTCCAGGGTATGGGTCAAGAACTTCTGGACTCAAGTCTTAGTAGTTCTGCCACTTACAAATATAGGATCTTCGGGGCGCCTGGGCTGCTCAGTCGGTTAAGTGTCAGACTTCGGCTCAGGTCATGATCTCACGGTTCTTGGGTTTGAACCCTGCGTTGGGCTCTGTGCTCACAGCTCAGAGCCTGGAGCCTCTTTCAGATTCTGTGTGTCTCTCTCTCGGACCCTCCCTGCTCACGCTGTCTCTCTCTGTCTCTCTCTCTGTCTCTCAGAAATAAAGAAAACATTAAAAAAATTAAAAAACAAAACAAATGTATGATCTTCAACAGGTGACTCGACTTCTCAGTGTCTGTTTTCTAAGGATAATAAACATTTCACACAGTATTAAGAAATGCGATAAAGACTCTAAGGGCTTCACTGGTGATACCACTTCCAGCAGGATGAAGAAATAGGTTCTCGCCCCTTGTCCCTCTTTTTAAAATTTCTCAATAGATACTG
>NW_027530632.1:171456-184604 GCF_008692635.1 Crocuta crocuta
AAAGCAGCATTTCTCAAAGTGCGCCCTCGGAGCACCCGCTCCAAGATGTGATCATAAGGACGACTACATGCTGGCTTCCCTCTTCCAGATTCATAACGCCCAGTACCATGCTGAAGCCCCAGGAGTTACACACTAGAGAAAACTGGTCAATTTTTGTTTAATTTGGAAGTTTCCAGCCTTCGTTGTCCAGACTGTTTCTTTCTCGCGTCACCTCTTCCCAGCCCTCTCAGCGACCCTGCGATGAAACGCATTGAGAGAATGAGAACACATTTCAGAACAGAGGATCGCTGAAGTGAGAGAGGAGGCCAGGCGTGTCCCCAGCGAAGCCACACCATCCCATCTGGAAAACCGGAGGCCCCAGGTATGTGAAGGGGTAGTATCGTCGTCAAGTTTTTCATAATCTCAAATAATTATTAAATGTAATTTGTCTAAATCTTCTCTAACTCTGCTTGATATCGTTTCGTTTTCCTCAGCCTCTAGTGTTGTGTTTGGGCTCGTTACTGATCTTTTAGTTTTTCAAGCATCCACTTTCGGTTCACTCAGCGTGGGTGTAGAAGGGTGGAGTCTCCCTTCTTCACAAAACCCTTCGGTACGTGCAGCCTTCAGCTGTAATGACTCACAAGGGACAAGACCAGGAACACTTGAACCATTGATTATAATGACAGAGCAGCAAGTTATTGCTTGATGAAGCTGGATTTATAGATGAGATAATCCACTTGCTGCAAAGAAGTCTGACTTGTAGTTTCTTCGAAACTTCTCTTAATCCTCTCTTATTTACTGAGAAAAATGGTCGGAATCCAATCCCATCCCCATAAAAACAGAGACACGTCTGTGTCAGCACTTCATGGGTTGCCCAGAAAAATACGGAGAGCGACTTCTTGAAATGTCAGTTATAAGAAAATAGGATAATAAGAGACGGGTTCAAGTAAGACAGGAAGAAAGATCAAGTTTTCCCTCACCCACTCCTCCCCCAAAACAGAATAAGAAACTTACAAACCCTGATCCTCACTCTCATAAAAATAAGGGAAAAGAAGTGGGGAAAATAAGAACAGAGGCTTGTACGCACCAGCACCAAACAATAAAGGTCACTTGGAGAATTCGTAACAGATATTCTGTTACATAAAGGAAATTGTAAAACTGTATAAATATGTCTGAAAAGAGAAAATGATAGAGAAGAAGAAAATGTTGTTGACCCTCCCCCCACTAACAGATGGGAAAGAGAATCTGTTAGCTGCTGACGCCAAAAGACAGACTCCTACTGAATATTTCATTTTCTTCCCCTAAAATAAAATAGTGGTGCCCAGAAACCGGAATGGGCAACCCCTCCCCAAGATAATAAAGGGAAAATAAATAAAAATATCAATTACAGCCCTGTCGCATCAGGAACTCTACAGTTCCAATCCGGAATGGAATGTTTCTTGTCAACATTATTAATTGATTTCCATCTCTGGTAATGGCAGGCTAGGTTTTCTGTTTTTTTTGCAGAAAAACAGCTACACGTTATGAATAAAATGCAAAAATAAAATGGTTTTTAAAAAGCATTGAAAAGCTGACAAGATAGGGAGGAATTTCTAGGGCAAACTTTAAAGGAAAAGTTTTAAAGGAAAGCAGGAGCCCAGATATGGTACAGGGAGCTCAGAGGCCCCTGAAGACTGTTGTCCACCTGAAAAAATTAGAGCTTTAGTTCTAACAGCCGGGGTGACATGGCCTGCCGAAGGTGGAGAGTGTCAAGGGACACCGTCCCTCTTATAAGAAGAAATTCCAAAGGGCTATACTATTAGGGTTAGGGTGAAGCACAAGTACATTGGCCTTCGGATGTACTTTTAGCTGAAATTAACATCTTGGGGAATGCCAAAGGGGGAAAAGATAGAAAGATGGAACCCTCAAGCATCGAATTTGGTTTGAAGAGATCTTGAATAGAAAGTGTCTTTAGATATTTTGGTTTAACCAAATGCATGTTTTCTTCTGTGTATTTTTGCACCTTTCATATTACTCAAATTATTCCTATAAATAAATGCTCCAAGATATTTAACAGCAAAGAGTACCATTCACACAACGGAACTTCTAGAAATGAATATGTGTATATAAGTAAATAGATGTAGACATGAATATGAGTGTGGATGTATATGTATGTATCTGTGGGCAGATATCGATAGATAGATTATGGGTTAATGCATAAAACTAATAGGTTACTTACGGGTCAAACGATAACTGGTGAATTTGAAGATGAGTCAGAAAACATTATCCAGAATGTGTCACAGAGAGAATAAAGGATGGAAAATACAGAAGACAGAGTAAGAAACATGGGGGGGTTGTTTAGAGTGAAAAGGTCTAACAATAATTTAATAAGAAAATAGAGAGTAGAAAAGAACAGTAGAGAGGGAATAAAGATATAAGTGTTATTGATTTTTAAAACAGATGAAATACACTACCCACAAGTCCAGAAGTCCCCCAATTTCAAACAGGAGAAGTAAATGAAATTCCCACCTACACTCATCAGAGTGAGAATGCAGAACAGCAAAGACAAAAGGAGACCAGAACAAAAAACGTAGGCCCAGGATAAGAGGCAGAGGATGTTCAAAGTAGTGGCGTGCATTTAGACTAAGAGTTGACCCTTCAACTTCAACATATTGAATAATATCTTCAACATATTGAGAAACTCTTTTTTTTTAAGTTTATTTAAATTTATTTTGAGAGAGGGAGACTGAGAGCAGGGATGGGTCAGAGAAAGAGGGAGAAAGGGAATCCCAAGCAGGCTCCATGCTGTCAGCACAGAGCCCGACATGGGGCTTAAACCCATGAATCCTGAGGTCATGACCTGAGACAAAATCGAGAGCCGGACACTTAGCCCACTGAGCCACCCAGGTGCCCCCCTCAACACTGTTGAAAGAAAGGAACTATGCTCTGAAAGTAGTTACTAAGAAAGTAACTATGTCATAAGAATTATACAGAGAGAAAAGTATCATTGAAGAATGATGGCCAAATGGACACATTTTTAAAATTAAGACTTTATGTTTTTAGAGCCAGGTAAGTAAGGTTCCTAGAAAAATTGGGCAGAAGGTACAAAGGTTTCTCATGTATCTCCTGCCCCACACATACCCAGCCTCCCATTTTAACATCCTGCACCAAAGTGGCATCTTTATTAGAATTGATGAGTCTACAGTAACACATTGTCATCATTCAGAGTCCATAGTTTACATTAGATTTTGCTCTAAGGGTTGTACATTTTATGGGTTTGGACATATATGTAATGATATGTATCCATCATTATACTATCATACAGAATATTTTCACTGCCCTAAAGTTTTCTAGGCTCTATTTATTCATCCCTACTCCCTCCCTGCAACAAGCCACCCAACCTCCAATGTCTGGCAACTAATGATCTTTTTCCCGTCTTCTTTTTGCCTTTTCCAGAATAGCATGTAGTTGGAGTCATATGGTATGTAGCCTTTCAGAGAAGCAGACTCCATGCTGACAGCAGAGAGCCCAAAGGAGGGGCTCGAACTCATAAACCGTGAGATCAGGACCTGAGCTGAAGTCAGGCTCTTAACTAACTGAGCCACCCAAGCGCCCCCATTTGGTGTTGTATCTTAAAAGTCATCACCGGGGCGCCTGGGTGGCTTAGTCGGTTGAGCGTCCGACTTTCGCTTAGGTCATGATCTCGCGGTTCGTGGGTTCGAGCCCCGCGTCGGGCTCTGTGCTGACTGCCAGCTCAGAGCCTGGAGCCTGTTTCAGTCTGTGACTCCCTCTCTCTCTGACCCTCCCCTGCTCACACTGTCTCTCTCTCTCTCTCCTGGAAATAAATAAAACATTAAAAAAAAAAATTTAAAAAAAAAAAGTCATCACCATACTCAAGATCATCTAGGTTTTTTTCCTATGCTATTCTTTTGTGGTATGGGCACCCAATTTTCATGTGGGAAGGTGGGGGGGGGCAGTTCCCCACACCACCAAGCAATGTTCTAGACGCTAGTTGGGTGTCCTAACAACTCAACTTAATTCCGACTCTATTTACCTAGAGGTAGCATCAGATTCCACAGGTTAAAATCTCGGTCTTACAAGACTGCCCCGCCTTTGGATGCCAGCTGCAAGCCCGGGGTTACCTGTGCTTCTGACAGATGGATTCGATTGGCTGTTGAAGGCCTGCCGGGTGACCCAGACTTGAAACGCCAAGACCATGACCACATCCCACCTGAAGCAGGGCATTGGGCCGGAGCAGCAGTTTGAGTTCTGAGAGGACCTTGGTGGCCTCTGTGGCAGACGCGAAGGGAGGTGGGGGAAGACAACCCCATGGAAAGAGACAACAGTGCCCCCAGGGGCCGGAAGCCAGGCAGCAGTGGCTTGAAGAATGGGGGGATGGGAAGCAAAGGCAAGGGTAAGTAGCTGTCACGACTTGGGGCAGGAGGCTGAGGCTGAGGACACAGACACTGACGGGGAAGAGGAGATATTGTTGCGGGATTTTTTACCACAATACCTGGGATTCGTTGTCTCGCTGCTCCAGAGACGGAAGAGGTGGCCACAACATGGGCAGCAGGCAAAAGTCTACTCAAATCTAAGATCAGAAAGGAAGAGTAGTAGGAAAGCTCTCTTTACACAGAGGAGACATTGGAAAGTGAATGCCCGCGACTATAGGCAAGGATCCTTGCTTTATAAGGTCTGGTCAGCCCTCCCCCTTCCCTTTCCCCTTGCGCCTTCTCAGGTCCTCCCCTTATTGGCTGGATAGCTCTGGGTGCTGGGTTGTCCATTCCTGATTGGCTCATGTCCATTGTTTTGTTTTTTCCTTAAATAGTTTATTGTCAAGTTAGTTTCCATGTAACACTCAGTGCTCATCCCCACAAGTGCCCTCCCCCATGCCCATCACCTCCCTTCCCCTCCCTCCCACCCCCATCTGCCCTCAGTTTGTNTCTGATCGGCATGAGGTGGTATCTCAGTGTGGTTTTGATTTGGTCTGTGGCCATACTTAGGTCTTCTGTCAAGGTCCTGGGGGGAACCTGAGGGGGAGTAGGTGGGGTCTAGTACATTCGGCAGAGGAACCTTACACCTGAGGGGACTTACTGTGGTCAAAGGCTCCCTGCCTTGCTCCAAAATATTTTTTTCCCAACCCGGGAACCTCAGGTCCTAACCTTTCCCTCTCTGCCTACTCAATCCTATCTTCTGCTATCATAATACCACAAGCTCCACCTCAGTCCAGCCACCCCTTGCTCACTTTTAGACTGCCCCCCCTACACACCCTTCATGCCCTTCACCTCAACTCTGCCTCTGCCCCCCGCAACCCTTGGCATCTCAGCACCTGATGGCAGGGGATGAGAATGACTATGACTCTTAGTGCCCTCTTTCTTTCAGGCCACAGCCCTTTTTAGTTACTCTGGAGGGAGGAGAGAAAATAAAACTGTTCTTCAATTCATCAAAAAACTAGTATCTCAGCAATTAAATTCAATTTGCCCCCCCCCGGAGGTGGGGGTGGGGTGGGGTGAGACTGAAATCCAATCACGTCACTGGTTCTCTCGGCAACCAGGCTCCATCCTTAGGTGACCTAATGGCTTTTGTCGCCTCATTAATATAACAAAAGACACCTTGATCATTCTTATCACTGGAAACTCTGAGGGTTTTAGGAGCTGTGAGCCAGGAACTGTGGACAAAGACCAAATGTATATATGAGAAATACAGTTTGGTCATCTGAATGACCAAGTATATATTTCTTATAAGTCACAATATCACAGTTATATTTTAGGAGTTTTATAAGTTTGCATTTTACATTTAGGTCTCTGATTCAACTTGAGTTAATGTTTGGGAAGGATGTAAAGTCCGTCTAGATTCATTTCTTTGCCTGTGGATATCCAGGTGTTCTAAGCCCCATTTGCTGAAAAGATTACTTTTGCTCCAGTGTATTGCCTTTGCTCTTCTGTCAAAGGTCAGTTGACTAGACTTCTGTGGGTTTATTTCTAGGCTCTCTATTCTGTTCCATTGGTCTGTTTGTGTATCTTTCGCCAATACCACATTGCCTTGATTATTCTAGTTTTACAGTAAGTCTTAAAGTCTGGTAGTGTCAATCCTCCAACGTTGTTCTTCGCCTTCAATACCGTATTGGTTATTCTGGGGTATTTGTCAGTCTATATAAACTTTAGAATTAGTTTCTCAATATCCACAAAATAACGTGGGGGGATTTTGATTGGGATTGAATTAAATCTATAGATCAAGTTGAAAAGTAATGACATCTTGACAATATTGAGTCTTCCTATTCATGAATACGGAATATCTCTCCATTTATTTAGTTCTTCTTTAATGTCATTCATTAGATTTTTGTAGTTTTCCTCATATAGATCTTGTACATATTTTGTTTGATTTAGACCTGAGTATTTACTTCTGGGAGGCACTAATGTAAACGATATTGTTGCAGGATTCGTTACCTCAATAGCTGGGATTCATTGTCTCACCACTTCGAAGAATGAAGAGGTGGGCACAAAATAATCAGCAGGCAGAAGTTCATTAGAGTATAAGATCAGAAAGGAAGAATAACAGGAAAGTTCTCTTTACACAGAGGGGACATTCGAAAGTGAACGCCTGCGACTATAGGCAAGGATCCTTGTTTTATAAGGTTCTGGTCAGCACCCCCTTTCTTTCCCTCTAGCTCCTTCTCAAGTTCTATCCTTACTGATTGGATAGCTCTAGGTCCTGGGTTGTCCATTCCTGATTGGTTCGTTTCCATGGTATGAAGGGTGGCTTATGGCCATACCATTCCTTGTGGGTCATACATTTTATGGTCTACTTATTTTTAGTCAGATCTTTGGTCAAATTCCTTGGGGGAACCTGAGGGGGGTAGGTGGGGTCTGGTGCATTCTTAAGAGGGACCTTACGCCTCTGAGGGGGTTTGCTGTGGTCAGACACCCTCAGCATTGTTCCAAACTATGTGTTTTTTCCCACCTTGGGGCCTCAGGTCTTCATCTTTCCCTCTCTGCCTCTTGAATCATATCTTTTCCTATCAATATCACATCAATTTCAAATTCTACTTGTTCATTCCTGTCAAAAAGGAGGGAGATTGACTTTTGTATATTACCTTTGTAGCCTGCAACCTCGCTACACTTACGTACTAGTTCCGGGAATTTTTGGTCATTCTTTTGGTTTTTCTACATGGACAATTGTGTCCTCTGTGAAAAAAACACTTTTGTTTTTTCCTTCCCATGGATACATTTTTATATTAAGAAACTGAAAACGTTTTCCATTAGGACAAAGCGTAAAGGATGATGTATGAAAGAAATACTTCAAGCAGAAGGAAAGTGATCTCAGATTGGAAAAAAAATATGAGACGCAAAAAGAAAAGGAGAGCAGAGAAAATGGCAGAAATAGGGGGAAATCTAAAAGAAAATTGCATGTATAAACTAATGTCTTACAAGGTTTTCAAAAAACAAAGAATTAAAATGCATTAGAGAAGTCAAAGCTCCAGGAAGGAGTCCATGAATTTACAAGATTTCAGGATACAAGTATGATATATAAAAATAGAGCGTATTTCCATATATTAGTAATGAATTATTAAAACTCCAATTAATTTTGCCTCAGCCCCTTACAAGCTGCCTTCTTTTGCTCAGGGAGGTGGCTGGGATATCTGTTCATGANCAGACTCCTCACTCTCAGTGTGGAGCCCCATGCATGGCTTGAATTCACGAACCTCAAGATTGTACCCTGAGCCGAAATCAAGAGTCGGACCCTTAAGAGTCAGATGCATAACTGACTGAGCCACCCAGGAGGCCCCAAAACTCCAATTTTTCAAAAGTGTACACCATTTAAAATAATTACCGTAAAAATGAAATATTTATCGATAAATCTATAAAATATGTGCAGTTATGATTTTGAAAACTATGAAACAATGGTGAAAAACTCATCATTTTTCATGGAAAAATATACCATGGTCATGGGGCAGAAGGCTCAAGACTGTTAAGATGTCTATTGATTTATAGATTTAACACAATCATAATCCAATTTTTGGCGAGATGTTTTGTAGACATCTAAAACTGATTCTAAGATTTATTTGCATTATAAGGAAACTTGAATAGGTGAAACAATTTTGAAATAGACAAATAA
This sequence comes from Crocuta crocuta, assembly GCF_008692635.1. Lineage (NCBI taxonomy): Eukaryota > Metazoa > Chordata > Mammalia > Carnivora > Hyaenidae > Crocuta > Crocuta crocuta. Next base: position 179,530 of record NW_027530632.1, read on the forward strand.
AGCTGAGGGACTCCTACGCCTGATTTCAAGACTTAACTATAAAGCTGCAGGAATCAAGTCAGCGTGGTACTAGCAAAAGGATAGATGCATAGATTAGTGGGACAGAGTGGATATTTCAGAAATAGACCCACTCAGAATGGTTAATTGGTACAAAAATAATTCAATGTAGAAAGGATCATCTTACCAGCAAATGGCTATCATAGACATAAAAATGAGCCTTACCCTAGCCCTCCTACCTGATACAAAAATTAACTGAACATGAGTCAGAGATTTAATAAGAATATTGAACTATAAAACTTACAGATGAAACATACAAAATCTTTGTGACCTTGTGTTAGGAAGAGAGTTCTTAGATGTGAGTCAAAGTCATGACATATAAAATAAAAATGTATAAATCAGACTTTGGGAAAATGATAACTTTTGCTCTGTGAGACCCTGTTAAGAGAATGATAAGACAGGGGCGCCTGCGTGGCTCAGTCGGTTACGCGTCCGACTTCAGCTCAGGTCATGATCTCACACTCCGTGGGTTCGAGCCCCGCTTTGGGCTCTGTGCTGACAGCTCAAAGCCTGTCGCCTGTCTTCGGATTCTGTGTCTCCCTCTTTCTCTGACCCTCCCCTGCTCACGCTCTCTGTCTCTCTCATCTCTTTCTGTCTCTCTCATCTCTTTCTGTCTCTCTCAAAAATAAATAAAGGACTAAAAGAGAGAGAGAGAGAGAGAGAGAATGTTAAGACAAACAGTCTGGAGAAAATATTTCCAGATCAGATATTTGACCACTTATTTATTTATTTATTTACTTTTTAGATGTTTATTCATTTTTGACAGAGAGAGCATGAGCAAAGGAAGAGCAGAGAGAGAGGGGGGACAGAGGATCCAAAGCATGCTCTGCACTGAAAGCAATGAGCCCAACATGGGGCTCAAACCCACGAACGGCAAAACCATGACCTGAGCTGAAGTCGGACGCTCAACTGACTGAGCCACCCAGGTGCCCCCGATATCTGACCAAATGTTTACACCTAGAATATGCAATGAACTCACACAATTCAACAATAAGAAAGCATACAACCCCTCACAAGTGGACAAAAAGTTCGAACGGACACTTTGCCAAAGAAACTGTAGCAGGAAAATGAACACACAAAGATATAATGATCATCATTAGTTACTAGGGAAATGCAAATTAAAACCACAATGAGCTACTACTACACACCTATTAAAATGGCTAAAATAGGGGCGCCTGGGTGGCTTAGTCGGTTGGGCGTCCGACTTTCGCTTAGGTCATGATCTCGCGGTTCGTGGGTTTGAGCCCCGCATCGGGCTCTGTGCTGACTGCCAGCTCAGAGCCTGGAGCCTGTTTCGGAGTCTGTGACTCCCTCTCTCTCTGACCCTCCCCTGCTCACGCTGTCTCTCTCTCTCTCTCCTAGAAATAAAAAATAAAATAAAATAAAATAAAATGGCTAAAATAAAAAATACTGACAATATAAGGTATTGATGTAGAGATGGGAAGACTGGAATACACCTTCCTGATGGAAATGCAAAATGGTACAGTCACTCTAGAAAACAGTTTAGCATTTTCTTATGAAGTTAAAAATACACTTACTATATGACCCAGTAATCTCAGCCCTAAGTATTTACTATGTGCTCTAGAGAAATGTAAACTTACATTCCCACACAAACCCTGTATGTAGATGTTTATAGCAGCTTTATTCACAATGACATCAAAGTAAAAACAACCCAAATGTCCTTCAACAGGCAAATGGATAAACCGACTGTGGTACCTCCGTAAAATGAAATCCTACTCAGCAATGAAAACGAACAAACCAGAGATACGTTCAACCACATGAGTGTGTCTCAAATGCATTTCTCTAAGTGAAGGAAGCCAGACTCCAAAGGTCTCACATGGGGGCACCCGGGTGCCTCAGTTGGTTAAGTGACTAGCCCTTGATTTCAGCTTGGGTCATGATCTCATGGTGCGTGAGTTCGAGCCCCACATCGGGCTCTGTGCTGACAGCTCGGAGCCTGCTTGAGATCCTCTCTCTGCCCCCTCTCCCTGCCCCTACCCTGCTTGTGTTCACTCTCTCAAAAATAAATAAACATTTTTTTAAAAAAGTTCTCACTTGGTATAATCTCATGTCTCTGACATTCTGGAGAAGGTGAAACTATAAGGGAGGGAGAACAGGTAAGTGAGTACCAGAGGTTAGGAAGAGTGGCAACGTTTGACCATAAAGAAGTAGGATGAAGTAGTATTTGGCGGTGAGGGAGTTTTTCTTTTTCTGATTCCTTATGATAGTTACACAGCTGTATGCTTTTTGTCAACAATTATAGAATTGTGGTACACCTGGGTGGCTCGGTCGGTAAAGTGTCCAACTTTGGCTCAGGTCACAATCTCACGGTTCGTGGGTTTAAGCCCCGAGTCGAGCTCTGTGCTGACAGCTCAGAGCCTGGAGCCCGCTTCAGATTCTGTGTCTCCCTCTCTCTCTGCCCCTTCCCACTCACGCTCAGTCTCACTCTATCTTTCAAAAAGAAATAAATGTAAAAAAAATTTTTAAAAGAATTGTACCCCTCAAAAAGGTGAATGTGACTGCACATAAATAACAAAATAAGCAAAAGCAGTGCTTGTAAATGCCTCATACATCACAGAATAAGGTTTAGCATGATTAGATGCCAAGGTTNAAAAACAAGGTAAAAATGTGCTGTGTCCTTTGTTCATTTGAACCAGGAACAAATGAATCAGACACATTCCTCAAATTGTCCCTAAATATAAGTATTCTGACATGAATCATAACTGTGAGGGAAATTCAATGGATTCTTCTATGGTATCTCTTGTATTATATGTGGATGATCTAGAATACTTGTGGAACTATGGAGTTTAAGAGATAATGGTTCAAGCCAGCCCTTCTATTCAGTTTTATCGACTAACAGGCCACTTGGAGAAAACACTGTGGTTTGTGCTAACATACATGTAGCTTAGAAATCATGACATTTGAGGTCCGTTGAACGTGCACATAATATTAGATTTTCTTTCGCAAAGTATCACGTTATCATTTAGTCTTGCAGCAATTCTCCAAGTCACTACAGAACTCCCGATTATGGCCCATACCCTCATGGAAGCTACACACTGCACACCCACAGTCTCACTGATGTAGGTAGACACACATAAATACACACACTCCCATATGCACACACATGTAGACACACATGCCAAAACAATGCAAATAGGCACGTAGATGTGTGTTCATGCATACAGCACACTAATGTACAACCTCCCTCCCCCAACTCTTGCATATCTTTTCTTTGCCTCAAAAATGTAGACCATCTCTCAGAATCCAGGGTACAAGAATTGGGCTTTGGGGTGCCTGGGTGGCTCAGTTGGTTGAACATCCAACTTTTGCTTAGATCATGATCTCACGGTTCGCGGGCTCGAGCCCCACATTGGGCTCTGTGTTGACAACTCAGAGCCTGAACCTGCTTCAGATTCTGTGTCTCCCTCTCTCTGCCTTCCCCTCCTCGTGATCTGTCTCTCTCCCTCTCTCTCTTAAAAATAAATAAATAAACATTAAAAAAGAGGGGTACATGGGTGGCTCAGTCGATTAAGTGTCCAACTTCAGCTCAGGTCATGATCTCTCGGTTCATGAGTTCGAGCCCCATGTCGGGCTCTGTGCTGACAGCTCAAAGCCTGGAGCCTGCTTCGAATTCTGTGTCTCCTTCTCTTTCTGCCCCTCCCCCCATTCTGTCCCTCTCTCTCAAAAATACATAAACATTTCAAAAAATTTTTAAGAACTGTGTTTTAAGGTTATAGTGTCTACCTTAAATAAGGGGAGCTTCCGCCTCAAATCCTTTTTTATTTCTTTTTTTGAAATAAGCTGGTTATAAAGGAAATGCAGAGAAAGGATCAGGCAATGCTTGGGATTTACAGCTAAATTCTTTAGTAATAACCAAACATAATCCATTTAGGTTTGGGACGTTCATTCTTGGAACGCGGCCACTGTGCTGTGAGGAATCCCACAGCCCTACCTCCCCGCCACCCTCAGCCCTTGCTGAGCTCCCAGCTGGCAGCCAGCTCTGACTTGTCATGTGTGAATGAGCCATCTTGGAAGTGGGTCCTCCCGCCCCTCGTCAAGCTNCCCTGCCAAGGCCTGCCCGAATTTCAGAATTGTGAGCAAAAATACATGGCTGATATTATTTTAAACCATTAAGTGTTGGCGGGATTTGTAGGGCAGCAGCAGAAAACTTGTAAGTGTGGAATAAAAGGATATTGACACGATTTTATCTTCTCTCCCTTTAACACTCTCTTTCTCCGTTCTGCCAGGCTGTACTGTTTCACATTTCACAATTCAACACACACACACACACACACACACACACACACACACACACACCCAGAATAGCATAGAGGAGAGGCAAGTGTTGGTAAAACTAGATGGAGGGAGAAGAGAGAGCCAACTCGTGAGTATGATAAGCCTGTATTGAGTAGTCAGGGGAAGAAATCGCTTTCAGTAGTTGAATCGATCATGAGTGGTAGTTTAGGGAAGGTGTGTCCTCCTCAGGGTGATCTTCAGGGCAGAATTTGGGGAACTGTTTCCTGGGGGTTTCAAGACTTTGTGGTGCCAATTTGGAAGTGCCACTACCAAGAGATGGGTGTGTTTTGCTGAAGTTTAATGATATTAGGGGTAGATNACGCTGTGTCTCTCTCTCAGAAATGAATAAAACATTAAAAAAAATTTTTTAAAACCCAATCTTCTAAAAATTTCCCCAGAAGAAGGTGGGATGGGTTCTTGTAGGAAGGATTGAGGCTGGACAGTGTTCATATGTCAGGGATCTTCCCAAAGAAGAAAATATGGTGGAGTGAAGGAAGCCATCTTGGAGTATTGACCAGGGGCAGGGGTTGGTGGTTAGAAGTCTCTGGAGCTGAAGGCTTTGTCCTGTTTTCTCAAATGATAGTCATTAAACTACTGCCTTTAATGCTTATTTCTATAAATATCTATTGAGCATCTATTCTGTGTTAGGCACTGGAAAGAACCAGGATGGTGAGGAGAACAAATATGGTCCCTGGACTCATGAATTTATAAGTTAATTGGGG
>NW_027530632.1:184738-190966 GCF_008692635.1 Crocuta crocuta
ATGGGGGTGGAACATAAACAAATTAAATAGTGATATAAACACATACAGTTGATCCTTGGACAACGCAAGGGTTAGAAGCACCAACCCCCTACATGGTTGAAAATCCATGTATAACTCTTGATGCCCTAAAAACTTAACTACTAATAACCTACCCTTGACTGGAAGCCTTATTGATAACAAACAATCGATTACCATGCATTTTGTATATTATAGGAGCCCAGAGCAGGCTGCCCCAAGATGGGCCACATTGGCATAATGATTATTTTGAGTCAAAAGTAATTAGGGCCCAGCAAATGCAGGAAAAGCTCTCTCCCTGCTCCTCAACTGCCTAAATTTGCATGGGAAAGGAGAGCCTCCACCAGGAAGAGAGCTATTAAGAGAGACCCCCCCCTTTACCTAAGGAACTCACCTGCATAACAGAGCAACCTCATTTTTTTCCCAAACATCTCTTTCCACCTTCTTGCTGATGGCCTTCCTCCACTCGGACCCCCACCCTGCTCCTTAGCCCATATGAGCTTCATGTTGCCTGACTGTCTTTGGAATTTTATGTCTGTGTGGATTCCCTGTACATATGCCTGTTACATTTGATTTTCTCCTGTTAATCTGTCTCATGTCACTTTTAGTCCAAGTTTGGCTAAAATAGGATCATAGGGCAGAGGAAGGTCTTCCTCCCTGCCAATGTTATGTGTGTTATATACTGTATCTTACCATAAAGTAAGCTGGAGAAAAGAAATTGTTATTAAGAAAATCATAAGGAAGAGAAAATGCATTTACAGTATTGTATCTACAAAAAAAAAAAAAATCCAGGGGCCCCTGGATGGCTCAGTCCGTTAAGTGTCCGACTTTGGCTCAGGTCGTGATCTCACGATTCATGGGTTTGTGCCCACAGAGTCGGGCTCTGTGCTGACAGCTCAGAGCCTGGAGCCTGTTTCGGATTCTGTGTCTCCCTCTCTGACCCTCCCCTGCTCACGCTCTCTCTCTTTGTCTCTGTCTCTCAGAAATAAATAAAACATTAAAAATTAAAAAAAAAAGAAATGATGAGAAGTCTAAGGGAGGCACCCCAGTTCTTTGGGAGGGAGAATCAGGAAGGCCAACTCATAGCCTCTGCTTTCTGGGTGTTTACAAGTTTTCTTCTTATCTCACCCTTTTCATGCCTTCCAAGGAGACTTTGACAGACTCTCAGCTTTATTACTCAGCTTTTTGAGTGCTTATGAATGATTTAATTTTTTTATGTAAATAGAGCTTTGACAGGGCAGTTAAAGTAGGTAAATAGGAAATATCCCTATTCAAAGGTCTTTAAAATCCATATGAGTGTCAATAATAAAGTTCCATTTGGATTCTGTGGATATGCGCAAGACAGAAGACTTAAAAGTCATAACCTCTGTCTTCCAGGAGCTCACATCTATCTGGTAAAGGGGGTTCACATGACTCAGAGTCCTCCCATAAGACATACCACACCATTATAAAATCCTAGACTACGGTGAACTGGCTTTAAGTGCTGAAGAAACTCAGAGAAGCTATGATGAAGAGGCTATAAGGAGGGNTCATGCTCTCTCTCTCCCTCTCTCAAAATAAATAAATAAACTTAAAAAAGGAGAAAGAGGCTATAAGAAGAGATATGTTTAGAAAAGGTGCTGTTGTTTAGTTAAGGTATGGGGCAATGCAGAGAGAAGCATTCTAAGGGAGGAAAGGAACAAGATTCAAGACTCAGAGGTGGAATGGATGTAGTGAACAGAAGTAGATAACTTCTGATTGCATTCAGGAGGCTTTATTTTACCAATCTTTAATAGCAGGGTTCTTAAAATTTTTTAAATGTGTTTATTTATTTTTGAGAGAGAGAGAGAGAGAGAGAGTATGAGCGGGGGAGGGGTAGAGAGAGAGAGGGAGGGAGACACAGAGTCTGAAGCAGGCTCCAGGATCTGAGCTATCAGCACAGAGCCCAATGTGGAGCATGAACTCGTGAACCATGAGATCATGACCTGAGCCAAAGTCAGACGCTTAACTGACTGAGCCTCCTAGACATCCCAATAACAGGGGTTTTAATGAGTATAACCAAAATGGGGAGGATGGGGGTGGGGCGGAGGGCTGTGTGGGGGGTGAAACCATTTGATAGGTAATTTTAGAATGCACAAACATTTGAATATGACCATATGCCCAATAGGCAGATTCCTTTCCCTTTTATTCTACCATTAGGTTGGACAGTATGAAATTGTTAAAATTCAATCATTTAACCTACCGAAATGTCAATGTCATACGCTTCAACCTAATGGATCATTAAACATTTGTATTTGTTTACCACCTCCATCTCCAGGCAGTTCTGCACTCTCTGGAAGCTGGAAATCTAGAAACTATCAAAGATATTTTGTCGTTATAGTTGATGGGTGCTGTGATGTGCCAACTCGGTCCACCTATAAAACTCCTCCCCACCACCTATGGCCATCGTCTGGGAGTTTGGCTCGCAGACAGCCCTCAGCTCTTGGTTATCTTCAAGGACAGCCTCAGGTGCAAGTGCTACCTTGACCCAGGTCATGCCACACCTAATGACTTATTCAAGAAGGCGTATAAAGTGTTGATCATCTAACTTCAACTCATCATAAGTTCAGTGAATTACGCAAGCTTTAGAGCTGTAGCGTCAGCCGCGACCTCTACCTGACTGAAACACCGCTCAAATTCTCCTTCCTCCCAATCATTTTGGCCTCCACATTTTCCATGGGTGTTGACCCCAAAGCCCACTCTACCAATCGCATTGCACTGTAAGCTCTGTCTGGGAGTCTGGGTTCCAGGATACTTGATCTACAATAGTTAGTGCTAGATCTGAGGCAGTTAGGAACTAGAGGACTTGTGCCCTGCGGAGGCTGCTTTTAGGCAAATGGGCTTGAGCAGTGGAATGTAGAAAGGGCCACAGTGACTACATGATTGAATAAAGACAGGCCCACCCTGCTCCAAAATATCCATAGGCACTAACTAACCAGTGGGCTACTTACAACCAGGCACAGTTACCAAAACTAGGAGACTTCCATGTTGCCATACTTCCTCATCTTCTCCCTTTAAAACAGCCTCGTGGCAGCCAGTGTCTCTTGTGCTATCCTGCCCGCTGCTCCCTGTGGTGTAGTCGATAAACTTCTATCTCCTTTGTTGGGCCTTAGGTGAGTTCTTGCGCCGCTGGCAACACTAGCTTCCACCCATCGTCGCCTAGGCACCACACCACTCAATTGGTGATGAGAATGTCATCGCTGGTGACAGGTGGAACATAGGGAGCCTTCGGGCACCAGGGAGCACTACTATCATTAAACCTTTCACCGTGGGTGACACGGGATGGTATACTGGCAGAAACAAATGTACTAGCTGATGCTAAGATTCACACATTTAAGAAATAGGAGGGGACCAAAGTTAACTGTTAAGTGTGACCAGGGCGCAGGGGTGCAAAAGCACTGGCTCCGGGGGTCCCAAACACATCCGGTTCAGCCACTGACCGCTGACAAAACCCAAAGGCAGAGATCAATGGTGGTGAAACCAAAAATTGTATGCCATGAGGCCAACCTCAGGAAGACAGTGGACTAGCATCTCAAAGGCTGTCTCCAAAGTGCTGAAAATACTCTTAGCTTTATATAAAGAAAATGTGGGGCAAATGTGGGTATTGGAGGTGGGCAGTGAAGGTCAGGTCGATCATTGTCTTTGGGTGAATCACAGGAGGTCTTGCCAGCTCAGGGCAGTTATTATAGCTTAAGGTGGGTATGTTCGGTTCCCACCATAGGATGCTTTGCCCACAGGGTCTTTAGCATGAGTTAAGAGATAAGCTGGAAAGAACTTAATCAATTAGAAAGTACAGACTGAAGTCAAATGCAGGTAGTTGAAGTCCTGTTTCATTTTTTTCTTATTAAAATTTTTTTAAGTTTATTTATTTATTTTGAGAGCGTGAGAGCAGGGGAGGGGCAGAGAGAGCAGGAGGGGGGCAGAGAGAGCAGGAGGGNCAAAACTGAGAAGTTGCCATTTTGTAAGAGACATTTACACATATAAGGAAAATCTCCATTTGTACAGGCATCTTTCCGGCTGTTCCAGGAAGCTGGTGTGTGTGGGAGTGAGGGGGAGATGACTCTAAGTCTCTAGAAAGTTCTACCCATGGAGAAGACTGACAACTTAAATGTGCATAACAACCATACTCTTATTTACTGTGCTTTGCCTTACAACCTCATAATTGACTCCCCACCTCCAACATTTTCTGCCTTTAGCTGAAGATGGCATTCAAGGGGGTGGCTTCAGCTATTTGGGGAATGACTCAGTTTTCCTAGGTCTCTCCCTTGTATGCAGGAGGTGTACATGTTCCTAAATGTTTCTCTCCTGTGAATCTGTCTTATATCAATTTAATTATTAGACCAGCCAAAGAATCTAGGAGGGAAGAAACAAAAAATGTTCCCACCACTACAGTAGGAAGGGACTCTACCTCAAAGGAGCTACAGTTCCCAACTATTATGCACTGGCAGGAGTTGGGGAATATGTGTGAGACTGGATTCTTTTTTTGTAATGTTCATTTATTTATTTTTGACAAAGAGAGAGTGCGGGGGAGGGGCAGAGAGCGAGGGAGACAGAGAATCCCAAGCCCCCGATATGGGGCTCAAACTCATGCACAGTGAATCATGACCTGAGCTGATGCTCAACCAACTGAGTCACCCAGGGGCCCCTGTATGAGACTGGATTCTGAGGGCACTTGATTAAGTGGGGGAAGTTGGATAGGAGAGAGTTTATTGATTTGGGCAGCGTTCTTCCAAGAATGCAGGATTGGACTCTTTTTCCAAACATGGGCAAAGCAATGATTCACCTTAAGTCGGGTAGAAAAGCAATGACAGGGGGCACCTGGGTGGCTCAGCTGGTTAAGTGGCCGACTTCGGCTCCAGTCATGATCTCTCAGTTTGTGAGTTCAAGCCTGGCGTTGGACTCTGTGCTGATAGCTCAGAGCCTGGAGTCTGCTCCGGATTCTGTGTCTCCCTTTCTCTCTGCTTCTCCCCTGCTCATGCTCTGTCTCTCAAAAATAAATAAATGTTAAAAAAGAAAGAAAGAAAGAAAGAAAAGCAATGGCAGGTAGTGGAAGATGTGGGGCAGAAGTGGGGATGCTAGAGTAGACATATAAGTCCAGAAAATCATTTATTTACTTTTTAAATGTTTACTTAGCATGTGTGTGTGTGTGTGTGAGAGAGAGAGAGAGAGAGAGAGAGAGAGAGAGAGAGCGAGAGAGAGAGAGCATGAGGGAGGGGCAGAAAAAGAAGGAGACAGAGATCACAACCTGAGCCAAAGTCAGACACTTAATCAACTGAGCCACCCAGCCTCCCCTGGAGGCCTGTATTTATTGAGAGGACTAAGACAACATGCCACTTACCATCTCAGTTGCCACAAATACAATACGCAGATATATTAGAATCCAGGTGGCAGTGCTCCAGCCATCAGTAGCCAAGTTGATATAATTATAGTAATAAGCAACAAGTTTGGAACAAAAGCCAAGGGACCCTGACCTTCAAAGAGTAATGGAGATGTGTAATGGAACATGGCATTACTAGGGGAAAGATCGAAGGCAGCTACTCAATTCACAGAATCAAGGGAAATCAAGGACAAATGATCAGGGGGCTGGGGACGGTCATTCCAACGAAGTCCCTGTTTCTTGCCCAGTTCCTGGACTTGAGTCAGTTTTTGGAACCTGCATCTACTGAATGAAAGAGAGGCAAGTCACTCGAAGGAAAGAAGGGCCCTCCAACACTATGGTAAGTACGCCAGTAATGATTATCCCACTCCATTCCAAGAGCGACCCACGGGTATTTACTTAGCTAACTGTACACTGAAGAAGGGGTGGCATCCAAACATTTTGAGAACTGTTGGGCACAGAATCCAAGTGGTTTGGCCCACCCGGTGGTCACTTCCTTTGCCCTAAAATGTATAATTGAAACGGACACCCTTAGTAGGTGTCNTCACATGAAAGCCTACAAAATTGTCCCCTGCCCAACAACAAAGATAGTCAACAAAAAATAATATTGAATCTTAGAGGAAAGGGTAGAGATTAATGCCACCCTAAAGAATGCAGGGGTGAGGGGCGTCTGGGTGGCTCAGGTGGTTAAGCATCTGACTCTTGATTTCAGCTCAGGTCATACATGCTATGCGGCTGTTGATCTGGACATTGCGTTCTGTTTTAGTTTTTCATCAGAAATAGCTTTTGTTCCCTGGGTCCATTCTATTGAAAACATC
>NW_027530632.1:190983-192462 GCF_008692635.1 Crocuta crocuta
GAAAAATTGGGTGGTGGTTATAGTCACCCTCCCATCAGAGAATCTCAGCACTGACCTCTGGGCTTCTGGAGAAAGGCCAGGGTCATATACCCCTTTCATGCCTCCCCTGACGGAGATGGCATCCCTGTCCCTGATCATTGGGATAGGAAGTCATCATGAGGCTTGACTAATTCATTTAGAATACTACCTTTCTGGGGCGCCTGGGTGGCTTAGTCGGTTGAGCGTCCGACTTTCGCTTAGGTCANTTCTACCTTTCCTCCTCATTTTTTGAGAGACAAAGAGAGAGAGAGAAAGAAAGAGGACGAGTGCAGGGGAGGAGCAGAGAGAAGAAGAGAGAGAATCAGAAGCAGGCTCTATGCTACCAGTGCAGAGCCTGACATGGGGCCAGAACCCAAGATCCATGAGACTATGACCTGGGCCCAAATTGGATACTTAACGGACTGAGCCACCTTTTTTTTTTTTTTTTTGCNCCTGCTTGATGAGATATTTTGCATCTATCCTTCAAATATCCCTTAGATCGAGAATTCCAACCTAATGAGCTATCTAAGCACATTGATCAATGTGGTGATGTGTTGTTAAATGTTTAGCACCTGGCTCTCTGAAACAAAAAGCAGTGATTTGCAGCTTTTGCTTATTTCCATGGTATGAATACTCCCCCCGTGGCTGATTTGAAGCCACCGGGGTTGATGTGATGTGACTGAATGCAGAGCTGGGAAGAGATACATGGTACCTGTTCACTTAGTGTTTCCATCATACAGGAGCCATAGCCCTCAACGGCTTCAGAAAATAGAGAACAGAAACACTTAGTGAAAAAAAAAATTAGCAAGTGATGACTTTCAAGTATTCTTTTCCTTTTTATGTAATTAAACTGTATATTTACATAATTTACATTTTAAAAATGTCTTCCACAATGATCTCAAAAAAATGCCTAAGGGGCGCCTGGGCGGCTTAGTCGGTTAAGGGTTCAACTCCTAGTTTCGGCTCAGGTCATGATCTCACGATTCATGAGTTCGAGCCCTACATCAGGCTCTGCGTTGAAAGAGGGAAGCCCGCTTGGGACTCTCTCTCTCTCTCTCTCTATCTCTCTCTCCCTCTGCCCCTCCCCTGTTCTCAGGTGCTGTCTTTCTGTCTCTTTCTCAAAAATAAATAAATAAAGCTTTAAAAAATTTCCTGAAAACTTAAAAGTTGGCATTTGCAGCTGTTATGAGTTCTAGTGTCCCTGTGAAAGCGTCTCCCCCATGCCATTTTCACTAGGTGTGGAAGGTCTTATAAGTAAATCCAACTTTTAGTCATTTTTGACCTAAGACTTTTGATACTTTGATGATGATGGTCGTTTTCTCTCTTAATTTTTCCTAATTACTATTTCAATGAACTGAGTCTTGTTTCTTTGGAACCTTTCCAAACTATATTATAAGCTTTTTAGGGAAACAAACGGGTTTTTGTTTGTTTGACTCTTTTTTTGGGGGGTGCTGTGGGAAT
>NW_027530632.1:192575-195453 GCF_008692635.1 Crocuta crocuta
GTGGGAATCACAATATGTATTTATTAATTTGAATACCTTTTACATGCCAAATGTGAAAGTGAGGATCTATAGATCCCCAGTTAATCTAATAAACTGCCCAGATGCACCATGTTTTCATTTTTAATAACATTAGGGTTATTTTCTAAGGGTAATACGAAACAGGTGTCAGAAATGGAGCCAATATCATTTTTAAAAATGTATTATTCTCATTCCTAATGTTTCTCCAATCTGCTACTTAATACATTGGAAGTTCCCAAAAAATGTTACAACTTAAAAATTCTCCTTAGCCTTAGAATATTGAAAAAAACCACTGAATCATTAAAAACATTTTTTAATGGTTCTTTATTTTTTGAGAGAAAGAGAGAGACAGAGTGTGAGCAAGGGAGGAGGAGAGGCGGGGAGAGAGAGAGACAGAATCCAAAGCAGGCTCCAGGCTCTGAACTGTCAGCATAGAGCCCGATGCGGGGCTCGAACCTACAAACCGTGGTGAGATCATGACCTGAATTGAAGTTGGATTCTTAACTGACTGAGCCACCCAGGTGCCCCCACACTGAATCGTTTTAAGTGGGTACCTCACAAGGCAAGGTTAACCTTTTCATCTTCTGACTGATTTCATACATGGATATTCTCAACTAAATTTTATCCCTGAAACCTATCACTGAAATGAAAAGTAACTTTCTTTTTTTTTTAAATTTTAATGTTTTATTTATTTCTGAAAGAGAGAGAGACAGCATTAGCAAGAAAGGGTCAGAGAGAGAGGGAGACACAGAATCTGAAGCAGGCTCCAGGCTCTGAGCTAGCTGTTAGCACAGAGCCTGACATGGGGCTCGAACCCACGAACCGTGAGATCATGACCTGAGCCGAAATCGAACACTTAACCGACTGAGCCACCCAGGCACCCCTGAAATGATAAGTGACTTCAAGGAGAACTTAACTGTACATACACACTCTCTCAAGTACTAACCATTAGAGAAAAACATAAATGTCCTGATGGTGCCTGAAAATATTCAAGAAACTACTTAGAACTACTTAGCTGAATTTAACCGAGTTCTAGATTAATCAGAGTAAACTTTGAGTACCCAGAGTCTGATCTGTCCATGAGAGTAAATGTCACCTCAAATGGAAATGTCCTACATTTCTTCCATCTAAAGTGTTGAGTGACTATTTTCAGGAAATATGAGTCAGTTCTATTGAAAGTACATGGTTATAACTAGCTATACTTGTGTAAGGGGAGAGAAAAGGAGAGACAGGCACATTTACACACATATCTTGGTCGTGGAGTAAATGCACCGAGATATTTGTCTATATTCACAGTTTCCTTATTCTGATAGACCTTAAATGTTGACAAATTTTCTCAATAATTAATGACTATACAGAGAGATTAACATTAGCTTATAATAAAGGAAGCCTGGGTCCTCTGTGGCTTAAAAGATTTTCAGGGATTGTTATATTCATTTCAGTTGAAGATTCTTCTAATTACCTCATTTCTTCTTAATTGGTGTCTTATAAAAAATAAATTAGGTACCATAATTATTAATATTCGCTTTTGACATCTCCAGATATAGGTATAAATTAAATAAATATTATAGTATACATACAAGGGCCATTTCAAGTGTCAATTTTCAGACTTGAATTCATTGACAGCTGTACCATATTTATCACATAAGTAAAAATATTGTCAAGGTATAGGCTGCTTGCAAAAGAATAACCTGTTAAGTTAGTACAAAAGTATACATGTGTTGTATGGATAATATTCCATACAACAATAATATTTCAGAAAAGAAGAAAATAGAGAAAGAGGGGCACCTGGGTGGCTCAGTCAGTTAAGCGTCCGACTTCGGCTCAGGTCATGATCTCATGGTTCGTGGGTTCAAGACCTGCATCGGGCTCTGTGCTGACAGCTAGCNCCAACTTGACAATAAACTATTTTTAAAAATGATATGATTTAAAAAAAAAAAGAAAACAGAGAAAGAAACAAGAATTTTCCTGCTTTTATTTTTGTTTACGTATTTGTTTTGAGAGAAAGAAAGAGGTAGAGAGAAAGAGAGTGGGGGAGGGGGAGAGATTCCGCATATAAGTGATACCATACAGAATTTATTGTCTTTCTCTGTGTGTCTTATTTCACTTAGCACACTGCCCTCAAATTTCATCCAAGTTGTTGCAAATGACAGGATTTCCTTCTTTTTCATGGCTATATAATATTATATTCTCTCTATGTACCACATATTCTTTATCTGGTGATGTGTTGATGGACACTTAGGTGGCTTACATATCTTGGCTCTTGTGCATAGTGCC
Source organism: Crocuta crocuta (assembly GCF_008692635.1). Classification (NCBI taxonomy): domain Eukaryota; kingdom Metazoa; phylum Chordata; class Mammalia; order Carnivora; family Hyaenidae; genus Crocuta; species Crocuta crocuta. The sequence continues at coordinate 194,871 of NW_027530632.1, forward strand.
ACAGTGAACGTGAGAGTGCAGATACCTCTTTAAGGTCCTGATTTCAATTCCTTTGGATATATACCCGGAAGCAGAATTGCTGTATCATATGGTAGTTCTACTTTTAACTTTTTGAGGAACCCCCATGCTGTTTTCCATAGTAGCTGCACCAATTTACATTCCCGTCAACAGTGAACAAAGATTCTCTTTTCTCCACTCCCTCACCCCCTTGCTGCCTCTTTTCCTTATGATGGTGGCCATTCTAATAGGTCTGAAATGATGTCGTTGTGGTTTTGATTTGCATTTCCCTGATGATTAGCGTCGCCAAGCAGCTTTTTGAAGACATGCTTTCTTTGAGAGAGAGAACAGTGGGGGAGAGAGGGACCCAGGGAGAGAGAGAGAATCTCTTAAGCAGACTCCGTGTTCATTGTTGGACCCAGAGTGGGGCTTGATCCCATGACCCTGGGATCATGACCTGAGCCCATATCAAGAGTTGGATGCTTAACTGGGGCGCCTGGGTGGCTTAGTCGGTTAAGCGTCCGACTTTTGCTTAGGTCATGATCTCGCAGTTTGTGGGTTCAAGCCCTGCGTCAGGCTCTGTGCT
>NW_027530632.1:195552-197139 GCF_008692635.1 Crocuta crocuta
CCCCCCCAAAATAAAGAGTTTTATCTTTTGAAAAATAAACTGGAATGCTTTTGGCATGCAATGATTTATATCTCTTTAGGCAACATTTCTTAATTTTAACAGAAAGATATAGGGCCTAAGAGCTGTGATATCCAGGGGCACCTCAGTGGCTCAGTCAGTTAAGCATCCAGGTCTTGATATCGACTCAGGCCATGATCTCACAGTTCGTGAGTTCAAGCCAGGCATTAAGCTCTTCACTGGCGATGTGGAGCCTGCTTGGAATTCTCTCTCTCTCCCTCTCTGTCTGCCCCTCCTCACCCCAACCCCCCTCTCTCAAAATAAATAAATAAACTTTAAAAAAAGAAAGGTGGAAATATCCAGTATCTGTTAATATTTTGATGCTTATGAGTCTACTGAGAAGGTCAAGTGAAACCCTGGGGGGAATTTTGGCCGTGACAACCCTCTCCCTAACTGACCTCCAGCCAGATAATCCTCTTCCTTGTAGAATTTAGGATTTCTTATGGCACTAAACTTTCTGAAGGAAAAATTTTGGAGATTTCATAACCAGCCACAAAGCAGATGGTAGAAAAATCCTCATGCTTTGTGCATGTAGAGCTTATTGAACATCGAGAATCTTCCCTTCTCCTTGTTCATCTAAAGTCCCTGGATCTCTACCCCATCCACTGCCAAGAATGAGAGTAAGCACCAGCAGGAAAGATTACTATAACACTTGCGACTAATTTCACCAGTCGAATAGCCATAACACACTCATCTTTAAAGAAATCGCTCAAAGAAGTTTGTCTCTGATAATGATGCAAGACTATGGAATTTTCCACAATATTTTCCTTTAATAAGATTTTACCATTGGAAAAGTATTTTATGAGAGAACTCAGAAAGGAGTTCTCACAAAGCAGCTGAGAATTCAACTATAGATGCAACATAGAGCTGTTTCAGTGTACAAACATGTTTTCCCTAGTTTCTCCATAGATAAATCTCAATTTACTGTGGCATTTTCCAGATCCACATAATTTTTGCCTTTCAAGATCAGGAGAAAGAACAAGAAAGAGAAAGTTTCTTGGGGCGCTTGGGTGGTTCAGTCGGTTTAAACGTCCAGCTCTCAATTTCTGCTCATGTCGTAACCTCATGATTCGTGAGATAGGACCCCGCGTCAAGCTCTGCGCTGACACTACAGAGCCTGCTTGGGATTCTTTCCCTCTCTGCCCCTCCCCGGATCATGCTCTCTTTGTCTCTCAAAGCAAACAAACAAACAAATAAACAGTTAAAAAAAAGAATAACTGTAACATTCACCGATTCTTCCTAAGGTGAATGGCACACATTTTTCTCTTATCTTCTTTTTCATCTTTTTAAAAATATATTTATTTATTTTGAGTGAGAGAGAGAGAACATGAACAAGGGAGGGGCAGAGAGAGAGAGAGGGTGAGGTAGAGAATACCAAGGAGGGGCCAGGCTGTCAGCACAGAGCCCTTTGATGTGGGGCTCGATCTCATAAACTCTGCAGTTGTGACCTAATCCAAAATCGAGAGTCAGAAGCTTACCCAACTGAGCCACCAAGGTGCCCCTTAATGTCATATAAGTCATACATCTTAT
>NW_027530632.1:197206-199342 GCF_008692635.1 Crocuta crocuta
GTTTACATGCATGTCTACATGTGGTAGGCTAAATTATTCTCTTTCCCTTTTATTCTGCCCTGGGTGGCAAAAGTAACTTCAATTTTATGATAGACTCTTTAGTATTCACTGATTTGGTTCTTTCTGACATTCACATATCATTTTTAAAACACCCATTTCTTTTTTTTTTTTTAATTTTTTAGTATTTATTTATTTTTTTTTAATTTTTTTTTATTTTATTTTTTTTAATAGTTTATTGTCAAATTAGTTTCCACATAACACTCAGTGCTCATCCCCACAAGTGTCCTCCTCCATGCCCATCCCCCCTCCCCCCACATCCNAAACACCCATTTCACTAACTGCGTGTGTGTGTGTGTGTGTGTGTGTGTGTGTGTAACATCAAATGAACTACTATAGTTTTGCTGATAAACTTGGGGAGCAAGGATGTGCCGTTAAGTCTTGAAACTTAAGTACAAATGAATGAGCTTAATTTATTTAATCTAGAAACCAATTATTTAGAGATTTAAGCAATTTGGCAGCTGGGTGTGCAGAAGGGGATGTGGGTGGGACCAACATGTTTTTGCCAAGACTGAATTTTTGCCTAGTGCTTTTGGAATTTCAAGAATCTAATTAAGACTTTTGGTAAATTTGCTTTAAATCACCATAGAATTAATAAACTAGAGGCATTACAGTGTCTGCCAGCTCTTATTTAATTTAGATGCTCAGTCCCTTCAAACTAGCTCAAGACTTCAGAGAAGTGCCACTTTTCAAACCGTCTCCAGGTATCTGCTGACACCCATGTGGCCACCACGGCTGCCTGGCCAAGCAGTGACAGCTGGTTTACTGCATCCCTCACCCATGGTGCTGGGGGACCCGTGGCACCCTTCCCACTACTCATAGCAGATTTGGGGACACCTCAGGTCCCTGTCACCTTTCTCTCCATCTCCCAGCTACAGAAGTCTTTGGCTCCTTGCTGCCACAGAGCTGCATTTACCAGCTCTTCCTCTTTCATAGCTCACTACTCTTTGGGTTCAGGTTGCCATGAATTTCAGGCTCAACTGAGCTTAGATGAGTTTAGGCTCAAGGACTGGGATGCATACATCTTGGGGGAATTCGGAACTAAGAACAAGACATGCTACTACTGGTGCTACCCTGTGGGGTAAGTCAACCTTTGCAAGCTACTCTACACACTACGCTACGTCGTCTCACTTTTTCTTGTCCAGGGAAAATTACACTCCAATCCCCGAATAGTTTTAAGTGATCTTTTAGAACACAGTTTAGGTTTCGTGTTATTCTCCTGCACCCTTTTCTCCTCTTCTCTCTTTCTCTTTCCCTTTTATATGAATTTGTGCTTTCACCCCCACCTTGCTCCAAACTTTTAGCTCGTTGCTAAGGATCACTGGCAAGTTGGGGATTCCTACTATTTATTCGTAATTACTGAAACATCGCCATCGTAATGCTTTTCCGTCTTACTCCCTAATTAGACCAATACATCAATCGTCATTTCTAGAACAGCTATAGCCAACACATTAGCCTGAGCGAGCTGCTTATGCTTTCATTTAAACAATAAAAAGATAATTTGAAAAACAGCATGGCAGCAATGTCTATGGGGGTGCCTTGGTTGGCCTGGAGATGACACTCAAATATAGTNAGAGCTCTGTACAGAATTGGAGGTTTAGACATATACAGACGTCGCTGATGAAATGGGGATGGAAGAGATTAATAGAATTCTTAAGGAGCAGAAGCACTTCTATGAGAAGGAGAAATTCCCATGGAGGAAGGCAAAGTTGAAGAAGGTTCGGTTGACCGAGCACAAAGCTCTCAGTGCTCGACACGGCTGTGGCTTCAGAAACGAGGCAAGGATGAGCTTGGGTACCAGCTGACCCCACCTCCCACTCCTTCCTCTTCTGCCACCTCACTCCTTCTGGAACAACCATGGTTCTGGGAAAGAGAGGGAAATAATAAAAGCAAAGCCCTAAAATTTCTTAAGCAGGACCTTCAAAAGGGCTGACCATAAAGGGGAAAAATGATAAAATGAACTATATAAAAATTAAGGATTTCTGTATATCAAAAGCTGTCATTAAGAGAGAATAAAAGGCACACCACAGCCAGGGAGATGACATTTACTATGCATATATCAAACAAAAAGCTTCTCTT
>NW_027530632.1:199461-210130 GCF_008692635.1 Crocuta crocuta
TAAAGACTTCCTATATATATTTCTAAGAAAGAGACAGACCACACAACAGAAAAATGGGCAAAAGACTTGAACACTTTTATTTTTTTTTTAACATTTATTTATTTATTTATTGAGGAAGGGCACAAGTGGGAGGAGGGGCAGAGGAAGAGGGAGACTCCCAAGCAGGCTCCATGCTCTGTGTGGGATTTGATCCCGCGACCCTGGGATCATGACCTGAGCCAAAATCAAGAGTCAGACGCTCAGCCGACTGAGCCACCCAGGCTCCCCCTGAACACTTAGGAAAAAGGGATAACATGGGGCGTCTGGTTAGCTCAGTTGTTTGAGCATCTGACTTCAGCTCAGGTCATGTCTCACGGTCTGTGAGTTCAAGCCTCGCATCGGACTCTGTGCTGACAGCTCAGAGCCTGGAGCCTGCTTCGCATTCTGTGTCTCCCTCTCTCTGCCCCTCCCCTGCTCATACTCTGTCTCTCTCTCTCTAAAATGAATAAAGGTTAAAAAAGTTTTTTTAATGAAAAAAAGATAACAAAAGGGCCAATAGACATCAAAACTTGCTCAACTTCTTTATCAGGGAAGTAAATACAAATGGAAGCTACCATGCAACACCTGTACATACTCATCAGAATGACTAAAATGAAAAACATAAATATATGCCAAGTAGTGTGGTAGGCAGAGCAACCANNNNTTTTTTTATATAATTTATTTTTGAGACAGAGAGAGACAGAATACAAGTGGGGGAGAAGCAGAGAGAGGGAGACACAGAATCTGAAGCACACTCCAGGCTCCGAGCTGTCAGCACAGAGCCCTACACGGGGCTCGAACTCACAAACCGTGAGATCATGCCCTGAGCTGAAGTCGGACATTTAACTGAGCCACCCAGGTGCCCTCCCTTTTTTTAAAATTTGGCTCTATCTACTAAAGCTGAATATATGCTTATACTATGATACAGTGATTTCACTCTGAGATACATGCTCAACAAAAGCACATGCATATATTCATCCAAAGACATACTCAAGAATGTTCGTAGCAGCATACTCATAACAAACCCAATTAGAAAATACCTGTAATGGTTAATTCTATGTGTCAACTTGACTGGGCCACGAAGTACCCAGATATTTGGTCAGACATTGTTCTGGGTGTTTCTGTGAGCCTGTGTTTGGATGAGATTGACATTTGAATCAGCAGACTGACTAGAGCAAATTATTCTCCCTGATGTGGGTGGGCCTCATCCAATCAGTTGAAGGCTGAAATAGAACCAAAAACTCTGGCCTGCCCCCAAGTAAGAAAGAATTCTTCCTGCATGACAGTTTTAAAACTGGGACATTGGCTTTTCTTCCTGCCTCCAGATTCAAGTTGAAACATTGGCTTTTCCTGGGTCTTAAGGCTGCCAGCCTTTGGACTGGAACTATACTGTTGGCTTTCCTGGGTCTCCAGCTCACTGACTTACTCTGCAGATTTGGGAATCTTCCAGCTGCCATAAGCACATCAGCCAATTCCTTATACTAAATCTCTTTACACACGCGCGTGAGCACACACATACTCTATTGGGTCTGTTTCTCTGGACAATCCTGACTGATACACCCAAATGCCCATCAGGAGTAGAATGGATGAGTTAATTGTGGCCTTTTTACAAAGTCTAATACTGTATGGCAATGGGAATGAACAAATGACAACTCTTCACATTAGAACAGATGGATCTCGTGAACATAGTGTAGAACCAAAATATCCAGACACAGAAGAGAATAGGGAGAACTAGTCTATACTATTAGGAGACAGTTTACTGGTTCCCCTAGGGAGGACAGCCACTGGAAGCTAATGTAAGAACGGAGGCCTTTGAGGATGCTGGTCACATTCTATTTCTTAACCTAGGTGCTAATTACATACGTGGGTTCGGTTTGTGAAAATTCACGGATGATTTGTGTGTGCACTTTTCTGCATGCATATTATACTTCAATTAAAAAAAAACATTTAAAGCTCTTTGTTGAGGAATAACCCTCTAAAACTGATTAACAAGGAAATTGGACTGAAGGACAACCTATTAACATGACCTTTCCAGGCCATATAAATTGGTAGGGGACCAAGAAACATTTGAAATTCAATTTCAATCCATTGACAACGACAAATCCCTGGACCTAACGCAAGAAACAAGTATAGGAAAACTGTGAAAGGGGAAAGGATGTGATAGGTTGCCTAGATACCTCACGATTTAAGAATCAACACAAAGGTGAGTTCCCTGGGTTTCCTTATTGCCTTCCATATATCTTAGGGCGCTACAGAAGCCTCCAAGCCAGAACTCAGACAAATAAGCACCAAGAAAAGCCTAGACGCTCTATCCAAAGCACTTGGAAACGAGTGGTAGAATAACAGAAAACCTTTTAAGAAATGCCTATCCTATCCAGGAAGTTGACATCCCGCCTCACCCTACGTTCCAACCTGGCAGAAGTAGAGAACACATTCTGACTCCCTTGTTGGATGGTGCTGAGTAGCTGAGCAAGGAGCTGGTCCTCCATCCCTCACCCAACAGAAGCAGGTAACAGCGATCCAATTCCGCTGCTAAGAGGGTGTCAGCAGCACTAAACCCGCAGCTGATATTCCATTCCATCCTAGACCCAGGGAGTGTTAGATTTCCCAGTGGGGGCGGTGTGAGTAGAGCGCAGTGGTGAGCTCCTGTCCAGCTTCAGGGAGGCAGAATGAGGTGGTGGGAAGTTTTAGCTGGTGGTTCACCTCCCACCCTACCTTTCCCTGGTGTCACCAAGGCCCGGTAAACAGCTACTACATCTCTGCTTGGAGACAATGAAGAAGTGTGATTCAACATTCTGTTTTGACAGGGAAGGTGTCCGCAGGACCAAGAGCAGAGTTGAACTTTCCCTTCACCCATCTGTGGTAAGTCGGCACTTCATCCTTGCTGGTGTGGTGGTAAAGGGACCCAGTGGGAACCAATGGCAGGCGAAATGTACACAGCCACCAGGTTTTCCTGCTACGTGTCCACAGGGGAACTGCCTGCTTTAAAAAAAGATTAACTAGGATCCAAAATCTTATAATCTCCTCAATAGAAAGTAGATTTGATACAGTAAATTATCACTCATCATACCAAGAACCAGGAAAGGCACAAAATGAATGAAAATAGACAATTAACAGACCCTGAGATCAAGACGAATCAGCGGTTGGAGTAATCTGACAAGGGTTGAAAAGCAGTCATTGTGAAAATGCTTCAAGAATCAACTATGAATTCTCTTGAAACTAATGAAACAGAATATTTCAGTAAAGAAATAGAAACTCTAAAAGAAAGCCAAATGGAGACTATAGAACTGAAAAATATCACAACCAAAATAGAACCTTGGCAGATGGGATTAATAGCAGAGTGGAGATGACCAAAGATAGAATCAGCGAACGTGAGGGCAAATTAACAGAATTTACATAATCTGAATAATAGAGAGGAAATAGAATGAAGCGAAATGAACAAAATATCAGGAAGAATAACCACAAAGGTGACATTTCTATTATTAGGATCCCAGGAGGGAGGAGACACAGAGTAAGATTAAAAAGGAATCTGAAGGGGCGCCTGGGTGGCTTAGTCGGTTAAGCTTCCGACTTTCGCTTAGGTCATGATCTCGCGGTTCGTGNAGAATGTCAATGGATTTGTCATCTGAAACCATGGAGGCCACAATTATGGGAAACAACATTTTTCAAGTGCTGAAAGAAAAGAACTTTCAACTATGAATTCTACATCAGGAATGAAGGAGAAATATCTTCTCAGGTAAGACAAAACTAAGAAAATTTGTCATGAGCAAATATACCCTTAAAAATGGCTGATAGACATGTTTCTAAACAGGAAGAAATGAAAACATAAGAATCAGAACATTAAGAAAAGAAGAACATTGGGAGCACCTGGCTGGGTCAGTGGGTAGAGCACCTGACTCTTGATCTTGGGGTGATGAGTTGAAGCCCCATGTTGGGTGCAGAGAATACAAATAAAGTTAAAAGAAAAGAAAAGAAAACATAGGAGTAGGTAAAAAAAATAAGGGGGAAGTATAATAGACTATCTTCATGAGATTCTTTAATCATATTTAAGGGTTGAAGCAAAAATTATAACATTATTGGACATAAGATTCAATGTATGTACAAGAAACAGTTCACACAGTTATATTTAGAATAGGCAGGGAGTAAAGGAACCTAAGTGGAACTAAGTTTTCTACATGTAACTCAGAGTGGTAAAGGTTGATACCAAACTATGATAAGTTACGTATGTATTTTGTAATTCCTAGAAAACCCACTAAGAAAATTATACAAAACAACATACCCCCAAAAATTATATGAACAATTTGTTTTATGGAATATTGCAAAATGTTCGAATAGCCTCCAGGAAGTCCAAAAAGAGAAACAACAAAATAAGAAACAGAGAAAACAAATAATAAAATGAAGACTTAAATCTTCATATAGCAATAATTGCCTTAGATGTAACCAGTCTTAATATGCTAATTAAAAGACAGAGATTGGGGGCCCGTGGATGGTTCCATTGGTTAAGCATCTGACTCTTGATTTCTGCTCAGGTCATGATCTCATAGTTCCTGAGTTCATGCCCCATTTCAGGCTCTGAGCTGGCAGCACAGAGCCTGCTTGGGATAATCTCTCTCTCCCTCTCTCTGACCCTCCCCTGCTCATGCTCTCTCTCTGTCGAAATAAATAAATAAGCATTTTTTTAAAAGACAGAGATTGGTACATAAAAAAAAAAAAATCCAGCTATATGCTCTTTATAAAAAACTCACTTCAAAAACAGAAGTAGGTGTTATGGGTTGAACTGATTCTCTCCAAAAAAGATATGTTGAAGTCCTAACCCCCAATACCTTAAGATGTGACCTTATTTGGAAGTAAGGTATCTTGAGACTCCTGGACCCAAATACCAAGTAATTCTCAGATACCAGTAGGTTATCCAAGAATTCAACTCAATTTTGACATTATATCCCTGCAGAGAGCATCAGATCCCACAAGTCAAGAGGTCAGTCCTACAAGATTGACCCCCATCCCTTACCTCAGACATCAGGTGCAAACCCCTTGACCATTACTTGTGTTTCTGACTGAAGCTAGAGAGGCTTACAGAACTCAGGGAAACATTTACTTACATTTATCAGTTTATTAAAAGATATGATAAAGAATACGAATCAACAACCAGATGAAGAGCTACTTAGGGCAAGATCTCAAAGAAGCTTCTGTCCTTGTGGGGCTTGGAAACTTCATTCCATAGTCATGACTGACTAGGTCACTGGCCATTGGCTGATTCAACTTCCAGTCCCCCTCCCCCTTCCCAGAGGTCCGGACATGGGGCTGAAAGTTCCAACCCTGTAATCACATAGTTGGGCTTCTCGGTAACCGGCCCCCACTTGAGTAGGGTCCAAAATTCACCTTTATTATTAACAAGACACTTGTTTCACCTGTATGGCTCTGAAACATTGTCAGGAATTAGGGATGAAGACCAAATATGTCTGAGAAATATATTTCGGTCACCTGAATGATCAAATATATATCTCTTCTAAATTATTATGTTGCATAAGGTCATTGCGGAAGTAAGTTAAGATGATGTCATACCAGAGTAGGGAGGACCCCTAATCCAATAGCCAAAAGTTAGCAGAAGGAAGGAAATAACAAAGATAAGAGCACAAATAAATAAAACAAAGGAGAAAATCAATGAAACTAAGAGTTGATTTTTTATAAAGATAAACAAAATTGACAGACTTCAGCAAGAAAAATAGGAAGAAAATACGAAGAAAACTCAAAACAAGACAATTATGAATGAAAGAAGGGACATTACAACTGATACCACAGAAATATAAAGGGTCATAAGAGAGTACTACAAACATTTATATGCCAACAAATTGAAAAACCTGGAAGAACTGGATAAATTCCTAGAAACATACAAACTACCAGGATTGAATCATGAAGAAACAGAACATCTGAACACGCCAATCGTGAGTAAGGAGGTTGAAACAGTAATCAAAACTTCACCAACACAGAAGAACCCAACCTGAAATGGTCCCAGTGGTGAATTCTCACCAACATTTACAGAAGACTTAGTACCAATCCTTCCCAAAATATTTCGAAAAATTGAAAAAGAAAGAAAACTTCCAAATTCATTTTTAAGCCCGGCATTGTCCTGATACCAAAGCGAGTCATGAACCCTATAAGAAAAGGAAAGTGTGGGTCCACATCCCAGATGAACATCGGTGCATAATCCTCAACAAAATACTAGCACATCATAAAGATCACATACCATAATCAAGTTGGATTTGTACCTAAGAAGTAAGGATATTTTAACTTTTGCAAATCCATAAATGGGACATACTACATTAAGAGAATGAAGGATAGAAACCATATGATCACATCACTGGATGCAGAAAAAGCATGTCACAAAATTCAGCTCACATTCATAATAAAAAAAAACAACCTACAAATTAGCTATAGAAAGAATGAACCTCAACATAAGAAAGGCCACGTTTGAAAAGCCCAGAGCTAACATCATACTAAACAGTGAAAAGCTGAAAGCTTTTCCTCCAAGATCAGAAAGAAACCAAAGATTCCCTCTCTTGCCACATCTATCCAATATAGTATTGGAAGTCTTAGAGCAATTTGGCAAGAAAAATATTTTTAAGGCCTCCAAATTAGAAAGGAAGAAGTAAAAATGTCTCTCTTTGCAGATGACATAATTTTATATATGGAAAACTGCAAAGACTCCAACAAAAAAATGTTAAAACTAAAAAATGAATTCAGTAAAGTTGGAGGATACAAAGTCAACATACAAAAATCAGTTGTATTTCTATATACTAAAAACAAACTGAAAAAAAAAAGAAACCAATCCCACTTACAATAATGTAAAAAAAAAAAACTTAAGGGGGTGTCTGGGGGGCTCAGTCGGTTAAGCGTCCGTCTTTGGCTCAGGTCACGATCTGTCATGAACTCACAGTTCATGAGTTCTAGCCCCACGTCCGGTTCTGAGCTGACAGCTCAGAGACTGAAGCCTGCTTCAGATTCCATCTCTCCCTCTCTCTCTGCCCCTCCCCTGCTCGCACTCTGTCTCTCTCTCTCCCAAAAATAAATAAACATTAAAAAAAAACCTTAAGAAATAATTTAACCAAGGAGGTGAGAGAGCTGCACACTGAAATCTATAAAACTTTAATGAAAGAAAATGAAGAAGCCACAAATACATGGAAATATATGGATTGGAAGAGTTAATCTTGTTAAAATGTCCATACTACAAGCTTAATACAATCCCTATCAAAATTCCAATGGCATTTTTTTTTTCACAGAAATAGGAAAACCACCCTAAAATTCATATGGAATTACAAAAGACCCTGAATGGCCCAAGCAATCTTGAGCAAAAAGAATGAAGCCGGGGGCGTCACACCACCTCATTTCAAAGTATGTTACAAAGCTATATTATTCAAAACAGCATGGTACTGGCATAAAAACAGAAACATGGTCCAATGGAAAAGAATAGAGAGCCCAGAAATAAATCCATGCACTTATGTTCAATTGATATTTGACAAAGGTGTCAAGAATGCCTAAGGGGAAAAGAACAGTCTCTTCTATAATTGGTGCTGAGGAAAATGGATATCCAAACACAGAAGGAGGAAGTTGGACCCTTACCTTATACCATACACAAAGATCCTCTCCAAATGAATTAAAGACGTATGTATAAGACCTGTTACTATGAAACTACTAGAAGAACACAGAGGAAAAACCTTCTCAATGTTGGTCTGGGCAACAATTTTTTGAATACGACATCAACAGCACAGGCAACAAAACCAAAAATAGACAAATGGTATTGTGTCAAACTAAAAAGTTCCTTCACAGCAAAAGAAAAGAATCAACCAAATGAAAAGGCAACCTGCAGAATGGGAGAAAATATTTGCAAACCACATATCCAGTATGGGATTAGTATCCAGAACATATAAGGAAGTCAAACAACTCAATAGGAAAAAAAACAAGCAAACTGATTTAAAAATGGGCAAAGAAACTTAATAGACATTCCTAAAAGAAGGTACACAAATGATCAACATGTATATGAAAAAATGCTCAATATCGCTAATTGGCATGGAATTGCAAGTCAAATCATAATGAGATATCACCTCATACCTGTTAGAATGTCTTTTATCAACAAGACAAAATATAACAAACATTGGTAAGATATGAAGGAGAGAGAAACCTTGTACACTGTTGGTGGGAATGTAAATGAGTGGTCATTATTGAAAACAGCATGGAGCTTCCTCAAAAAATGAAAAATAGAACCGCCATTCTGGGCATATATCCAAAGGACATAGAATCAGTATCTTCAAGATATCTTCACTCCCACGTTCACTGCAGCAGTATTCACATATGATGTCTCTTCTCACTACTCTTATTCAACATAGTAGTGGAAGCTTTAGGCACTAAAATAAGACAAGAAAAAGAAATAGAAGAAATAGCAATTGAATAGGAAGAAAAAAACTGTCCTAATTGCATATTAAATGCTTATCTTCATAGAAAATCCCAAGGAATCTAAAAAAGCCCACTGGAATTAATAAGGGAGTTCAGCAAGTCCACAGGGTACAAGGTGAAAACATAGAAACCAATTTTATATCTGTATATTAACAATGAGCACATTGTTCATTTTTGAAACATTTTTGAAACAAAAATCAAAATGCAATACAATTTACACCTCTTCCAAATGACAAAATGTTGAAGAAAGAAATCAGAGGAGAGGAGAAATAAATAAGTGGAGAGATAGATTGTGTTCATAAATTGGAAAGAAAAACATAGTAAAGATGTCAGTTCTTCTTACATTGATCTGCAGGTTTAATGCAATTTCTATCAAGATACTAGCAAAGTTTTTATAGGCATAAACCAGCTATTCTAAAATTTAAATGGAAGCCACAGGCTAAGGAAGCCTGGAATAGCTCAACTAATTTTAAAGAATAAAGTGGGAGTGATCGCTTTACCTTATTTTAAGGCTTACTATATAGGTTACAATAATCAAGGCAGTACGGTAGTGGAAGGATAGATATATAGCTCAATGGAAAATAGAAAACCCAGAAAGAGGCCCACACAAATATGTCAAAAAACTGGTTTTTGACAAAAGTGCAAAAGCAAGTCAACAAATGGGGCAAAATCACTCAAGGTGAGTTACAGACCTAAATGGTAAATGCAAAACTATAAAAGTTTTAGAAGAAAAACAAGGGCAAGTTTCTAGAATTTATAAAGAACTATAAAAAAAAAAGAGACAGAAACTATCCTATTAGGAAATGGGGAGGACATGAGCAGACAGTTTGATGGCCAGAATATACAGATCCCAATAAGCACATGAAAAAACATTCAACATCATTATCCACTAGAAAAATGTACATTAAAACATGAGATATTGGGGCCCCTGGGTGGCTCAGTCGGTTAAGCATCTGACTCGATTTTGGCTCAGGTCGTGATCCCAGGGTCCTCCCTCTCCCCTCTGCCCTCTCCCCCACTTGCGCTCTCTATCTCTAAAGAAAGTTTTTTTAAACATATCGCTGTATACGTACTGTAATGTAATGGTTAAAACTAAAAACGGTGACAACATCAAATATTGACAAGGAAGTAGAGAAAGTGGATGACTCACACTTCACTGGTGGGAATGAAAGGTGATACGGCCGTTCTGGAAAACAGCTTGACAATTTTTTAAAATACAAGCATGCAATGGCCGTACAACCCGGCAATTGTACTCTTGAGCACTTAACCCAGAGAAACAACAACCTGCGTTCACACAAAAACCTGTACGTCAATCTTCACTGCAACCTTATTTATAATAGCCAAACATTGGAAGCAACTCAAGTGCCTTTCAAAGGGTGAGTAGATAAACTGTATGTCCCCACAATGGAATACTGCTCAGCGATTAAAAGCAATGAAATATTGATGCGTGTAACAACATGGCCGATCTCCAGGGTGTTATGCTGAGTAAAAATGTCAAATGATTACATATTATATGATTCCATTTATTATCATTCATAACCTTACTGAAATGAAAAAATACAGGGGCGCCTGGGTGGCTCAGTCAGCTAAGCATCCGGCTTCGGCTCAGGTCATGATCTCACAGTTCATGGGTTCGATCCCCGCATGGGGCTCCGTGCTGACAACTCAGAGCCTGGAGCCTGCTTCTGATTCTGTGTCTCCCTCTCTCTCTCTCTCTCTCTCTCTCTGCCCCTCCCCCACTAGTGCTCTGTCTTTCTCTGTCTTTCAAAAATAAATAAATGTTAAAATTGAGGGAAAAAAAGGAACGAAAACATACAGAATCGAAAGTAGATTAATGGTTGCCAGCAGTCAAAGATGGGAGACAGGAGGCAATGGGGAGGAGGAATGTGGGCATGACTAGAAAAAGACCACACAAGGATGTCCTTATGGTAATGGAGCTGTTCTGTAACTTGACTGTATCAATATCATTACTCTGGTTCTGATATTGTACTATAGTTTTGGAAGGTGTTACTGTGGGGGGAAATTGGGTAAAGGATACACGAGATCTCTTCCCATTATTTCTTACAACGACATGTGAATCTACAATATCAATAGACAAAGTTGAATTAAAAAAAATCTATTATAGTGTATCACCTGAATATATGTAGCAAAAATTTATAAATACATACAATTTATATATACATTTAATTTCCTGGGGGAAACG
>NW_027530632.1:210178-210808 GCF_008692635.1 Crocuta crocuta
TTTACTAATGCCCTTTTCACTGTTTGATATTTGCATGATTGGCACAAAAGCAATGGTAAACTGCCGACGCCTTAGCATGAATCAAAGCATACCGGTAGTGCTCGTCTTCCCCTTCTTCACTGCCGTACCCTCACAGCTCAAAACAAAACTAAACAAAACTAAACTAAAAGAAACACAGGCAAGCAAAAAACAATAAGAAAATTTTATTTAAGGACATACTTGATGCCGGGCACCTGGGTGGCTCAGTCGGTTAAGCATCTGACTTCAGCTCAGGTCCTGATCTCATGGTTCGGGAGTTCGAGCCCCTCATTGGGCTGTCAGCGCGAGCCCTCTTCGGATCCTCTGTCCCCCCCACAACTCTTTGCCCTACTCTGCTCGCACTCTATCTCAAAAATAAATAATAAAAAAAATTTTTAAAGAATGTACTTGATGCTAATGTAAGAGTTACTAATTTTTTCCATCTCAACCTTCGAATACACAGCATAACACTCTATGGGATGAAATGGAAAAGCATGAAGAAAGCAATTCCACTGCACATAGAGAAGCCTGATGGTTTTCTACAGGAAAAGCATGTGTGCAATTGAGTCATGAGCCTAACTGATCTCTCTTTTCTTCAAGCATCTTTTTTTT
>NW_027530632.1:210890-218824 GCF_008692635.1 Crocuta crocuta
AGCTAAGTTTATTTAGATTTAGGTATTTGGCAGACATTTTCTTCAAAATGAACAAAAGGAGCCTATCCCTTCAAGGGAAAAAACAGACAGTATTCGTTGCCAGTGATAATGTTTGAGCATCAACTGAAAATGAGAAATTTGGAAAACTTGTATCTGCTACCGTGAGCTTGACCGCTTCCCAACACGTAAAGACTTTTTAATGAAATCGGTGGTGATGTTAATGAATGTTGGTTTGTTTGTTTTTTTTTACAAATGTGGTTTTTTGATAGCATATAATAAAACGTGTCAACGTTTAGAAGATCTACAAACAGTGAGCCAGTGTTTTCCAAGTGACCAGTGCATGATGCTACAAAATCATGCATGGATAAAAGATCCATTCAAAGTACAAGCTAAGGGCGCCTGGGTGGCTCAGTCAGTCAGATGTGCAACTTCGGCTCAGATCATAATCTCACAGTCTGTGGGTTCGAGTCTGGTGACCGGCTCTATCCTGACAGCTTCGAGCCTGGAGTCTGCTTCAGATTCTGTGTCTCTGTCTCTCTCCCCTTCCCTGCTTGTTCTCTCTGTCTCTGTCTCTCTCTCAAAAAAAAAACCATGAACATTAAAACAAAATTTGTTCAAAGTACAAGTTAGAACAGGGCACCCGGGTGGCTAAGTCAGTTAAGCGTCCAACTCTTGACTTCGGCTCAGGTCATGATCTCATGGTCCATGAGATCCAGCCTCATGTTGGGCTCTATGCTTACAGTGCAGAACCTGCCTGGGATTCTCTCTCTCCCTCTCTCTCTACCCCTCCCTGGCTCGCTCTCTCTTTCTCTCTCAAAAATAAATAAATAAAATTTAAACAAAACAAAAACGAAGTACAGGCTAGAGCAATGGATTACAACCTACTACCACATGAGAAGTTCATTGATATACTTTCAGTTCTGCAGTGCAACTAACTTGTAAGCAACAGCCACTTGTCAAAGTGTGTTGTGATACCAAAGAAGAATATCCACGATTATCAGAAAAGGGTATTAAAATATCCTGCCATTTTTCAACGATATATCTGTGTAATGCCACATTTTCTTCATGTACTTCAGACAAAATGTGTCCTTTCTTAAAAAAATTATCATTTGAAAAAAGAATTATTATTTGAATTCCATTTAGTTACCATACAGTGTAATTTTGGTTTCCGGTGTACAATTTAGTGACTCAACACTTCCATACACCACCCAGTGCTCATCACCAACTAAAGTGTGTCTTTAACAGCAAGAATTCAGAAGCGAATACGAGACCTCAGCTGTCTTCTATTAAACCAGACATCAATGTAAAATGTAAACTTAAATGCCAAAATGGAAAACAATTCTACTCTTCACACTCAATCTTTTTTGCTTTGGGAAATATGGTATTAGGTCAACGCGTCGTGGATTTATTATTTCTAAATGAACTAATCCATTTACATTTCCCAAAGCTGTCATTTTAATGACAGCATTGAATGGGTAAATGTCAGTAGATGTAACCCACACACACAAAGGTTCTTTGGGGTCTTCGCTAAATTTTAGGAGGGTCAAGCAGTTCTGAGACCAACAATTTGAGAAATGCATCCAGCCAGGCTAGCAAAAGGTTTTACTTTTACTTTGGCAGCTGAGAAGCTCAGGACGAAGGGCACAGGTTATCTTTCGATATCTTTATGGCCTTGGCATCTACTCTTACTTCAGAATCCTCCAAATCCTCATTCCTTGATGTTCCCTCATCTTTTCTGTCTCCTGTATGTTTGCCAAGTTTGACAGTATGAATTCAGCAACCCCCTTTATGGTGTTTTTGTAAAACNTATGGAAGCTTCTCTGCTTATCTAAACGGCCTGGAGAGTCCATCTCCTCCGATTCCCCGGGGTACAGACCAAGAGCGTTAAGCCAGGAAATCAGAAAGAACCATGGCAACAGAGTTTTTTTCTTGTTTCTTTTTTTCTTTTTCTTTTCTTCCTGAGGAGGAGAGAGAAATGGTCTTCTTTATGCATCCGGACAGGAAGCCAGCTCTTTCTCCCCATAATGAATCACTTTCCTAAGACAAGCTTACAAGCCTTTTCTAATATGCCAAGGATGAGAATGATGAATAATCAAGGAAAATCAGCAAACTGAAAGATCAAGTGGTGGGGGGAAATGCCCCTTTGGAACTGTGTGTAAGTCTTCTCTGGGTCACAGACAAGATCCAGAAGCCAGGCACAGAATATGACTGAGATCCCAATTATTCGGAAGAGCTCCAGGGTTCCAGACAGAAAACCTAGGTTTTCGTCCTAATTCTGTCCCTAACAAGCTATATGACTTGAGGGAACCCCTTTAGAATCTTGGGCCTCTAGTTCTATCATCTACAGAAAAAGGGATTATAATGTGTATCTTACCGAAAGGTTAAGGATCAAGGGAGACAATTAGATGTGAACATAATCTTGAAAAGGGCAGATGATATTTAAATTTGCCATTCCATGTCTGAGGAGGATTTCATGCAGTGCAAAGCCAATATGCACTGTGTCATTACCGTGGCCTTTTATACCTTTTAATTCGCTGGACTAGTTCAACTGGAAAAAAATAGCTGCCAAAGAATGCCACAGCTAGAATAGTCATCAGTCTGGTTAACAAAGTTGTGTTTAATGGAGCCTTATGTTTGTGCGGTGTGTCACAGGGCCTAAGTGTCCAGTACAGACATTCTAGAGCCAGCAGTGGATCCCAACCTCTGTCGTGTGTCACGGACATCACTTCCAAAATGCACCCCTCTCTCCTACATGATTTTTTTTAAAACTCTGGGCTACATTAGTGCCCATCAGCATATAACCAGGCGATGACATCAGTGTACTGGATTTGTGATTAACTACCGACCCCCTACCCCCAATCTGTTCTCTCTATAGTCTCCCACACCTCATAAGCTGCAACTCTAGTCCTCTGGCTGCTGCAGACCCCAGGGCCATCTTGAACTCATCTTGGCCGCACAAACAGTCGGCAAATACTGGTGGCCCTGACTCTGAATCGAATCCAAAACTCTGATCTCTGCCTCTTGAGTCCATTCTATGATCCTCCGGTTCCGGGCTTTCATGCTTATTCCCCCATAGAGTCCAGCTTGCCAGAGGAAGGCCCTCTCTACCATAATCAGGTCATGTCTACTCCCCGCTCTTCTCTGCCAAATGACTTGCAGGTTACATAAGATAAAAGCCAGGGTCTGCCCATGGGTTTTTAAGGCCCTACATCATCTGATCTCTTTGCCACCTCCTCTACTTCACTTCCCAGCAGCCTCTTCATCACTTGGACTCCTCTGTCCATATTGGCTCTTGCTGTCCCTTGAGCATGCCCAACATGGTCCTGTCTCCTTATGTCTAGACTACCATCACCAAGACCGTTTCCCTTTATACTATGTCTTCACATAACGTGATATGTATTTACTCATCTCTATATTGTCTGTTTCCCATGCACAGTGTAGAGCCTCTGAAGGGAGAGATCTGGTCTACCTTATTTTCTGTTGTATCTCTGGTATCCCCGGCATATGGTTCATAGCCAATAAGTATTTGGGGAACGAATGCGTAAAAAAATGTATTAAACATTAAACAAAGGCACATTCTTCAACACACCTTCGCATGCATTGTATTATATGCATATATTATAGCAAGCATGATTTCCCTCAATTTATGATTGATCTGATTTCTTTTTTTTTTTTTTTGGCATGGAATCCCTGTGATGGGCCTGGGGATACAAGGACAACGAAGACACTCTCATGCTCTCATAGGCAGGGGTCACAGATGTTTTCAACCTAATACAAAGCACTATGGAAATACTAGGGAGAAGGCTTCAGTCCAGCTGGAGGGCCCGGTGAAGTCTTTTTGCAGGAGACGACAGCTGAGCTAAGTCTTGAAGGAAAAGTCTAAATTAGCTTCGCAAAGAAAGAAAGGAATGATGTCTCCTTTGGAACAACAGAGTTCATGGGGGACTCTCAAGCAATTTGGTAGCACTTAGGCGGTTAGGAGTGGGGTGGAGCATAGAGAGACATGACCTGGTGAAGGAGGCAAGATGGAGGCCGACCTTGTGCACCGTGAGGATCACGAGACCAATTTTGCTCATAAATTATAACATCTGAAAGGTTTTCGGCCGGGAAACAACATGCCTAGATTTGCAATCATCGATACTGGAGTTGAAGTCAGAGTTTAAGAGATTGGCTCCAAATTATAAAGCTCATTGGAAAATCAGGATGTGGTCCAAATATTCTGACCTTGAATGCAGGTCTCTTGGCTGCACTGCTCTGCTTTGTATCTCATCCCCAAGCGTAGACATCCTTCTTAGTTTGGCGATGTCTAGAAATAGCTGTCCTCAGAGCAGTAGGCATGCTCTCAAAACATGGAAGGTGTTAACCTTCGTTTTTTCAAATTGCCCAAAGGCACACCCCCCAGAATAAAGGAAAGGGGGAAATGTTTTCACTGGCTTCCCCTTCTTCAGAATCACAGTGGAGCACATCTTGTTTTATTCATTCTCTTTAGTTTTTAACCTGTCATGTGAATTCAGGACACAGTGTCTCCTGAGTCATTGCTCTGTTTTCCACGGCAGCTGTTAAGCCCCCTTTTTTTTGCCAATATTAGCAGGGGTAAGGATGCATTATTATTCTAAATTAAAGACCACTTTTCAGGGCACCTAGGTGGCTCAGTCGGTTAAGTGTCCTCCTCTTGATTCTGGCTTGCAGGTCATGAAATCACGGTTCGTGAGTTCGAACCCCAAGTTGGGCTCCAAGCTGATAGCACAAAGTCTGCTTGGGATTCTCTCTCTCCCTCTCTATCTCTGCCCCTTCCCTGCATGTACTCGTGCTCTCTCACTCTCTCTCTCAAAAATAAGTAAACTTAAAAAAAGACCTCTTTTCATTCTTTTCTCTTCTATCCTGTTAGGTGTAGCCAGGCTATTTTTAGTCCATTACTTTACTCAACAAGTAATGTTTTTCATGTTATTCTGTAGTCTGTATCCTCTATGTTTGATAATACTGGGCCTCTCCCCAAATTCTTGTGATATTTGAAATGGCAGGATTTAATGACATTAGCATGTGCCACAGACAAGGGTCTCCTCAAGTTCTATGGTTTTGACATAAGTGTCTTCGCAAGGAAATGAATACAGAAGTTCCCACATTTCTAACAAATGCCTCCTTCGTTTTCTCAATATTGAGTTCACTATGTTTCATAGGCTAAAGCAATACAATGATCCTTCAACATGCCAAGGAAGTGAATATGAGCTGGGAAAATGCTGAAATGCGTAGGACATGAAGTGTGATATAATAAGTGGATTTAGTGGAGGCTGGAATTATTTCCTTACAGGAAGAAATCTTGATATAAATCCTCCTAGAACTCACAAAAGATTTGCATCTGGACACTCAGTACATAGACAAGGTCAAAAGGATTGTCCTTGGTGTGCCTGGTGGGGCTCAGTTGGTTAAATGTCCGACTTCAGCTCAGGTCATGATCTTGAGGTTTGTGAGTTTGGGCTCCGTGTGGTGAAGCTCTGTGCTGACAGCTCGGAACCTGGAGCCTCCTTCCGATTCTGTGTCTCCCTCTCTCTCTTCCCCTTCCCCCCCCCACCCCGTGTTCTGTCTGTCTCTCTCTCTCAAAAATAAAGAAACATTAAAAAAAGGATTGTCCTTACCCATTGTTTGTGCTTCCCTTCCTCTAGTTTCTCTTGAACTTATTGGATTCCCCTTGGCACCCCTGCTCTTCAGTAAGGCACCTCCCGTTAACTTCACCATGACCTCCATGTTGCCAGATATATTGCTCAGTTTTCAGTCATTACCCAGTCCCACATCTTCACGTGGCTTCTGAGTTACTTTTCTCTCTGGGTTTTCTTCCTCCTGCACTCGCACTTCCTTCTCAGTGTCCTAGGCTGGTTCCTGCTCTTGCCTTCAAACTCTGCGTATAGAGGAAAAGCTATTGTGGAGTTAATTGGCTTCAAGCTTCAGAGGCCCACACTTATGCAAGCCCGTTCCAAGACACTGGGAAAAGCCCTAGAGAAGTATTCCCATAGTCATCCAGTTTTGTAAAAATTGCAAAAATTAGGTATTTTCACTGCAAGCAGTGAAAACCACCGGCTCTGTCCACTCCAACTTTCCCCCATCACACTTTCCCTTGGGCTGAGTGATGTTGAGGTAGCCCTGGGTGATTTTGATATCCAGCTAAAAGGAAATTGAGTTGAGAATACATTTAGTTTGGGTAACATTCATAGTTCCTTCCATATATACCTAAGTTACTGCTACCTGTAGGAATGGCTTCTAGGAAAATACCTACCACCCACTATGCTGAATGAAGATACAGCATCAGAGTTCATATCAGGGTATGAACTTATCTTTTATCTTTTATTTTTTATTTTTAGAAAGAAAGGGTGCACACACACAAGCAGGGGAGAGGGGTAAGAGGGAGAGGGAGAGAGAGAACCTCAAGCAGGCTCCAAGCTCAGCATGGAGTCCGACACAGGGCTGTGTCCCCCAACCCTGGGATCATGACCTGAGCAGAAAGCAAGATTTGGACACTCAACTGACTGAGCCACCCAGGCGCCCCAATATCAACTCTTCTTATGGTGTGCAGCTCATGAAATGTTGCCCAGCTTCATTATCAGAAGCTAGTCTGTGGGAAAGTCTTTGTTTTCTTTCATTCTCCCACATCCAAGTCTCCCCTGATCCAAGTCTCAACAATCTCTTGCCTGGATTATGGCAATAGCTCCCTGACTGGTATCCGTGTCTACACTACACCTCTATGTTTGCCAAAGGACGTCCTTAAAAATGTAAGTCAAGTAGGGGCGCCTGGGAGGCTCAGTCGGTTAAGCGTCCGACTTCAGCTCAGGTCATGATATAGCGGTTTGTGGGTTTGAGCCCTGTGTCAGGTTCTGGGCAGGCAGCTCAGAGCTTGGAGCCTGTTTCAGATTCTGTGTCTCCCTCTCTCTCTGCCCCTCCCCTGCTCATGCTCTGTCTCTCTCTGTTTCAAAATCAATAACAAACTATAAAATTTTTTTTAAAAATGTAAGTCAAGTAATGTCATTCCAAAATGTATGTCCCCACACCACAATGATTTCTGATTGTAGTCAGAATAAAACCAAAAGCTTTCACGATGGTTTACAAGATTATACAGGACCTTGCTCTTTTCTTACCTTTCTTCGTTTTAAAAAAAATTTTTTTTTAATTTTTGTGTGAGAGAGAGAGCATGAGCCAGGGAGGAGCAGAGAGAGAGGGAGACACAGAATTCAAAGCAGGCTCCAGGCTCTGAGCTGTCAGCACAGAGCCCGACGCGGTGCTCGAACTCATGAACCGCGAGATCATGATCTGAGCCGAAGTTGGATGCTTCACTGACTAACCCACCCAGGTGACCCTTTTCTTACTTTTCTGAGCTCATTTTTTAATACTCTATCTTGCCCATTGCCTTTCATCCACATAGTCGCTTTGCTGTCTGTTGAACGTGTCAAGCATAGTCCCACCGCATGGTCCTTACTCTCGCATTCTCTTGTGCTGGACACTCTTCCCCTAGAAAACCGAATGACATACTCCCCCACTTCACTTCCGGTCTCTTTTTATGTGGCACCTTCTCAAAGACATCTTCCATCATTCTGTCATAAGTGACATCCGACTCCATTGCCTGCTACACATTTACCTTGCCTTTCTTCCCTACATAGCACTTAAAACTTGCCAATATATTTCTAAGCCTTTATTTGATCACCACCTGTCATATTAAGAAATTGAAGTAAAGTAAGGTTAAACCAAATTACCAACAGACAGTGATGTTTTATGGATGACAGGCCAGAGGGAAGAGGCTTAAATAAATTTATTTATTCTCTTCTCTTTCCAGTTGAATTTATGCTCTTTGAAAGCCAGGAATTCCTATGCTTTGATCACTGCTATATCCCTAGCTCTTGGTAGCCATTCAATAAATATTTGTTCAGGAAATGGATGAAGGAATAAGGATG
>NW_027530632.1:218835-219262 GCF_008692635.1 Crocuta crocuta
TTTTTTTTTTTTTTTTAGTTTTGTCCATGATAAAAAATGTCAAATAATATATTTAGGAAAATAAGTTATACACCAGAGGCAACTACAATTTGGAGAAGGAAGCCTTTAGTTCAATAGAACTGTGGTTCAAATGAGCTCAGGAAGGCTTTGCCTTCAATGCCAAGCTTTACTCCACGTAATGTACCCCACAAATAAATATACAGGTCTAATTTTCATTACTGAATGTATTTCTTAGTCACATTTTCACAAAAGAAAAAATGTCAAAACGAACAAATAAACAAACAAAAACAGCTTTTTAAAAAATTACAGAAACAACGTGAACAGAACAGAAATAAAAGTGTAGAAACTTAATTTGGGAAAAAAGAAAAAAAAAAACCCTAATATATATGTGTGGTGTGTGTGTGTGTGTGTGTGTGTGTGTGTATCT
>NW_027530632.1:219322-220921 GCF_008692635.1 Crocuta crocuta
AGGATCAGAAAGATATATTGATGTCAACTGGAGGAGTCCAAGTTTTTTCTATTTCCAAAGGTAGAAGGATTACTATCTTTCCTTTATGTCATTTATTTTTGCCATGCTTTCCACCAGAGGATGAGTAGTGGAAAGTTTAAGTTATATTCTCCAATGAGAGACAAAAATCATGATATTCTGCTGTTTAAGTATAGATTTGTAAGCTTCGGGACAGGACAAAGGGGCTTGATGATTTATCCTGAACATTAACCGGTATTTTTGCTAATAGAAGGCCAGGCCCTCCTCCACATGGGAGTGGAATAACTGTGGGAAATGCCAAAATATCCATCCACCACAAAATTTAATTTCAAAATACAGCCCTAGGAGTGACACCAGCTGACTAGTTTTCTACTACCGTCCCCCCAGATGGCACTGATTTTGACAATTGCCCACACACAAGAGTACTTTTGTGGGAGTCTGGGAGTCCAGAGGAGAAGTTTCAGCACACTATCGGAGCAAAGAAACCCAATCTTGGACACATTGAAGAGAGTAGAGGGAAGAGTTTCACTTCACCTGCATCACTTCTCCAAGGCAGCATGGCTCGGTGCCCAAAGAGACCCCGTCAGCCTTCTGTTTCTCCCACGGGGAAAGTGATGGTGTATGAGTGAGTGCCCAGCTTTCCCAGCTGCCTGAGACACTACCGAAGAGGCCCACTTCTGCAGTGTGCTACATGACTAAGGGACAGAGAGGCGCTGGGAACACAGCAGCTAGGGCTGGGAGGGCATCAAAGAGGCACCGATCCTACAAACTACTTCACAGGCTCCATCAGAAAGCCCACCCACAAGCTCCAGGGGATGCCTCACCCAAGGCACCCCCAAATGGCCCACAGCCAACTGCTAACACTCCACGCACCTCCTCCGTAAGTCTCCCGACCCCATGGCTGGATCGCCGTGCATGCCTCCAAGGGCAACGAGCGCAAGCCTTTCCAAAGAGCTAGTTGGTTAACACAGATGTAAAGCCCACCCAACTTTTGCAGGACTGGGAGAAAGGATATACATTTCAGCATTAAGCCCCACCCCCAGAAAAGAGAAGTGGGAAGCTATCAGTACCAGGCCTGGCTTTGCAGGAATTGGGAGAAGTCCTACCATCTTGAGACTATGCCCTACGAGGAGCATGGAGCAGGTGTATCCATAGGAAGGAGTGAGAAGGGCTCAGAATCTCTAGCAGCACCGACAGAAGATATTTCTCTCTCAAATGCAGTCAATAAAGACTGGAGAAGGTGCCTGTTTTTTCAAATGCAAAGAAAGTAATGAAGACTTCAAGGAACACACACACAAAAATCAAGGAAACATGACA
This sequence comes from Crocuta crocuta, assembly GCF_008692635.1. Classification (NCBI taxonomy): domain Eukaryota; kingdom Metazoa; phylum Chordata; class Mammalia; order Carnivora; family Hyaenidae; genus Crocuta; species Crocuta crocuta. The sequence continues at coordinate 220,658 of NW_027530632.1, forward strand.
CCACCAAAAGAACACAATAATTCCCCAGCAACAGACCCCAAAGAAGTGAAGAGCCACAATTTGCCTGATAAAGAATTCAAAACAGATGTCTTCAGGAAGCTCAGGGAGCTGAAAGAAAACACAGAGAGACAATTCAGGAAAATCAGTAAAACAATACACAAACAAAGCAAGAAGTTTTACAGAGCGGTAGACATAATTTAAAAAAAATTCTAGAGCTGAAGAATACAATGAATGAAATGGAACAAATGCAATATTCAGCATCAG
>NW_027530632.1:220938-221724 GCF_008692635.1 Crocuta crocuta
ATCAGTAGACTTGATCAAGCAGAAGAAAAAATTTGTGAACTCAAAGACAGGTCAGTTGAACCGATCTAGTCAGAGGAGAACAAAGAAAAAATGAAAAAGAGTAAAGAGAGCTTCCTCCCTCTGGTTTATCTTCCATGTAAATGGACAGCACGCTGTAATTTGGCATAACCTTCCTCAATCTCAATACACTAATGTGAAAAATGGTGATCAGCAGAAATATATTGGGGAAATGTGGTAGAATTTGCCAAGTGTTTAGGAAATCTGGTTAAAGAGCACAGATATATATATATTATCAACATCAGTTCTTCTAATGTCGTGTTTCACACAACATGATTTACACGTGATCTCTACCATTCACAGTCACTCGATCTCCATTGTTAAATGGTGCTGACAATTCAGAATCGCAAGAGTGATATTCACACTGAGGAGACATGGTGTCTGAGAATGGAGATATTTTGAGGTTGTCTATGTAGCCAAAATGAGAAGCAAAATATTGTCTAATTGTATGGTGCCTTGGTTTGAATTCTCAAAGCAGATACTGAGCCCAGGATTGCAGTGCAAGTAGTTTATTCAAGGGTGGTGGGGGTACAGGGAACATTGGGAGGGAAGTGGAAAAATGAAATTGGAAAGGAAAGATGGCCAAATAGAAAGGGTGCATTATTAATTTTTGAGAGAGAGAGAGTGAGAGAGAGAGAATGAGCAGGGGAGGGCAGAGAGAGAGGGAGACACAGAATCTGAAGCAGCTCCAGGCTCTGAGCTGTCAGCACAGAGCCCGATGCGGGGCTC
>NW_027530632.1:221738-225635 GCF_008692635.1 Crocuta crocuta
TGAACATTGAGACATTAGGGGTTGATATCCTCGCCAGGCTGACTAATCAGACAGAAATAATCTGATAGTTATGGAGTTGCCATAGTTAACTGGGCAGTTTTGAATTGATAACATTAATTGCACAGTATTTCATCTCAATGAAACGAAACTGACACAGGTCGGCAAACTTTTTCAATAAAGGAGCCCGTCATTCCCTCCGTTTGAGGGTCATTCCATCTCTGTCACAGCAACAGCCCTAGACAAGGGTAAACAAACAAGCGTGTGGCTGTGCCCCCCCAACACATTATTTATGGGCACGAAAACGTGAACTTCATATAATTTCCATTTGTCATGAAATATCCTTTTTCTTCTGATTTCTTTCAATTATCTAAAACTGTAAAAAGGGGTGCATGGGTGGTTCAGTCGGTTGAGCATCCAACTCTTGATTTCGGCTCAGGTCATGATCCCAGGGCCGTGGGATCAAGCCCGGCGTGGGGCCCGGCACTGAGTGTGGAGCCTGCTTAGGATTCCCTCTCTGTCTCTCCCTCTGCCCCTCTCCCCCGCCCATGCTCTCTCTAAAAGCAAATAAAATAAATCTAAAAGGTAAAAATATAAAAAATGTTCTTAGCTTACAGGCCATGATAGAAACAGGTCGTAGGCTGGATTTGGCCTGTGGGCTATAGTTTGCCAAGCCCTGACTACATGACCTCACCTGGTTTAAAAACTAGGGCTCTTGTTCTTTTTTATAATTGTGTGTGTATTACTTACTTAAGGGGTTTTCTTAAAGATCGTTAGAAATATGACACAGGGCACTGCACGCATAGCCGATAAGGTCAAGAACACACATAGCTGATAAGGTCAAAAACACCTAAATGAAACCAGAATCCCAATAGTGTCCTCTTTCACTCTATAGCTCCATAGCAGAAACATTTATAACCTACATAAGTTTCTTCATATGCAGTATTGAAAAATATAAAGTTTTGTTATTTCCAGCTATGGCATGTTGACTAATTTGCAAGAATACAAGCTGCTGCAGAGAATGTACAATTAAGAAACCAAGCATCAGATAAATGTTAAGTAATGATGAGTTCTCAAGGGTTGTATCACTAATTTATTTTATTCATTTGATGAAGAGTACTAATTGCAAGCAGTGTTTGTTCAGTTACAGTAATTACTCATAAAAAGTTTTTATGCAAACTGGTGCAGTCACTCTGGAGAACAGTGGGGAGGTTCCTCAAAAAAACTAACAATAGAACTCCCCTATGACCCAGCAATAGCACTGCTAGGAATTTACCCGAGGGATACAGAAGTGCTGATGCATAGGGGCACATGGACCCCAATGTTCAGAGCAGCACTCTCAACAATAGCCAAATCATGGAAAGAGCCCAAGTGTCCATCAATGGACGAATGGATCAAGAAGATGCGGTTCATCTATACGATGGAATACTCCATGGCAATGAGAAAGAATGAAATCTGGCCATGTGTAGCAACATGGATGGACCTTGAGGGTGTTATGCTGAGCGAAATAAGTCAGGCAGAGAAGGACAGATACCTTATGTTTTCACTCATGTGGATCTTGAGAAACTTCACAGAGGACCATGGGGGAGGGGAAGGGGGAAAAAGTTACAGAGAGGGAGGGGGGCAAACCATGAGAGNTTTTAAATGCTTATTTATTTTTGAGAGATAGAGAGAGAGCACAAGGGGAAAGGGGCAAAGAGAGAGGGAGACAGAGGATCCAAAGCAGGCTCTGCACTGAGCGTGGAGAACCCGATGTGGGGCTCGAACTCATGAACCGTGAGATCATGACTTGAGCTGAAGTTGCTCGCTTAACTGACTGAGCCACCCAGGCGCCCAGGAGGACTTTTAATTATATAATAACTAATTAGAAAGNTTCAACAAATAAGTTCAAAAGGGTGTAGTGAAATAAATTAAGTTGTTTTGTTTGCGTCCTAATTTGTTTGTTTCTTACGGTAAAGCCAAAATTGTAAACAACAACCAGGTTGGGATGGTGTTTACAGGGGAGAAAAAAGAGTTTTCTTTTTTAGGGTCCTTGGCTGGGTCTGAAAGTTAAACTGACAAGGGCAGATTAACAGGAGAAATTTATACACATTTATTTAACCTAAGTTTTTTAAAATTTCTTTTTAATGTTTATTCATTTTTTGAGAGAAAGAGAGAGAGAGTGTATGAGTGAACATGAGTGGGGGAGAGGCAGAGAGAGAGGCAGACACAGAATCCGAAGCCGGCTCCAGGCTCTGGGCTGTCAACAAAGAGGCCGACACGGGGTTGGAACCCACGAACTGAGAGATCATGACTTGAGTCGAAGTGGGATGCTTAACTGACTGAGCCACCCAGGTGCCCCTATTTAATATAAGTTTTATGTAACATGGGAGTCTTCCTAAGGAAGTGAAAACCCAAAGAAATGGTTAAACTGGAGTATTTTCATGGTAGCTTTGAGGAAGCATGGACGGCTATGGAGACATCTATTAGGTCAAGGAATATAAAGTTACGTGGGGGAAACTTAGCAAGACCTATTCTTTCAGATTCGTCTCAACATCCCTGTGTCTTCAGCGATAAGGACACTCCTTTCTACTGGGTATGGGGAGTCCACCTGTCACATGAGGATCTTATGACCTCCTTCCAGAGGAAAGAGAGGGAAGATCAGAGAAAGCTTCCTGCTTCTGCCATTTTCTCCAACTCCTTCCACTTAAAATGTTCAGTACGCCAAGGTGCCATGTTTGGGGGTAGCATGTCCTGACCCCCATCGTATTCAACGAACAGTGTTTAAATTCCCAACTGGAGCAGAATAGAAGCAATAAAACACTTCAAATCCTATTAGTAAAATGCATAGAAATGTGTAACCAATGTACTGACTCGGATGTTAACAGGGAGCAAATCTATTGCTCTCCCACCACTGTTGCTCAGAACTATTCTATTTTACCTCTTCTCTTCTAACTACATGGGATTCGTAAAAAATCCAATTATGTTTTTTTCGGCCGTTCTCTGACATCAGGAAAGTCACATTTGCAGGCATTAAAAAGTCAATACAAATCACAACTTGAGGAGCTAATGAATTCAAAGCATCTTCCCATTCCTGCAGCTCAGGCCTCCCGCAGCCCCTGAAGCAGGCAGGCGATGGTTATGCTTTGTCTTCTGCCTTGTTCTTCATTCTGTCCTAATCACCAGCTACTGCTCTTGGTTTGTCTAGGAATTATGTGGGACATTAAATATTGTAGTTATTACAATATTTGTGGTCACCGTACAATGTTGTAGTTATTACACTATTTAATACTGTCCCTCAAATGATTTCGGTTCTTTCCCATTCGGGCATAGGGAAAATTGCATTTCCATGCACCCTTAATAATAGTTATTGGTGTAAAGTCTAATTGGGAAAATGCGATTGGTCTTGCCAGGTGAAATGGGAGCAGAAGTGGTATATGTTACTTCTGCGTAAAAGCTTTAAGAGCCAGGACACAAGTTATCGTATTCCATTCTTACTGCTGTGATCATCACAGAAGGGGGTGAGATGCTAAGATAAAACTTCAACGATAAGGCACCTGGGTGGCTCAGTCGATCTGATTCTTGGTTTCAGCTCAGGTGCCAGTTGTGAGTTTGAGCTCCTCGTCGGGTTCTGCGCTGACAGCTCGGAGCTGGCTTGGGATTCTCTCTCTACTCCTCTCTCTGCCTCTCCCCCGCTTGCTCTCTTTGTCTCTCAAAATAAATAAACTTAAAAAATTTTTTAAAACCCTTGAATAAAGTCCATTCATGTTGCCTAAATACTGTGATGTGAATGAAAAATAAATCTTTATTTTCATGAAGCGTTGATTTGGGGATTGTCACTACAGAATTACATAACCCTAGCCCAACACAACACACATCACACCAAGACACATTAAAAAGAACAAAGATGGAACAATTGTG
>NW_027530632.1:225670-232340 GCF_008692635.1 Crocuta crocuta
AACACATAGAAAATATGCACTTTTTTCAGGTTCATTTGAAACATTTATAAAGACTTAATTCATGGTAGGCTGCAAAGTAGTCACAGATATTTCAAAGAATCTGTATGGTATAGATAGATAATGTTTGCTTGCCATCATGACATTTAAATTAGAAATCAACAGGGGCACCTGGGTGGATCAGTCACTGCTTCCAATTCTGTGTCTCCCGCTCTCTGCCCCTCCCCCACTCATGCTCTGTCTCGCTCTCTCAAAAATAAACATTAAAAAAATAATTTAAATTAGAAATCAACAATAAAAAGAGAACAAAAGCAAGCACAGACAAACAACATACAGATTTCAAAACTTAAAATGCACTCCTAAGTAGACTGGATCATTTGGAGAATTATGCGATTTTTAGGAAAAAAACAATGAAATTATTACCCATGAAAATCATGAGATGTAATTAAAGTAGTACTCAATGTTAATATTTGCTAGCAGGATGGTGCTATATAAATCTCATTATATTATTCCCTTTTTAAAGTTTAATTATTTATTTTGAGAGAGAGAGAGAGAGTGAGCAAACAGGGGAGGTGGGGGGCAGAGAGAGAAGGAGAGAGGGAATCCCAGGCAGGTTCTTCATGTCAGCATGGAGCTTGATGTGGGGCTCAAACTCATGAACCGTGAGCTCATGACCCGAGCTGAAACCAAGAGCTGGACACTTAACCGACTGAGCCACTCAGGTGCCCCAACGCTCATTATATTATTTCCTATTCATAATTTATGCTTAGTGTAATTAACAATAACAAGTAACTTTTGAGTGAAAACATTGAACCTGATTATTGTGAAGACTTCCTGCAACTAAAAGAAATGAATTTAACAGCTTATAAGTATGGAGGCTAATTTCTCTGGAAGATCCTCAAATGAGCAAATTCTCTGATTCTTTCTAATGATTAGTTTATTTAATTCCCATCTTATAGTCTGTTGGCACATCCAACAATGATAAATACAAGTGCACTACAATGTATCTTTTTCTTGCTCAACAAACACTGTTCAAATGTGCCTGTGGCTTCTTAATAGATTGCCACTAATAAACAGGGCGTCACTTTAGGAATAAATGAGTCAGTAGAATTATTATATACATTTCTTATCACGTACCTAGCCACAGTGTGGTCCTGATATGGGGTCTGGCTCAGTAGGAAAGAAGCTTCTGATTTTTGTTTCCATTTTCTGCATTATTAAAAAAATGTTTTAAGTTTATTTATTTTGAGAGAGAGCGCGAGCGAGCTTGTGTGGGCAGAGAGAGGAGAGAGAAAGAGAGAGAGAGAGAGAGAAAGAAAGAATCCCAAGCAGGCTCTGCACTGTCAACACAGAGCCTGACACGGGGCTCCAACCCACAAACTGAGATCATGACCTGAGCCGAAATCAAGAGTTGGAAGCTTAATCAACTGAGCCACTCAGGCACCCCCCATTTTCTGCATTTTAAAGTAACACAGGTGGCGATTAAGAGCACACTTATCATGATGAGCACTGAGTAACATATACAATTATTGAATCACACTATTGTACCCCTGAAACTAGCATAACACTGCATGTTAACTGTACTGGAATTAAAATTAAAAAATTAATTAAAAAACAAAAACAAAAACCAAGTAACACAGAAATGATTTCACTTCTCCATGAAGGAAACGTGGGTCCTTAATCTGACTTTATGGTCCATGCCCATTTTGAGGTGGCAAAAAGTACTAGGTGCCCCCCCGTCCCCCACACACAAGGTTTGATTTACTTGGATTGGCTCTACCTATGTGAAACCTGTAACTTGGATAAGTACTCGCCACCTGTCTTTTTTCTCATTCATCCCTAGTTTCTTTTCCATGCTGGCCTACTTCTTCCATTTCACCTTGGTGACAGAGGGACTCTGGTGATCACTGGATATCTCCAGAGTTTTGTTTGTCCTTATGTGGGCTTGCAACGTAAAAACGAGATATGAATCTCAGCTTATTTTCTTCAGAAGTTTGAGCAGAATGTTTTCTTATTTTTTAAAAAAAAAAATGTGTATTTATTTGTTTGTGAGAGAGAGGGAGACACAGAATCTGAAGCAGGCTCCAGGCTCCGGCTATCAACACAAAGCCCGACGTTAGGCTCAAACCCACAAACTGTGAGATTGTGACCTGAGCCAACATCGGATCCTTAACCCACTGAGCCACCCAGGCACCTCAGCATGTTTTCTTGTAAGGAAGACAGAATTTTGGGGCGCCTGGGTGGATCAGTAAGTTAAGCAACCGACTTCGGCTCAGGTCATGATCTCATAGTTGGTGAGTTCGAGCCCCGCTGTCAGGCTCTGTGCTGACAGCTCAGAGCCTAAAGCCTGCTTCCGATTCTGTGTCTCCTCCTCTCTCTGCCCCTCCCACGCTCATGCTCTGTCTCTGTCTCTCAATAATACAAAAACGTTAATAAAAATAAATTGAAAAAAATGGAAGACAGAATTTGAAGAGACAGTTTGGAAAACAACCTATCCATCAATAAATGTATTTGCTTTTCTATGTACCGGGCTCACTCTGATCAAAAGTATGTGTGCAAAGAGATGATAGGAGAAAAATGGGCAGAGTAAGAAACTTCAAAAGCCCACCTCTCCATAAAAGCAATGACAAAGCTGTCAGAAACTGTCAGAATCAGTATTTCTGGAACTCTGGAAACTAACCAAAAGCTTGCAACAACCCAGGGAGCACTTATTCAAGAAAAACAGCTGAATCTTGCTAATTAGAGTGAACTTTTGGTGTTTGAACTTAGCACTAGTCTGATTTTTTGCTCCTCAGCCCAGCCTTGACAATACCAAGAGGTGCAGAATGGACGCCGCTTGCAAGGGTTGTCCTGGGTTGATCTGTCTGGTGGCTCCTCAGAAGACTAGCTCAAAAGATTTGTCTTTTCTAACAGANNNTGATCAAAACTGTTTACAGGCAAATGGCTCTGTCGCTTCTACATAAAGCAATGATAACTAACAGTTGGGGAAAGCGATATGCTGACAAACATGACTCAGAGAGAAGTCTGGGGACTAAGGTACTCTGGTGAATAAGGGCTTTGAAAAGCTCCCCCATAGGGGCGCCTGGGTGGCTTAGTCGGTTAAGCGTCCGACTTTCGCTTAGGTCATGATCTCGCGGTTCGTGGGTTCGGGCCCCGCGTCGGGCTCTGTGCTGACTGCCAGCTCAGAGCCTGGAGCCTGTTTCAGTCTGTGACTCCCTCTCTCTCTGACCCTCCCCTGCTCACGCTGTCTCTCTCTCTCTCTCCTAGAAATAAAAAAAAAAGGCTCCCCCATATTCCAGAAATCTAGAAAGCTCCACATAGGGCTATCACACAGAGAATTTGTCCGTACCAGCGCTTCAAGCTTCTAATCCACACTGTGGGGGCTCCCACCACCTTACTGGCTTCCATTTTGCATGCCTAATTCACATCACTTGAAGGGTGGATTTACAGGTCTTTTGTTTTATAGTACTAGGTAGGGCACACGTTCCCCAGTCAGATACCATGTCCGTCCCCATAAAGCAATCACGTAAAAGAGATGCAACCCCTTCACATAAAGCCTGTTCAAACATTCCAGTTCTCCTATAAACTCTGAGTTTAAGTCCATCAACCTTTACCTTCCTAACTGTAGCCTCCATTAGAACTTCATCAACAGGTCTTGGTACAGCCAGACTTAATATCCATTCCCATAAGAAATTCAGGTAAAGGTGGGGCGCCTGGGTGGCTTAGTCGGTTAAGCGTCCGACTTTTGCTTAGGTCACGATCTCGCGGTTCGTGGGTTCGAGCCCCGCGTCGGGCTCTGNTCATAACCTTACAGGCTGCCGTATTTTTATAGTCTCTCAATCTGATTGTAGCCCACATTGGAACTCCACCAATGGGTTTGGTGAGCACAGCGTGTGGGGCTCCTGTATCAGGCAGTCCCGCAAACTTCTCTTCTCGGCCCGGTGACCATTTTATCCACTTGTGTGCCAAAGGCTTTGGGTTACCGGTGAGGGTGTCAAGCCCAGGGGGGCCCTGGCCCTCTGTGGTCAATCTTTAACTCGACTATTCTGTTTCACCTCGGCCACAAGCACAAGAGATTGTCAGTCACGTTTCTCATTTTAATCTGTGTCCGCAGGCTTTAAAAACGCTTCCAAATTGGGAGAAATGGAATTGACCTTGTTTGGGGCCCTTTAATACTGGGGCACCAGCAGGAAACTCCCTGCTCCACCCCACCTCTGGTAGTGCCGTATTCATATCTTTGTTTTAACCCCATCAATGTCCATTTTATTACTCCCATTTCTCTTTTCTGTTTCCTCTTTGCTTTGCTCCTTACCGACATTTGCTTTATGCCCTCTACTCCTTCATAACCGCTTAAAATTCCCCACCCTGCTCAGACTAGGCTCTTGATTCGTTCCTCTGCCTTTCCCCATTCTCTTGTTAATTGGCCTAATATTTTTATTAGCATCTACAGAGAGGAAACTGAGATAGCAAATTCAGTAAGGCTTCCTGAACTGTCCTTTGGGGCTGCAAAAAGGTCACGTGGGGTGCCCGTGTGAAAAGGCCCCCCCTTTTAAAAAATGTTTGTTTATTTTTGAGAGGGAGAGAGAACCAGTGAGGGAGGGCAGAGAGAGAGACACACACACACAGAATCGGAAGCAGAGTCCAGGCTTCATGCTGACAGCAGAGAGCCCGATGCGGGGCTTGAACTCACGAACCATGAGATCATGACATGAGCCGAAGTCAGATGCTTGACCGACTGAGCCACCCAGGTGCCCTTGAGGGGTGGGGGGGGGCTCAACCACAGCATTTACCATGACCTGAATAATGGGCTCAGGCAACAGAAAGTTAGTCCCACTTGGTTTGCATAGGAAGCATATCAGCTGCTCCACCTGGGGTGTTCCATTTGGCATTCATCGGGGTTAAGGTCAGTCCCCTTTCTAAGAATTGAAAAGCCTTTGGGGTGGCTTTTGTCCAGTCCAGCAGACTGGCCATTCCCTCGGGAGTGGCTGNTGTTCCACAGCGAGCCGTGGGTCCTGCACCAACCCAAACACGTTCTCCCACCCAGCAGCCTTCAGACCAAAGACACCGCCCCAATCTGCTACTGTCCCCAATCTAGCACAGCGAAGCTTCCTCAGGGAGCTGAGGATGCCGATCTACAAAACGAAAACAATTCTTTCACATGTCACCTTCTTGGTTTCGTCCTCCCCCAACCCTGGCTACATTCTTGGTGATCAGAGGGCTTAGAGGTACTTCCTGTTGTAAGTTTGTTGTAAGTATAAGTTTGCATTTTTTCCCCCAAATGTATTTATTTATTTTGAGAGAGACAGAGAGCATGAGCAGGGGAGGGGGAGAGAGACGGGGAGAGAGTCCCAAGCAGGCTCCACACTACTAGCACTGAGCCCGACTCGAGGCTCCAACTCACGAACCGGGAGATCATGACCTGAGCCAAAATCGAGTCAGACGCTTAACTGACTGAGCCACCCAAGCGCCCCAGTTTTCATTTGAGGGGAAGCTCTGAAGCTAGTGGCTGAAGCTCAGCCTCACTGAAATCTGAATTTGGTGTAGTATCAAGATCGAAGCCAGCATTGTCTTTTATTGTTTGTTTAGCTATTGCAAATAACAGTAACCAAAGACTAGAATATGGCACTTTTCCTTATTAGTTTTCATTTACTTATTTATTCATCTAGTGAACCAAATTCTCAAAGTTGGATACATTTTGGAGTGCCTGGGTGGTTCAGCCAGGTAAGCATCCGACTTTGGCTCAGGTCATGATCTCGCGGTTCGTGAGTTCGAGCCCCGCATCGGGCTCTGTGCTGACAGCTCAGAGCCTGGAGCCTACTTCCGATTCTGTGTCTCTCTCTCTCTCTGTTCCTCCCCCTGCTTGCCAGAACCATTCTAGCAAGTCTCATTTCTCTGACATCAGCTGATTCAGAAAAAGCTACTCAGTCGTCTGCTAGTGTAGAGAAATACCCAGTTGTTCCCTACGAGGAGACTGCCATCTGTGTGTCTCCTTTCCTCCTCTTACTGGTACAGGATATTTTTACCTCAATACCCAGATTTCGTTGTCTCGCCCCTTTGAAAAATGAAGATGTGGCCACAACATGAGCAGCAGGCAAAAGTTTATTAGAATCTAAGATCAGAAAGGAAGAAGAGTAGGAAAGTTCTCTTTAGGGGGGGAGGGGGGCATTTGAAAGTGAACACCCACAACTATGGGCAAGGGTCCTTGTTTTTTAAGGTTCTGGTCAGCACCCCCTTTCTCTCCCTCTCGCTCCTTCCCAGGTCCTCCCCTTACTGGCTGGATAGCTCTAGGTGCTGGGCTATCCGGTCCTGATTGGCTCGACTCCATTTGTGTGAGGGGTCAGACTGGTCATACAGTCCCTTGTATAACATAAGTTTAATGGTTTACTTTGTTTAGTTAGGTATTTTGATTGTCAAATTCCTGAGGGGAACCTGAGGGGGAGTAGGTGGGGTCTGTTGCATTCTTAAGAGGGACCTTACGCCTCAGGGGGTTTGCTGTGGTCAAATGCTCCCAGCATTGTTCCAAACTATGTGTTTTTCCCCACCCAGGGACCTCAGGTCCTAACCTTCCCCTCTCTGCCTATTTTATCCTATCTTTCCAGGATCATAATACAAAACACTCACACAGAACACTTTACTTCTGACACTTCTGGTAACCAAATGCGTGGAGGTTTCT
>NW_027530632.1:232506-237737 GCF_008692635.1 Crocuta crocuta
GACACGAGCTGGGTGTTTTACAATTAAAAAAAAAAAACAAAGCTTAAAGTTTATTTTCGAGAGAGAGAGAGGGAGACACAGAGCAGGAGGGACAGAGAGAGAGAGGGAGACATAGAATCCTGAGCAGGCTCCAGACTCTGAGCTGTCAGCACAGGGCCTAGCGCCGGGTTTGAACCCATGAACTGTGAGATCATGAATTGAGCCGAAGTCAGATGCTTAACAGACTGAGCCACCCAGGCACCCCTGGGTGTTTGACAATCTTAATTCAATCCTGACACTATCTACCTGCAGATAGTGGCAGATCTCACGGTTGAAGGGCTCAGTCCCACAAAATTGTACCCCCCGCTTCAGATGCTATTCACAAATCCAGGTTATCAACTCTGCTTCTGACCAGCTGCCCATAGACCGAGGTTCTAATGACTCCTTCAACTCTGCTTCTGACCAGCTGTCCATAGACCGAGGTTCTAATGACTCCTTCTCTGATTTCAATTACTTTGCTAGGGCAGCTCACAAAACTCAGGGAAACACTTATACTCATAAATTTATCGAAGCCTATTTATTAAAGGATATGATCCTGGGTGGCTCAGTCGGTTAAGCATCCACGGGGTTAAGCGTTCAACTTTGGCTCAGGTCATGATCTCCTAGTTCTTGAGTTCGAGCCCCGCGTCGGGCTCTGTGCTGATGGCTCACAGCCTGGAGCCTAAGCTTCGGATTCTGTGTCTCCCTCTCTCTCTCTGCCCCTCTCCCGCTCCCGCTCTGTCTCTAAAAAAATGAATAAATGTTAAAAATTTAAAAACAATAAAGGCTATAGGTGAACAGCCAGATGAAGAGATATATAAGATGAGTTCGGGGAGGGTCCTGAACACAGGAGCTACTGTCCTCATGGAGTTAGGGTGTGTCACCATCCTGGTTCGGATGGGATGTATTCTCCCTCCTGGAAGTTCTCTGAATCCTGTGTTATTGGGGTTTTTAAGAAGGCTTCATCACATAGGCATAACTGATCATTAACTCCATTTGCAGCCCTTCTCTCTGTAGCCCTGGGGGGCAGGGCTGAAAAAATTCCAAACTTCTAATCAGGGCTCCATCTTTCAGGCGACCAGCTCTCACCCAGGAGCCTACCGAGAGTCTCTTCATTAGAATAAAAAAAGCCACTCCTATTCACCCAGGAAATTACAAGGGTCTGTGAAATTAAAAGGTCTGTGTCAGGAAGCAGGGTTAAAGACCAAACATTAGAACAAAAGATGCTCTTAGGGCTCTTATCACGTAGGGAATTACAAGGGTTTAGGGAATTATTCGGGAGCTCTGAATTGTTACTCCACTGTTCCAAAACAATCAGAAAGCAATTAACAAAGCGGTGATAGTCTTTACCTACCAATAATTACTCTAAGTGCAAATGTTTAAACTCCCCAGTTAAAACCCAGAATGGATGGATGAATGAAGAAGTTAGATCCAACTATATGCTGACTGCAAAAGACTCACTTAAGCTTTAAGGATACTCATAGGCTGAAAGTGAAGGGATGGAAAACAAATACTACATGCAAATGGAAACCAAAAAAAGATGCGAGTTAGCCATGCTTATATCAGAAAAAATAGACTTTAAAGCAAAAACAGCAACAAAAAAACAAATAAGGTAACTATCTAATGATAAAGGGGTCAGGTCACCAGGAGACTATAACAACTGTAAATATATATCCACCCAATACTGAAGCACCTAAATATATTTTTTTCAAATATGAAGGCAAAAATAGGCAACAATGCAATCATAGTAGGGGACTTCAATACACACTCTCAAAAATGGATAGATCATCTAGACAGAAAATCAATGAGGAAACAGCGGACTTGAACTATACGTAGGACCAAATGGACCTAACAGATATATAGAGAACATTTCCATCCTACAGCAGCAGAATACACATTCTTCTCAAGCACACACAACATTCTCCAGGACAGAACATACGCTAGGTTACAAAATAAGTCTCAATAAGCTTAAGAAGATTGCGATCATATCAGCTATTGTTTCTGACCACAATGCTATGAAACTAGAAATCGATAACAGGAAAACTAGAAAGTTCACGAACGTGTGGAAATGAACACACGCCTGAACGATCCATGGGTCCAAGAGGAAATCAGAGAGGAAGTCCAAAAATATTTTGAAACAAGTGAAAACGGAAACAATATACCAAAACTTATGAGATGCAGCAAAAGTAGTTTGAAGAAGGAAGATTATAGTGATAATGCTTACATGAAGAAAAAAGAAAAGACCCAATATTTATAGCAGCACTATTGACAATAGCCAGAGTATGGAAAGAGCCTAAATGTCCATCGACTGATGAGTGGATAAAGAAGATGGGGTATACACATATATACACAATGGAATACTACTCAGTGTTAAAAAAGAATGGAATCTTGCCATTTGCAATAACATAGATGGAGCTAGAGTGTATTATGCTAAGCAAAATAAGTCAGCAAGAAAAAGACAATATCACAGATTTCACTCATATGTGGAAATTAAGAAACAAAACCATGAACATAAGGGAAGCAAAAATAAGATAAAAACAGAGAGGCAGACAAACCATAAAAGACTATTAAATACAGAGTATCAACTGAGGGTTGCTGGAGGGGAGGTGGGGGGATGGGCTAAATGGGGAATGGGCATTAAGGAGGGCACTTGTTGGGATGAGCACTGGGTGTTATGTGTAAATGATGAATCGCTAAATNAAACTAAGCCCAAAGTTAGCAGACAAAGGAAATAAAGTTAGAGCAGAAATAAATGAAATAAAGACTAGAAAGATGATAGAAAAAAAATCAACAACACTAAGAGTTGATTTTTTGAAAAGATAAAATTGACAAAGCTTTAGCTAGACTAAGAAAAAAGAGAGAGGACTCAAGTTAGTATAATTATAATGNGCCTCTGAAGACAGAAAAGCTCAGGATCATATGGTTTCACAGGTGAATTCTAGAAAACATTTAAAGAAGAATGAGTACCAATTCTTCTAAAATTCTTCCATAATTTTGAAGAGGAATTAATACTTCCAAACTCATTTTATGAAGCCAACATTATCCTGATACCAGAGCCACACAAGGACACTACAAGAAAAGAAAATTACAAGCCAATAGCTCCATAAACATAGATTCAGGGGCGGCAGGGTGGCTCAGTTGGTTAAGCATCTCACTTCGGCTTAGGTCATGATCTCACAGTTTGTGAGTTCGAGCCCCGCATCGGGCTCTGTGCTGACAGCTCAGAGCCTGGAATTTGCTTTGAATTCTGTGTCTCCTTCTCTCTCTGCACCTCCGTTGCTCACACTCTGTCTCTCAAAAATAAATAAACATTAAAAAAAATTTTAAAAACATAGATTCAAACATCCTCAACAAAATACTAGCAAACCTAATTCAAGAGCACATTGATGGATCATACACCACGATCAAGTGGGATTTATCCCTAGGAGGAGCATGTTTCAACATCTTAAGATCAATAAATGTGTCACACCATGTTATCAAAATAAATCGTAAAAATCCTATGATCAACTCAATAAATGCAGAAAAAATGGACAAAATTCAACCTCCTTTCATGACAAAAACTCTCAAAATATTAGGTACAGAAAACAAGTACCTCAACATAATAAAAACTATATATGACAAGCCCACAGTTAACATCACACTCAACGGTGAAAAATTAAAAGCCTTTTCCTAAAATCAGGAGTGAGGCAAGGATGCTCACTCTCACCATTTCTATTCAGCATGGTACTAGGCATCCAAGTCAGAGGAAGTGAGGCAAAAAAAAAAAAAAAAAAAGACATAAAAGACATCCAAATCATTTATGAGGAAGTAAAATTATCTTTGTTTCAGATGATATGATCTTTTACTTGGAAAACCCTAAAGGCTCCACCAAAAACTGTTAGAATTAATCAATGAATTCAGTAAAGCTTGCAGGATCCCAAATCAACATATAAACATTAGTTAGGGGGTGCCTGGGTGGCTCAGTCGGTTAAGAGTCAGACTTTTGGTTTTGGTTCGGGTCATGATCTCACGGCTTCGTTGGTTCAAGGCCNCATATTAGGACTCTGGAAACTCGCTGAAGTCAGACATGAAACTGAGAAGCATTTATTCGAGAAAAACTATTGAACCTTAGTAAGAACAGCAGGAATCTGTCTTTTTAGCTTGAGGCTGCTCGTCTCTTCTTCTCGGCTACAGGAGGCAAAGGTACTTGATTTGCATCAGAGCACAGAAAACCGGTATACAATGGAGCAGTTTGAAAAACAATAGCAATTTTAGTGGCAGATCATCGAGGAAGGCCAACATCACACCTAGCCTCAATGGTGGTTCAGATAAGCAACAGGACCTCACAGCAGCAAGAGATGTCCAACAGTGAGATCCAAGCAAATAGAGCCAACGAGGGGCTTCATAAGCTGTCTCATATCCCTGGGAGTCTGGGAGACTGTGTGCAGGTCGGGCACTGTCGTCATGCTCAGGAGATAGTGGAGAATGCCTTAGTGAGCTACTGTCCTTGGGTGAAAGTGACACTTTGCCAAGTAGAGAAAGGCAACAGTGTGACAAACCTGTAGGCTGTCTGAATTTTGTGGGGTTTTTTAATTTAAAATTTTTTAATGTGTATTCATTTTTTTTGAGAGAAAGAAAAGAGAGTCAGGAAGAGAGAGGGAGACACAGAATCCCAAGCAGGCTCCAGGCTCCAAGCTGTCAGCACAGAGCCCGACGCGGGGCTCGAACTCAGGAACCGTGAGATCATGACTGAGCTGAAGTCAACAAAGAAGGATGAGCCACGAAAAGAAACAGGAACATGTGACCTGTTTTAACCAATTTAACACACAGTTCAAGGGGTGCCTGGCTGACTCAGTCGATTAAGTGTCTGACTCTTGATTTCGGCTCGGGTCATGATCTCACAATTCCTGAGTTTGAGCCCTGCGTCAGGCTCTGAGCCTGGAGCTTGTTTTGGATTTCCTCTTTCTATCTCTCCCCCCTCCTCCCCTGCTTCTGCTCTCCTCTCTCAAAAATTAAAAAAAAAAAAAAGTAAGAAAAATATGGAGAATCCAGAAAACATGATGTAAACATTTNAGATAGATAGATAGATAGATAGATAGATAGATAGATAGATAGATAGATGATAGATAGATTTGCCTCCTGTCTATTTCAGACTAAGCCCAGGGGAAGATCTAAACCCAGAAACGCCAAAAAGCACAGCCAACACACAAAAAAAGAAAAAAGCTAGGCCTGAC
>NW_027530632.1:237932-238272 GCF_008692635.1 Crocuta crocuta
ACCCCCGTTTGGCCGTTGGATTTCCTGGTAAAGGGGTACATCCTCAATGGGAGCACCTTTCTGAGAGCCCTAGCTCTGCTATAACCGCACACCATGGGGGGAAACAAAGCCCGCCCCCTGCTGGCCCCAGGATTTCGGGAGTGGGGATCTGACTATCCAGTCCTGAGAATAACGCCCTCGCCTTGCTTCCTGGCAGGTCGGTACCTATAAAGACGGTGTGGAAAAAAACAAAAACAAAAAACGGAGTCCGTTGACTATCCTACTTCGGCGAGGTGGCTCCGTGTGTCGGCTGGCAAGCGGCTGCAGGTGCTGGGCCGGAATGCCCAATCTGCTGGTGGTC
>NW_027530632.1:238529-239403 GCF_008692635.1 Crocuta crocuta
GAGAGGGGCCTCCCTGCCATTCTGTCCCAGTAAGGAGACAATTCTGTCTCCCCACTGGAGGCCCGTGGACCCGTTGTATGAGAACTAAGTTATCTACTGGCTCTAGCAGCCAGGTGGCTTCTTATCCTGGCCTCGGGCATCTACGGAGACGTACTGTGAGCATGGAGACTATTGAACACCCCACAAAGCAACGAGGTACCACCTCTGGTTCCTGAACGGGGCGGGGGGGCGGCTGGCCCTGAGAATCGAACCCTCGAACCGTGCTAGGTCTGGGAAAGCCACTTTACTTTTAGCCGAACAGAGGTTTAGGGTCTGTTTGTATGAGCGCAGAGCCTGGCTGATGCACCGACTCAGCAACTCGGAAACACCTGTCTTTCCCACACTTGATCTTGACCGTCGTGGTTTGTGAGAGCAGGGCCAGTCTGCGATCTCCAGCCACAGAGGCTGCTTGTGTGAAGAGAACTGTCGCTAATATCTCAGCTTGGAAATGATAAATAATAAGACATAAATATGAAGTGAAATCTCATAACATCATAACCCCAATCCAAGAATACCCAGGATACAAGCAAAAAAACCACTCCGCGTACCAAGAGCCAGGAGATCTCAACTTGAAGGGGAAAAGATGTTGAACAGACGTGAATGCCGAGATGACCCAAATATTGGAAATATCTAATGAAGGATTTAACAAGGATCATAAATATGCTTCAACAATTAGCGATGCGTTTGAAGTAAACAAAGAAGGTAGAAAATCTCAGCAAAGAAATAAGTACCCTTAAAAGTGGAAATTTTATGATTGAAAACTGCGTTAGCCAAAAAACAAACAAACAAACAAACAAACAAACAAAACCCCTCATCAGAAGGGCTCAATAGGAGG
>NW_027530632.1:239504-239777 GCF_008692635.1 Crocuta crocuta
ATATGGGGGACCTGGGTGGCTTAGCCGGTTGGGCATCAGACTTCGGCTTAGGTCATGATCTCACGGTTTGTGCCCTCGAGCCCTGCATGGGTTCTGTGCTGACAGCTCTCTCTCTGTCCCTCCCGTTTATGCTCTGTCTCTCTCTGTCTCTAAAATAAATAAACATTAAAAAATAAGGAAATGCAGATTCTTGGGCCCAACCCAGACCTACTAAACCAAAGTCTGCATTTAAAACAAAACCAAACAAAAAACAAAATTGAATAATTGGGTTTA
>NW_027530632.1:239841-241574 GCF_008692635.1 Crocuta crocuta
CCGGCAGTCAGCACAGAGCCCGACGCGGGGCTCAAACCCACGAACCGCGAGCTCATGACCTAAGCGAAAGTCGGACGCTCAACCGACTAAGCCACCCAGGCGCCCCGAGCCATTATCTTTTAAATAGGGTAGTTCCCAAAGTCTTCCAGATTATCCTGATAAAATACAGGAGATGGTGTGGGGGAATCTATGGAAATTTCTCTGACAATTATGTCTTAATCTTTATATTTAGGACTACCTGAGAAGAAGAACGCTTCTGAAATGATTCATTTGTCTCTGAATCAAGTTGACTGGTAAGAAAAAAATGCAGCACTATTTAGCTTTTTTTTCTTTAAAGCAAAAATCTAAGTTTCCAAGGCTACTTAGCTTGAGGATCTAACAATGATAGACCTTATTTCTGTGGTGCATGCAGCATTTATATGAAAAGCATCTGTTACCTTCCATATATTGTAATTTACATTTAATACCATAATCTCCTTTAAAAAATTTTTTTTTTAATATTTATTTATTTTTGAGAGAGAGACAGAGCGCGAGCAGAGGAAAGGCACAGAGAGAGGGAGGCACAGAATCCGAAGCAGGCTCCAGGCTCTGAGCTGTCAGCATGGAGCCCGATNCAGGGGACCCCTGATAATCTCCTTTTTCAGCATGCAATTAATTATATGAATTTTGCCAAAATTCGAGAGTCGTGCAACTACCATTCCAATCAGAATACAGAACAGCTTCCGCGCCACTAAATATTAGCTCATCCTACCTTTTTATAGCCAAACATTCCACTCTCCCAGCCCCTGGTTACCACTTACCTGTTCTCCCTCCCTGGAGTTCTGCCTTTTCCAGAATGTCAGAGATGAGATCAAACCATGTGTGACCTTTTGTCTGGCTTCCTTCACTTAGAGAAATGCATTTGAGACACAACCATGTGGTTGCACATAGCTCTAGTTTGCTCATTTTCATTGCTGAGCAGGATTTCAATTTATGGATGTAGCACTGTCCGTTTATCCATTTGCCCGTGGAAGAACATTTGGGTTGTTTCTAGCTTGGTGCTATTATGAATAAAGCTGCTATAAACATCGATGTACAGATTTTGTGTGGGGACATAAGTCTTCATTTCTCTAAAGTACACAGTAAATATTTAGGCATGGAATTACAGGGTCATATGGTAAGTGTATTCATGGTAAGTATATATTTTTAAATAATAGATTTTATTTGTTAGAGCCCTTCAGGTTTACAGAAAAATTGAGCAGGAGGTACAGAGAGCACCCATATATCTCCATTCCTCTCCCCTCATCAGTTTCTCTTAATATTAACCTCTTGTAACGATGTAGTACATTGTTACAATTGAAGAACCAATATTGAGACATTATCATTTATAAAGTCCATAGTCTACATTTGGGTTCACTCTTTGGGTTATACAGTTATATGTTTTTTTAAAAATATATCATGTTATGTATACATGTATCTATATATGTACGTATATATCCATATATGTATGTATACGTATATATGTATTATATGTATAATAGTTATATTGCGCTAAATATCTCCTGTGTTCCACCCACTCCTCCCTCCTCCTGACCTTGAACCCTGTCAAAAACTTATTTCTTACTGTCTCTATAGTTTTACTTTTCCATGATGTCCAAAAGTTGGATTATACAGTTTGTAGCCTTTTCAGACTGGATTCTTTTATTTACCAATATGGATGTAAGGTTACTCCATGTCTTTCATTGCTTGATAGA
>NW_027530632.1:241700-248402 GCF_008692635.1 Crocuta crocuta
CACAGAGCTTGACACGGGGCTCAAACCCACAAATTGTGAGATCGTGACCTGAGCTGAAGTCAGACGCTCAATGGACTGAGCCACCCAGGCACCCCAGATCCTTTTTTTTTATCAATGAGTAAAATCCCATTATAATGATGTACCATAGTTTGTTTCTGCGTTCACTTATTGAAGGACATCTTTGTTACCTCCAAGTTTGGCAATTATGAATAAAGCTATAAACACTTATATATAAGTTTTTGTGAAAACACAAGTTTTCAATTCATTTGGATAAATAAGTAGGAGTATGGTTATTGGATCATATGGTAAGACTATGTTTGCCTTTTTAAGAGACTGTCAAGCTGTCTTCCAAAGTGGCCGCGCCATTTTGCATACGTGATAGTTACACTGCCCTAAACATTCCGTGTTTCTCTTGCAACCCTTGGCAACCACTGATATGCTTCCTGTCTCCATAGTTTGATCTTTTCCAGAAATTCATGTCATTGGAGTCATACAGTATATAGCTTTTCCAGATTGGCTTCTTTCACTTTAGTAATATGCATTTAAAGTTCCTCAATGTCTTGGGGCACCTGGGTGGCTCAGTCAGGTTAAGCATCCTACTTTGGTTCAGGTCATGATCTTGTAGTTTGTGGGTTTGAGCCCCGTGTTGGGCTCTGTGCCAACAGCTCAGAGCCTGGAGCCTGCTTCGGATTCTGTGTCTCCCTCTCTCTCTGCCCCTTCTCTGCTCGTGCTCTGTCTCTCAAAAATAAATAAACATTAAAAAATATTTTCCTCCATGTCTTTAGTGGTTTGATAGCTCCTTTCTTTTTAGTGCTGAGAAGGTTCTATGGTCTAGATGTACCCGTTTATTTACCCCTTGATCTATTGAAGAGTATTTTGGTTGCTTCCAAGTTTTGGCAATTATGGATAAAGCTGTTATAAACACCTGTGTGCAGGTTTTTGTGTGGACCTAGGTTTTCAACTCATTTTGACAAATACTAGGATCGTGGTTGTTGGATCGTATGGTAGAAGTACGTTTAGTTTTATAAGAAACTGCCAAACTGTCTTCCAAAGTGGCTCTACAATTTTGTATTTCCACCAGCAATGAATAAGCATTCTTACTGTTCTACATACCTGCCAGCATTTAGTATTGACAGTGCTCTGGACTTGGCCATTCTAATAATAGGTGTCCAGGGGTATCTTGTTGTTTGAATTTGCAATTCCCTAATGATGTTGAACATCTTTTCATATGTTTATCTTCTTTGGTGGGGTGCCTCTTCAGACCTTTTGTCCATTTTTTAATCAGGTGCTTTGTTTTCTTATTGTGGAGTTTTCAGAATTCTTTGTACATTTTGGATATAGGTCCCTACTTTAACAGATACGTAGTTTGTAAAGATTTTCTCCCAGACTGAGGCTTCTCTTTTCATTCCCTCAATTGTGTCTCTTGCACAGCAGAAGCTTTTAATTTTAATAAAATCCAATTTAGCAATTTTCTTCTCTCATGGATCATGCTTTTGCTGTTGAATCTAACAAGTCATGGTTAAATCTAAAGTCTGCTAGATTTTCTCCCATGTGATCTTCCAGAAATGTTAAAGTTTGGAATTTACATATAGGTCAGTTATCCATTTTGACTTAATTTTTGCAACAGGTGTAAGGGGGAATGTCTAGATTTATTTTTTTGCATGTGGGTGTCCAGCACCATTTGTTGAAAAGATGATCTTCTCTCCACTGAATTTCCTTTGCTCCTTTGTCAAAGATAAGCAGACTAGATCTGTAGAGGTCTATTTATGGGCTCTTTTTTCTTTTTCTTGCTCTATTTGTCTATTCTTTTACTGAGATCATACTGTCTGAACTACCATGACTTCATAGTACACCCCCCTAGGTTTACTGAGGTGTAATTGACATATAATTTCAATTTATTATTATTTTTTAAGTAGGCTCTACACCCAGCGTGGAGCCCAACCCAGGGCTTGAACTCACAACCCTGAGATCAAGACCTGAGCTGAGATCGACAGTCATATGCTTAACCAACTGAGCCACCCAGGTACCCCAGTTTTAAAGTATATAAGGTACTGATTTGATATAGTTATATATTCTAGAACGATGACCACCATGGCATTAGTGAATCCTTTTACCATGTCACAGAATTATCATTTCTCTTTTGTGGCAAGAACATTTAACGTGTACTCTGTTAACAACTTTCAAGAACATAATACAGTGTTATTAGCTATAATCACCATGCTGTACATTAGATCCCCAGAACGTATTCATTTTATACCCAGAAGTTTGTACTCTCTGACCAGCGTCTCTTCATTTCCCCAACTTCTCAGTCCCTGGTAACCTCCATTTTACTGTTTCTATGAGTTCAGCTCTTTTAAATTCATCACAATGTATCATCATGATATCAAATATGATATCATACATTATTCATCTTTCTCTTAGCAAAATGCCCCCCCCCCCGGTTCACCCANNNTGTTCACCCAAGTTGATGCAATGGCAAGATTTCCTTCTTTCTTGCGGCTGAGTAATATTCCATTGATCATGGTGAATGATCCTTCTAATGCGGTGTCTAATTTGGTTTGCTCATATTTTGTGGAGGATTTTTGCATCTATATTCATCGAGATACTGTCCTGTAGTTTTCTTTTTTTGCAGTGTCTTTGGTTTGGGTATCAGGGTAAAATTAACGTGAGAGTTTTCCTTCCTCTTCTGTTTTTTGGAATAGTGTGAGAAGCACAGGTATTAATTTTCTTTTTTAAATGTCTGGTAGAATTCACCTGTGAAGCCATGAGTCCTGGACTTTTGTTTATTGGNCAAGCCAGCTGTCAGCACAGAGCCTGATGCGGGGTCCGAACCCATGAACAGTGAGATCATGACCTGAGCCCAAGTCAGACACTTAACCGACTGAGCCACCCAGGCACCCCCCCCCAAGGAATTTGGACCCTTGTGTTTTTATTTTTATTTCTCTCCTTGTATATTTTTTTAAATTTCCTCTTTGATTTCTTCATTGACCCACTGGTTGTTAAGTAGCATATGTGTGTGTGGTTTTTTGGGGTTTTTTCTTGTATGATTTGTTTCAGACTGTTGAAAAGATGCTCGATATAATTTCAGTCTTCTTAAATTTATTGAAACTTGTTTTGTAACCTAACTTGTAATCTATCCCGGAGAATGTTCTGTGTGTACTCGAAAAGAATATGTATTCTGCTGGTTTGGGATGGAATGTTCTATATATGTCTGTTAGGTCCATCTAGTCTAATGTTTCATTCAGAGTCACTGGTTTCTTGTTGATTTTCTGCCTGGACTATCTATTCACTGATGCAAATGGAGTGTTAAAGTCCCTTACTATTATTGTGTTACTGTCTATTTCTCCCTTCATGTTTTAATATTTGCTTTATGTATTTAGGTGTTCCCATGCTGGGTGCGTACATATTTACAATTGTTATATCCTTTTCTTGGGTTGATTCCTTTGTAATTATGAAAGGCTCCAGGCTCTGAGCTGTCAGCACACAGCTTGATGCAGGGCTCGAACTCATGAACCGTGAGATCATGACCTGAGCCGAAGTCGGACGCCTAACTGACTGAGCCACCAGGTGCCCCCTTTTAAAAAAAATTTTTTTTTAATGTTTATTTACTTTTGAGAGGGAGACAGTGAGAGCCAGGAAGGGGCAGAGACGGGGGGCAGGAGGGAGGAGACACAGAATCTGAAGCAGGCTCCAGGCTCTGAGCTGTCAGCACACAGCCCAATGTGGGGCTTGAACGCATGAACCGTGAGATCATGACCTGAGCTGAAGTCGGACACTTCAGCCCACTGATTTTAAAGCTCCTCCAGTTAAAACTCGGTAATTTTTAAAGCTTCTGGAATGACGCCCTACTGGCTTTCAGAGATCGATATTAGGGGGGCTCGTCTTCCCCATGTGGGTCTCCACTGCCATAGGCGCTAGGAGTGGGGTCCAATCCTCTAGCGTCTCTGTGCTTGTGATGTCCTTGCTGTCTGCGGTTATTTGGACCGGGGATTTGTCTCCCATCAGTGTCTCTTCCCCTCCTAACCTTTTCGATGTGTCCGTCACTCTATGACCAGCCGTGGAAGACCTGTGCCGCCTGTCTTCAAGTTGTTTTCTGAGTTTGTTGCATAGATGTAGTTGTTAACTCTGTGTGTCCATGGGGTCATCCTACTCTGCTGCCTTCCTATGTGCTCTTTTTTTTTTTCCTCTCAGTTGAACTTCTCATTTTGTTCTTGTATTGTGATCGTTGTCCTCATACTGTTAAGCTATTTATCTGTTTTCTCTTGTGCTCTCTTGAGCATCTTTAGAGCAATAATTTTGAAGTCTTTGTCAGGCAATTTTTGGATCTCCATTTCTTTGGAACCAGTTATTGGAGGTTTCGTGTACTTGTTTTTTGTTTTTGTTTTTGTTTTTACTTTTTAATTTAAATTCCAGCTAGTTAACACACAGGGTAATGTGAGTTTCAAGTGTCCAGTACAGTGATTCAGCACTTCCGTGCACCACCTGTACTCATCTCAACAAATGCCCTCCTTAATCTCCATCACTTATTTGTTTTCAATTTAAAAAATATTTTTTAACGTTTGTTCATTTTTGAGAGCCAGAGAGAGCCGGAGCACAAGTGGGGGAGGGGCAGAGAGAGAAAAAGAGACACAGAATCCGAAGCAGGCTCCAGGCTCTGAGCTGTCGGCACAGAGCCCAACACAGGGCTCAAACCCACGAACCATGAGATCATGACCTGAGCCAAAGTCGGACACTTAACTGACTGAGTCACCCAGGTGCCCCTCCCGATCACCTATTTAACCCATCCCTGCACCCACTTCCCTTCTGGTAACCATCAGTTTGTTCCCTACAGTCTGTTTCTTGCTTTCTCTCTCTCTTTCTTATTTATTCCTTTTGCTTGTTTTGTTTCTTAAATTCCACATATGAGTGAAATCATATTGGTATTTGTCTTTCTCTGACTTATTTCACTTAGCATTATACTCTCTAGCTCTATCCATACTGTTGCAAATGGTAAGATTTCATTACTTTTTAAAAAAAATTAATGTTGATTTTTGAGAGAGAGAGAGAGAGAACAAGCACAAGCAGGGAAGAGGCAGAGAGAAAGGAAGACACAGAATCCGAAGCAGACTGCAGGCTGTGACCTATCAGCACAGAGCCCGATGTGGGGCTCTAACTCATGAACTGTGAGATCATGACCTGAGCTGAAGTTGGACACCTAACCTACGGAGCCACCCAGGCGCCCCTCATTCTTTTTAATTCTTGAATAATATTCTAGCAGTGGCCAGTTGCAGACACACACATAGTGGTGGGGGTCAGGACCAGCAAAGTCAAGGCCAGCTGTGAGCTCCTTGGCAGGTTAGAGGGCTCTGTCTGTTGGCATGCTCTCCTGTGGCTGGCTACATGCTCTCTCCCTGGGCACGCGCACCGCAGAGGAGGCTGGTGATGGGATTTGCGCTGGGAGCATGAAGGTGCATAGCTGAAGATGCTAGTTATAGGGAGCGGTGGTGGGGCAGGCCAGCGACTCAAGAAAGGGCCCGATCCAGGCCTATGTGGGCCCCAAATGCTGGTGTCCTCTCCTGTGGCTTCTCGCTCTCTCTGTCGCATAGGTGCTGTGGTGGAGGCCAGTGGTGGCAGTGTACGTGTGCGCTGCAGCTGTGCACACAGCTTTGGGGGGCGGCTGGAATATCGAGGCTGGCACCTTGCACGCATGCGGTCACAGAGATCCAAGCTGGCTGCCGGTGTGTATCTCGGGCCCCAGTGGGGACTCAGACAGCTGGTGCCCACAAACACAAACACCCGTGGGGTGAGAGCAGGTGACATCTACAGAAGGTGAGACTGCGGAGTGTCTGCAGAGCAGGTCTCCCGGACCCACAGTCACTCCTGCTGCCCATCTGCTGTTAATAGCCCTGCTTTTTCTTTCCTGTTCTTAGCTGTCTCTGTACCTTGCAGCTTTGCTGGTGTGGGTGGGGTGAAACCTCAGTGGCACCTTTGGGCAGTGCTCCAAAAGGGTGGGGACACTGGTCCCCATTCACCCTACTCTTCCTTTCCTGGGGAAGGAAACTCTTTCTAGCGGGGGAGTTCCCACTTGGCATTGAACAACGCTGGCTTGGAGGATGGAACGATGCAGGCAAAATGAGGCTGTCTTCTTTTCTTGTGAGATTCTTCTTCTTTTTTTCCCATTATGTTGCTGCTAAAATTTCTTAAGTGAACTCTAGAGCTCTCGCAGAGCGGTTTTTGTTCGTGGACAGCTGTTTATTTATATTTTAGAGAGAGAGAGAGCAGGGGAGAGGGACAGAGGGAGAGAGACAGAGAGAGAGAGAGAGAGAGAGAGAGAGAATCTCAAGCAGGCTCCACGCTGAGGCAGGGCTTGATTCCACGCCCCTGGGATCATGACCTGAGCCCACATCAAGAGTCAGATGCTCAACTGACTGAGCCACCCAGACGCCCCCATGTTTAGCTGCTTAGTTTTTGATCCTTATTAGGAGGATGGAGGCTGGGGTCAACCACATCACCATTTTGATCCCCTATAATAAGTTCTGTCGAGTAATGTCAGTTCTCGGACTCAGCCCTCCCTCTTCAATATTGTATTGGCTATTCTGAGGCATTTGCTTTGTCATATGAACTTTAGAACCAGTTGGTCACTACTCACCAAGTAGCTCGCTGGGATTGCAGTGCAGATTAAGTTGGGCAGAACTGACATCTTAACATTGAGTCTTCTATTCA
>NW_027530632.1:248421-256434 GCF_008692635.1 Crocuta crocuta
TGATTTCTTTCACGAGAGTTCTGTAGTTCTCCTTGTACATTTTTTTATATCCATGCCTAACTATTTCTTTTTTTCTTTAGTGCTAATGTAAATGGTGTTGCATTTTTAATTTCAAATTCCAATTGTGTATTGCTGCCATATAAGAAAGCAGTTGAAATTGTATCTTAATGTTTTATCCTAAAACCATGCCCTATTTGCTTATCGTTCCAGGAGTTTTTGGTTGATCATTTGGGATTTTCTGCATTGACAATAGTGTCGTCTGCGAACAAAGACAGTTTTATTTCTTCGATCCCAATCTGTATACCTTTTATTTCATTTTCTTGTCTTATTACATCAGCTAGGATTTCCAGTACAATGTCGAATAAGAGTGGTGAAAGGGGATATACTTGTCTTGGTCTTGATCTTAGGAGGAAAGCTCTGTCTCTCATTACTAAGTTTTAGAGGAAGTTTTCCTCTATTCGCAGTTTTTGGAGAGTTTTTATCACGAATGGATGTTGGATGATGTCAAATAATATTTCTACATCTATCAATAGGGTCATATGATTATATTCTTTAGACTATTGATATTATGGATTATGTTAATACATTTTTAAATGCTGAACCAGCTCTGTAGACTGGAGGAAATCCCACTTAGTTGTACTGCATAATTCTTTTTATGCATTTCTACATTCAACTTGTTAGGAATTCTTACATCGATGTTCATGAGAGATACTGGTTCATAGTTTTCCTTTATTATAATGTTTTTGTTGAGTCTTGTATCAGGGGAAGCCTGGTCTTGTAGAATGAATTAGGAAGTGTTCCTTCTGCTTTTATTATCTGGAAGTCATTGGACAGAATCCATATCATTTCTGTCTTACACATTTGGTACAATTCACTAGTGAAACTGTCTGAGTCTGGTGCTTTCTCTTTGGACAGTTACTCATTCTTGGTTCAATTTTTTAAATCAATAAGAGCCTACTCAGATGATTTATTTTTCCCTCATTTATTTAAAAATAGCATAACTTCTCTTGGGACGTCTTCGGCCTATTTATTATTTAGAAGTTTGCTGTTTCATTTCCAAATATTCTTGAATATTCTAGCTACACTTTTGTTATTGGTATATAGTTTAATTCCATTGAGGTCTGAGAGCATATTAGACATGTCTATTCTTTTTAATTTGTTAAGACATATCTTATGGCTCAGAATATTGTCTATCTTGGTGAATGTTCCATGTGAGTTTGAGAAGAAATGTGAATTCTCTCATTCTCGGATGAAGTATTCTATAAATGTCAGTTAGATGCCGTTGGTTGATGATGCCGTTCTGTTCAACTCTCTCATTACTGATTTTCTGCTTGCCGGATCTGTCAATTACCAACCAAGCGATATTGACATCTTCAAGTATAATAGTGCATTCGTATATTCCCCCTCACAGTTCTGTCAGTTTTCCCTCACATATTTTGAGGTTCTGTTGTTAAGTGCACACACAGTAAAGATTGTTATGTCTACTTGGAGAATGAATTCTTTGATCATTATGTAATACTTCTTTTTATCTCAGATACTTTTCCTTGCTCTGAAGTCGGCTATGTCTAAAATTAATACAGCTACTCTAGCTTTCTTTTGATTAGTATTCCCCTNTTTCTGTCTTTACATATTAGTAGGTGTCCTGTAGACAGGGTATCACTGGGTTTTCCGTTTTTATCCACTCACACAGTGTTTCTCTTAATTGCTATATTTTTATCCTTTGCATTTAAAATGATTATTTATATAGTTTGACTGATATCTACCGTATTTGGGGTTGTTTTCTATTCGTTGTCCTTCCTTTTTGTTTTTTGTTTTTTTCTTCTACTCTTTTCCGGACTTCCCCAGTATTAATTAAATATTGCATATGATTGTTTTCTCTCTTAGAGTTATATTTTCATTTTAACCTTGAATTTAACACCACCAATTATTTTAAAAAGAAGCTGAGTATAACTTTTTCTGAACACTCACAGCACGCCAGGTACCATGGAAAAGATCCCAAGTGCACTAGTAGATAATTCAAGGACCAATTCTTTGAGGAGACCAATGGATCCATGTTTAATTTTCTTTCCTGAGTGGAAAGCACATGTCATACTTCACTCCCAAGCTTGACTTCCAGGCTCGTTTGCCTCTCATTCCACCTTTACCCCTTCCAGTGAGGGTTACTGGTTGTATTTAGGATAAGGAGAACGTAGCTTTAGCCGATATCCAGCTTGAGGTGGAAAAATATATCTGAGCAGAGACATCAGATGATAAAAAGTAGGTGGTGAATATTCAGAAGAGAAGGTGCTAGATCATCACCAAATTCTAGTCCATCAATAAGTCTCTCATCTGGTGAATGCATAGAGACTTTTCGGTCGTATTCTAGGGTATATCTAAAACAAGGGTCAAAAAGATAGACGATTTACCAAGAATATGCTGTAGCAGCAATTGGGCATAACGCAGAGACTATAGACAATCTTTACAGATGGGTTCTCTTCTAACCTGAAAACACTTTCAGATGGCCACTGTGTTACTATTGGGAGTCAGACGTTGCCTTAACCAGTATGGGAAACAAACCCAATATTGTGTTGAAATTCGACTCCAAAATCTTGCTAGAAAACCTGCAGACTTTGACCCCTGCAGAGATAGGTACAGGTCTTGGGGAAGAAGAGAGGTCTGTCTATTCATTCACATATGGTGTAGGAAGAAAAAGCACCACTGAGTCGCTAACAAAGATTCAAGAGAAGGCTCCTAGGAACTCTTCATTTTCTGTTTTTTTTTTTTTTAAGTTTATTCATTTATTTTGAGAGAGCGAGAGAGAGCACAAGCAGGGAAGAGGGGCAGAGGAAGAGGGAGAGAGAGCATCTCAAGCAGGCCCCATGCTCAGTGTTGAGCTCGAGGTGGGCCTTGATCCCACAACCCTGGGACCATGACCTGAGCTGAAGTCAAGAGTCAGAGGCTCAATGGTCCGAGCCCCCCAGACGCCCCAGTACCTTCATTTTCAATACAGAAGTGACAAAGGGGGATTCATACAGGACCAAAGGGATGGTCATCTTTTCCAGTGGGCATAAGGCAAAGCAAATTCTTTCTCAGACATGAAAGGAAAAGGAATCTGGAAACCATTCTTTTTTCCGTCCCTTATTATTTCGGAAACTAAAAGTCTCCAAGTTTTGAAACTGGAAAGAGAGCCTCAAGTTTCATATAATTAAATCATTAAATGTCCTCAGCATCTGCGATTGCATGGTAACTGCTAAAAAGTCGATGGCATCCCAAACCTTTTTATAGATTATTTTTCTCATTATTTTCAGCTTGAACACTACAAATATCACAAAAAACCTGCAATTACAGTAGTGCCATAAAAATATAAAGTTGACAAAGTCTTCTGTTAGAACAGATGGGCCTCTAGAGTTCCAACCAATGTAGATTAAAAGCTATTATAAAGTATAAAACCAGGCCATTGTGCATTTTAGTCATACTTTTAACAAAAAGCTCTGCTTTATGTGATCATGATGATGTGTAGGGCCTGTAGCTCTGTATCACATGGGAATTAAACTTCAGTTTGTTGCTGTTTCGGTAGCTATGTGGTTTTGTACAGAAATGAAGGAGGGTAGGGGCGGCTGGGTGACTCAGTCGGTTAAGCACCCGACTTCAGCTCAGGTCATGATCTCATGGCTCATGAGTTCGAGCCCCACATCAGGCTCTGTGCTGACAGCTCGGAACCTGGAGCCTGCTTTCGATTCCATGTCTCTCTCTCTCCTTCTCTCTCTCTCTGCCCTTCCACCACTCACGCTCTGTCTCTGTCAAAAATAAAATAAACATTAAAAAATTAAAAAGAAATGAAGAAGTGTATGTATTGCTCAGACAGAAGATATCTTTTCATAGGTTTCCAGGGTATATGCTATAGTAGAGAGCTATTTGGTTTGGCAACCCTACATCTGAATCCCCTTCCCGAGTTTGGAAAATCAACAAATTATGAGTTTTGTTTAAAGGCAGAACTATCTCTCTTTATAGGAGCTGAAAGTGCCAGATGCTTTTTTAGCTTCCCTTAAAGCTTTGATACAGGCATGTGATCTGGGCTCTGACAATCACATGCAGCCACAGTGGATGTTAAATCCAGGATAAATGATGCAAGGAATCAGAATCAGGGAGGCTTCCTATTAAGATTCCTCAATGACTCTTTGCTTTGAATATCTTTTCTGATCTAAGCACATAGCAGTAATGCATGATATTAGAGGTAAAGATTTTTTTTTAATGTAGTGGAAAGCAAATACAAGAGATCTATATCCATGACCCTGAAATGGGCTGAACTACAGACTTAATGAACTCAAAGAACAGACAGTGAGAGCCAGCAATTTAGCTCCTGCGCGGCCAGGGAGACGGGAATGATTT
Organism: Crocuta crocuta; assembly: GCF_008692635.1. Taxonomy (NCBI): domain Eukaryota; kingdom Metazoa; phylum Chordata; class Mammalia; order Carnivora; family Hyaenidae; genus Crocuta; species Crocuta crocuta. Next base: position 252,790 of record NW_027530632.1, read on the forward strand.
AGGTAATTCAGGGAAAGAGGCAGGTTTGTAATGTGAAGCCAGAAACCAGGGTGTGGTTCCCAATTCATTCCCTTCAAAGGAGCCTGAAGAAATTACCCCAAATGTGGCCTGAAGGTAGAGCTAGAATAAAGGACAGAGACATAGTCTTGGAAGCTGGGTTTGAACCAAGCCACCTGCTAGACCAGATCTGTCTGTAAAAAAATAAAATGAAATACTTGGACATAAACTTAAGAGATATTCAAAATATATATGAGCAAAATTCTACAACACTCAAAGTGCAAAGATAGAAGTGAATAAATGGAAACAGGTACATTATTCTTGTATCGGAAGTGTCCTTAAATTTACTTATAAATTTAACACAATCCTAACTGTCTTAGTTTGTTCAGGCAGTTGTAGCAAAATGTCTGACACTGGGTGGCTTATGAAGAACAGAAATTTATTTCTCACAATTCTAGAGGCTGGGAAGTTGAAGATCAAAGCTTTGGCAAACTAGGTGTTGAAAGAGGGTCCGTGTCTTAGATGGCCATCTTCTTGCGAGGTCCTCACACGGAAGAAGGGGCCAAAGATCCCTCTCTCTCTCTCTCTCTCTCTTTTGTTTTAAGTAGGTTTTACACCCAGCATGGAGTCCAATGTGGGACTTGAACTCATGACCCTGAGATCAAGACCTGAGCTGAAACTGGGTCAGATGCTTAACCAACTGAATCACCCAGGTGCTCCAAAGGATCTTTCTGATGTCTCTTTTATCAGGCCACTCATCCTATTCATGAGAGCTCTGTCCTCATGACCAAATCACCTCCCAAAGGCCACACCTCCTCATAGTATCACTTTAGGGGTTAGGATTTCAACATATGAATTTGGGGGTAATATTGACATCCAGTCCATTGCACCAAGCAACAGGGAGAAAAATGCCAACAATTACTGTTTTGGAGCTTGACATGTTGATTATATAGTTCATTTAGAATCACAAATAGGTAAAAATAGCTAGGAAAACCTGAAAAAGAAAAGTGATGGTGAAGGGTCTATAATACCAGACATTAAAGCATACTATATACACTTTAAAATGAAAACATTTAGATATTGGGGCCCCTGGGTGGCTCAGTAGGTTGAGCGTCTGACTTCTGCTCAGGTCATGATCTCACGGTTCATGGGTTCAAGCCCCGCGTCAGGCTCTGTGCTGACAGCTTGGAGCCTGGAGCCTGCTTCGGATTCTGTGTCTCCCTCTCTCTCTGCCCCTCCCCCACTCGCACACGCACTCTCTCTCGCTCTCTCTCAAAAATAAATAAACATTAAAAAACTTTGAAACATTTTGAAATTGGTACATAAATAGACACACCAATGAAAAAGAATAGGAAATCTGGAAAACACTATTGTATATGGAATTTAAGTATACAATAAAAGTATGTTCATATCAATGGGGGAAGAGATGAACATCTAGTTGGTATGGGCTAAGTGGATGGCCTCACTGAAGAAGATAAAATGGAATCCACTTTCCACACCATACACGAGGATAAATTCTAAATGTATCAGAGATATAAAAGAAAAGAAGTACATAAATACCAGAGGAAAACATGGGTAAACTTCTCCATAGCCTGAGAGTGGGGAAAACTTTCCTATGTTTTAAAATCCAGAAGTAATAAGGGAAAGGATCAATACATGGGATTACATAAAAAAAAACAAAAACAGGGGCGCCTGGGTGGCTCAGTTGGTGAAGCATCCAACTTCGGCTCAGGTCATCATCTCACGGTTCGTGGGTTCGAGCCCCGCATCGGGCTCTGTGCTGACAGCTAGCTCAGAACCTAGAGCCTGCTTAGGATTCTGTGTCTCCCTCTCTCTCTGACCCTCCCCTGTTCACGCTGTCTCTCTCTCTCAGAAATAAATAAAACAGTTTTTAAAAAGTTAAGAAGAAAAAAGAAAAAAACAAAAACAATAAAACACCATGAGTAAAGTAAACAGAAGAAGTAAAAACTAGGAAAAATATGGAACTTCTAAAAGTAGAGGAGAAAAAGACTATTACTCCCAGAGAAAAGTGTAATAGAGATATGCATAGGCAATTCACAGGGAAAAAATGCAATCGGACCTTAATGCCAAGATGGTTAATTCGACATAAAAGAAACACAGAGTGTGCAGAAAAAGCATTTCACACCGAACTAGAGTGCCTGAACACATCGCTGCTGGTAGGAGAAAATTAAAATCCCTCCAGAGGAAAATTTGGCTCTATCCTGCAAAATTTTATATGCATTTACCCTGTGACCCAGTAATCTCTGCTTCTAAGTATCCGTTTCAAAGATACATTGCCAAAAATGCAAACACATATATGGACAAGGTTATCCAAGGAAGCATTATTTATAATGATAGGGAAAGCAAGAAATGGTCCCAAATGTCTCCCAATAGGGAACTGGTTAAATAAATGTGGATTTGAAAAGAGACATGCTATGCAGAAGCAGAAAGGAATAAGAAATATCTCTGTATTATACTGTGGAATATTATAGGATATGTTGTTTAGAGGGAAAAAAAAAGCGAGAAGGGGAAATCAGTGCAGATGGCATTTTTACCTAGGAAAGGGGAAGTAATTATAAATGTGTGTGTAATTAGGTTCATGTGTACATTTAAAATGAAACGACAATTGGTAACATTTAAAAATGGAGGGCGCCTGGGTGGCTCAGTCAGTTAAACGTCCAACTTCAGCTCAGGTCATGATCTCATGGCTCATGAGTTTCGGCCCTACATCAGACTCTCTGCTATCAGCACAGAGCCCGCTTTGGATTCTCTGTCTCCCCCACCTCTGCCTCCTCCCCCGCTCACTCTCTCTCTCTGTCAGAAAAATAAATAAACGTTAAAAAAATGGTCTTATGGAAAGAGTAGGGTAAAACCTGTAACCCTGGGTTTGAATTGGAAGTATCATTAGGAAGTCAAGATGTATTTTCCTTTACAAAAGAAAATATTTCTTAGGTTTGTCCACTAAAGATTCCTAGAGACAAAAAATCAACAATCCGGAAGTAATAAGCAGCCACTAGAGCCCAGATTGTGGTCTCTAATTTCCCGTTAATAGAAACTGAGCCCCTGGACAGGAAATATACGAGATGCGCTTAAGCATCACGCGATATGATAAAAGCAAGAAGCTGTCAGAGACTATTAGGGTTGTGTCTTTTGGGTACAGGAGCGGATGTGATTAGGCTTCCATTGATCAAAGATGGCTCTGTCTAAATATCACGATGGATAAAAATGCAATGAATTCAAATCCACAAGTTTACGAGGATATTTTATTTTTTTTAATGTGTGTTTTTTTATTTATTTCTGAGAGAGAAAGAGGCAGCGTGAGCAGAGGAGGGTCAGAGAGAGAGGGANCAGGGTAAGCAACTACTGGATAAGCACAAGTTCCCATCTATGTAAGTGTTTCAACTAATAAATGAAGAGGAAATAGCAAAAATAAAACATCACCATTTTGTAACCCCTATTTAATGAATGGATGTATGTTGTGATTGTCAGTCGCTATCAATGGCAGAAGAGAGACAACTGGACATTGTGTACTTCCTAGTGGAGGTTTACTGAACCACCTACGATATGATATATTAACAAATGTAATTAACTATTCATTTAAAATAATTATAACTACCTTTTGTATTAAAAATAAATATACGATTAAAA
>NW_027530632.1:257307-257694 GCF_008692635.1 Crocuta crocuta
CACTAAACGAAATCAAGATCAGAGAAATGTGTTCATTGGTAGTAAAAGCAGGCTAAGGACTTATCATGATTGGGGTAAGGGTACAGATATTGATTCACTTTAATTTTTGTTTAAAACTTAAAGAAGAATATGTATTTTAAACTTTGAAGATAACAAGGCCCCGGGGTGTCTTAGTCAGTTAAGTGTCCGACTTTGGCTCAGGTCATGATCTCATGGTTCTTGAGTTCGAGCCCCGTGTCAGGCTCTCTGCTGTCAGCACAGAACCTGCTTCAGATCTTCTGTCCCCGTGTCTCTCTGCCCCTTCCCTGCTTGTGCTCTCTCTCTCTCAAAAAGAAATATTTTTAAAAATGAAAAATATTTGAAGATAATGAATGAATTAAGAATATG
>NW_027530632.1:257883-260245 GCF_008692635.1 Crocuta crocuta
AGCCTCCAAATCAGCACATGGAAAATTTTATCTATCAAATAGAAGGCATGAAAAAAACACAGTATATACCATATTATATATGTATACACACCATGAAATATTACCCAGCAATGAAAAAGTATGAAATCTTGTCATTTGCAACAGCATGGATGGAACTAAAGGCTATTATGCTAAGTGAAATAAGTCAGTCAGAAAAAGGCAAATATATGATTTCACTCATATGTGGAATTTAAGAAACAAAACAGATGAACATAGAAGAAGGGAAGGAAAAATAAAATAAGGTAAAAACAGAGAGGGAGGCAGCCCAGGGAGACTCTCTTAAATACAGAGAACAGACTGAGGGTTGCTGGAAGGGAGGTGGGTGGGGGGATGGGCTAAATAGGTGACAGACATTAAGGAAGGCACTTGTTGGGATGAGCCCTGGGTGTTCTATGTAAGTGATAAATTCTACTCCTGAAACTAATATTATACCATATGTTAACTAACTTGAGATTTAAATAAAAAAAATTAAAATAAAATATAAAATAAGTGAAAATACATCAGTAATCAAAATAAATGAAACAGATTATACTCTTTTATTAAAAATAGTAGATTATTTAAAAATCNNTATATAAGGCATACATAACGCAAACGTGTTGAAAATAAAGGAATGGAAAAACATATACCATGCAAATACTAACCATAAAAAGATGCTAAAACCATACTGATGTGTCAAATTAGAAATTGAAGCAAAAAGCACTAATTGGAATAAAGAGAGAGAATTTGCAATAATATAATGCAAGTTCCGCCATAAAGATAAATAATCCTCAACTGTAACTGACAGTATTTCCTCAAGATATATATACAGCAATCCATAATCACAATAGGAAAATTATTTTTTATTTTTTAAAGTTTTATTTATTTTGAGACACACAGAGAGAGAGGGAGAGAGAGACTTCGAAGCAGGCTTCAGGCTCAGTGCAGAGCCCAACGCAGGGCTTCATCTCACTAACTGCGAGATCATGACCTGAGCCAAAATCAAGAGTCAGATGCTTAACTGACTGAGCCACCCAGGCGGCCCTACGATGGGAAATTTAAAAACATGTCTATTGTAAACCAATAGAGCAAGCAGACAAAACATTATCAAGGATATAGAATCTTTGAACAACAAAATCAGCAGCCAATAAATATAAAATATACAGGTTTTCCAAATATACGTGGAATGTTTGTAGAACTAAATCACGTACTAGAACTTAAAAGAAGTAAAAAAAAAAGTATAAAAGATCTCTTGTTATACTGACCATGTGCTTCTCTGATAACAATAAACTGAATTAGGAATCAAGCACCGAAGAGCTGGTTAAAAATAAAAAAAAGTTTACAAACTTAAAAACGCTTTCAGAAGTAACTCACGATCAACAAGAAAACTACAGTCAAAATCACAAAATAGAAATTTAGTGCTGAAGGGCAGTGAAGGTACTACATTTTAGAGCTTGTGATATGCAGCTAAAACAGCATGTAGAAGGAAATTTACAGTGTAATACGTATTTGTTTAAAAATGAAAAGATTGGGAGCACCTGGGTGGCTCAGTCGGTTAAGCATCTGACGTCAGCACAGGTCATGATCTCATGGTCTGTGAGTTCAAGGCCCGTGTCAGGCTCTGTGCTGACAGCTCAGAGCCTGGAGCCTGCTTAGGACTCTGTGTCTCCCTGTCTTTCTGCCACTACCCCACTCATGCTCTGTCTCTCTCTCGCTCTCTCAAAAAAAAAATGTTAAAAAAATTTTTTTTAGAAATGCAAAGATTGAAAATAAAATTAATCCAAAACAAAGGAGTTAAGTGTTCTCTTCCAAAAATTAGAAAAGAAATCACAGACTTCCAGTTAATATGGAAGAAACAGACTTTACAAGACTAGAAAATCTTAAAAACAGACAAAAAGCTTCCATGAAACAAGACAGGAAGGCATTTTTTTTTTTAAATTTTTAATGTTTTATTTATTTCTAGGAGGGAGAGAGAGAGAGAGACAGCGTGAGCAGGGGAGGGTCAGAGAGAGAGGGAGACACAGAATCCTAAGCAGGCTCCAGGCTCTGAGCTGGCAGTCAGCACAGAGCCCGACGCGGGGCTCGAACCCACGAACCGCGAGATCATGACCTAAGCGAAAGTCGGACGCTTAACCGACTAAGCCACCCAGGCGCCCCAGGAAGGCATTTTTTAAAAAGACATACTCAGGAAGTAACAATAAGAATAAAGAAATAAAAACAAGGAAAAAAACCTCAATAAAATGGTTACAGCACAAAGTTGAGAAAAATCTCCTATGAAACAGAGAGAAATGACAAATTTAAGAAAATGGGAGATAAACGATAAAAGAATTAGAGAATCTGTTGAGAA
>NW_027530632.1:260661-260893 GCF_008692635.1 Crocuta crocuta
ATTCTGTGTCTCCCTCTCTCTCTGACCCTCCCCTGCTCACGCTGCCTCTCTCTCTCTCTCTCTCTCAAAAATAAATAAAAGACATTAAAAAAATTTAAATAATGAGAATTCATAAGAAAGGCAAAGAGGCAAAGATAACCAAGAAGATAGAGGAGAATAAATCATCACTGAAATGATTCAAGAATGTTTCCCACATCTTGAATGACCCAAGTTTCACAATTAATGGACCAAT
>NW_027530632.1:260967-261384 GCF_008692635.1 Crocuta crocuta
AAATAGAATTTATATAGTCACAATAATGGTATATGATTATGGTTAAATTACTAGGATTTAACCAAAGTGACCATATAACTGTTCTGCAAAGACAGGGCACAGGGAGTGTAGATATAGATGGTGGAGGCAGAATAATGGTGAAAGATAACTGAGCACAGATACCAATATTCTGTATTAGGAAATTAATGGAAAACATTTAAAACTTCACTGGCAAGGAATAGCAATATAAGCATGTTTTTAAAGTTTACTTACTTATTTTGAGAGAAGAGAGTGCAAGTGGGAAAGGGGCAGAGAGAGAGGGAGAGAGAGAGAGAGAAAGAATCCCAAGCAGGCTCCACACCACTAGTGCAGAGCCCAATGTGAGGCTCGAACTCACAAACCGTGAGATCAGGACCTGAGCCGAAGTCGGACGCTTAA
>NW_027530632.1:261454-270592 GCF_008692635.1 Crocuta crocuta
AAATAGAATTTATATAGTCACAATAATGGTATATGATTATGGTTAAATTACTAGGATTTAACCAAAGTGACCATATAACTGTTCTGCAAAGACAGGGCACAGGGAGTGTAGATATAGATGGTGGAGGCAGAATAATGGTGAAAGATAACTGAGCACAGATACCAATATTCTGTATTAGGAAATTAATGGAAAACATTTAAAACTTCACTGGCAAGGAATAGCAATATAAGCATGTTTTTAAAGTTTACTTACTTATTTTGAGAGAAGAGAGTGCAAGTGGGAAAGGGGCAGAGAGAGAGGGAGAGAGAGAGAGAGAAAGAATCCCAAGCAGGCTCCACACCACTAGTGCAGAGCCCAATGTGAGGCTCGAACTCACAAACCGTGAGATCAGGACCTGAGCCGAAGTCGGACGCTTAACTGACTGAGCCACCCAGGCACCCCACTGCTTATATTGTTTTTGACATACACCAATCATAAGAATTAGCTAAAAGATTGAAAATGGTTGCTTCTGGGGAGAAGTGGAATAGATGTGACAGAGAGTGTTATTATGAAACAATCTGTTTGCACAAGTATATGACTCTTCCAAATATATGCATATGTAACTTTTATAAAAATAAAGACTGATTAAAAACCATAAATGGACTAACGCTGGACAGTAAGTTGGAATAAAAGCGAAGCGGAAAACAAAAAAGGGAAAAAGCACAAACAGGCTTAGGAGCGATTAGGATGTGTGACCTTGCACACAGGATTTTCTAACGTTCAAAGATAACNTCGAAACTTAGATGAAATAAGTAATTCCTAGGAAAATATAAATTATGAAAACTGATTCAAGAAGTAGAAGAGCTGGATTAAGCAGTAAGATTTTAAAAGCTTGAACTAGTAGGGGCGCCTGGGTGGCTTAGTCGGTTGGGTGTCCGACTTTTGCTTACGTCATGATCTCGCGGTTCGTGGGTTCGAGCCCCGCGTCGGGCTCTGTGCTGACTGCCAGCTCANAGTAACATATTCACCCCATCTTATGCAAAGTATTTTAAAGAACATAAGAAGGAATGTTATTGGACTCATTTTATGAGGCTGATAAAAACCTTGATACCAAACTTGGATAAGGATAGTTCAAAAAAATTAAACTTATAGACCATTTTCACTTATAAACATAGGTATTAAAGTTCTAAAACCTTATTAATGGAGTTCCTAACTTCACGACAGGGCATATTAAAAAAATGCATTATACCAAAGTATTAGGGTTTTCTTTTAATGTTTTTATTTTAATTTTTGACAGAGAAAGAGTGTGTGTGCGAGAGAGAGCATGAACTGGGGAGGGGCAGAGAGAGAGGAAGACAAGGAATCCGAAGCAAGCTCCAGGCTCTCGGCTATAAGCATGAAGCCCGACATGGGGCTCGAACCCACAGACCATGAGGTCATGCCCTGAGCCGAAGTCGGAGGCTTAAGCGACTGAGCCACCCTGGTGCCCTTAGTTTTCTATTCTTGTATAACAAATAACCACAAAGCTTATTGGTTTGAAACGACACTCATTTATTTTATTTTTTTAAATCTTTATTTGTTATTTGTGTGAGAGGGTGATCGTGAACAAGGGAGGGGCAGAGAGAGGGAAGCAGGGGATCCAAATCGGGCTGCTTGCTGACAGCCGCGAGCTCGACGTGGGTCTTGAACTCACAAACCTCGAGATCATGACCTGAGCTGAAGTCGGACACTTGACCGACTGAGCCACCCAGGCACCCCAAAATGACACCCCTTTATTATCTCACAGTTTCCGTCGATCAGAAGTTCAGACACAGCTTAAATGAATCTTCAGCTTAGGGCCTCACAAGGCTGCAATCAAGTTGTCAGCCTGAGCTGGGGTCTCATTTAAGTCTTGGGGTCCTCTTCCAAGCTCACATGATTGTTGGCAGAATTCATTTCCTTGCAGCTGTGGAACTTATAATGGCTTGTTTCTTCAAGGCCAGCTGGGGAATCTCTAAGCAGCAGACCCTCTTTTAAAAAGAGAGCCTAATTAGGTCAGGTTCATCCAGGATAACCCACCTCTCTTTTGATTAAGGGACTAAGGGACTTTAATTGCACCTGAAAAAAAATCCCTTCGCTTTGCCGTGTTCTATTGATTAGAAGCAAGTTGAGGTTTTACACCCCCTCCCCCCAGGGGAGGGGATTATACAAAGGCATGGGTACCAGGAGGGGAGAGTCACAGAGCACATGTTAGAATTCTGCCTACTATAATCAGAGTTTATCCCAGGAACACGAAGATGATTGAACATAGGGGAGAAACAATCTATCAGTGTAATAAATATGCGATATTCACAGATGAAAAAGATATGATTATATAGGGAAATCATAAAAACACATTCAATAAACTTTAACCTGCGGGAAAAAATCCTCTAGCGGATTCAGAAAAGAAGATACCTTCTGTAACCTATAAGAGCAGCGATCAAAATTTCTTGAAAATGTTTCTAGTCCAGGATGTAAGGAAACTTGCAGGTCACCTTCCTAACAGCAAGTAAAAAGTTGTACGAGCTGAGAAATCAACAACTGTCATTGGCTCCATAAGAGATTCGATGTCATAGAGGAAATCACTGTCCACACCACTGGAAAGACACAGAGATGAATCCAGAGAATCGTAACTTACAGGAGCACAAACCCACGGGCAGACACCGCTGAGGGAACCCGTTCTGGGGTAGGGAATACTGACCTCTAATTGATAAATTGCCGGAGGCTCACTGTGCACTCAGCTGAGAGATAAAAGCACCACAGAGACCTAGTTATCAAGGGAGTCACACTCCTATTGTGAGTTCTCATAGTGGATATCAGAAAAAATTCCCTCCTGTTTGCCGGAGGGGGAGTGGCAAAGAAACCGTTCTCAAATACTTCAGAGCCTTCCATTCTTCTTAACAAGGTCTGCCCTTGGGAGAAAGTATTTAACCAGAGCCTAACCTTCTGGAGTTTTATCAGAAACTAACTGACCTGGGGGCAAGGGAATACCCAATTCCAGCCCACTCTAGCTATCCTGTCACATCAAAAGGTTCATGGGAGTGACTGACAGAATGTGTCAAGTTTACAGTCCAGGGACAAAGGCNCACAAAGCCAAGGGAAAAAGTACAAAAAAAAAAAAAAAAAACCCCCAAATCCTGAAACCTAATCATAGAACTAAATGCACACTGCTGCCCCTCCTCCCACGCCCCACTAACACGTTACTGAAGGTCTATTTACAGTCATTCCTTTCACCCAGGACATCGTGTTTAGCTCTCTAGAAAAACTTACAGGACGTCCTAAGAGGCAAAAAACACTGTCTGAAGAGACAGAGCAAGCCTCAGAACCAGAGTCAGAGATGAGGAGGGGGTTGGAATTATTAGACCANTTCATGGAATGGAGCCCCACATTGGGCTCTGCGCTGGCAGCACGGAGCCTACTTGGGATTCTCTCTCCCTCTTTCTCTGCCTCTCCCCTGCTTGCATACGTGCCCTCTCTCTCTCTTAAAAAAATAAATACATATTTAAAGCAATTATGATTAATATGCTAAGGGTTCTAATGGATAGAGAATGTACGTGAACAGACGGACAATGTAAAGCAAAGAGATGGAAATTCAAAGAATGAATCAAAAGAAATGCTAGAGTTACAAAAAAAAAGTGAAGAATGCAGTTGATGGGCTTATTAGTAGGCTGGACAAGGCTACGAAAGAATCTCTGAGCTTGAGTATATCTCAACAGAAACTTCCAGAACTGAAAGGCAGAGAGGAAAAAGGGTGCAAAACCCCAGAGCAAACTATCTAAGGATTGCAGGACAACTACGAAATGTAGAACATACATGTAATGGGAATACCAGAAGGAAAAGAAAACAAAAGGAAAAATATTTTTTAAAATATTTTCTTAATGTTTATTTATGTTTGAGAGACAGAGCATGAGCAGGGGAAGGGCAGAGAAAGAGAGAGAGAGAGGAGACACAGAATCCGAAGCAGGCTCCAGGCTGTCAGCACAGAGCCTGACGCGGAGCTTGAATCCATGAACCGTGAGATCATGACCTGAGCTGAAGTCAGACGCTCAACCCACTGGGCCACCCAGGCGCCCCAAGAAAAAAACTTTTAAAAGCAATAACAACTGAGAATTTTTCCCAAATGAAGGTTAGACACCAAACCACAAATCCAGGAAGCTCAGAGAACACTAAGCAGGATAAACATCTTCCTTATGTAAGATTATATGTAAGCAAAAGAAATGACCGCAATGATACAAGGGGCGAAGAGGGCAGAATTAGGATTATTCTGTTACTGGAAAGTACTTGTACTACCTGCGAAGCGGGGTAGTGTTGTTTCACAGTGGACTTGGACTTATTCTAAACGTACATTGTAAACTCTACGGCAAACACGCACACACACACAAACACACACACACACACACACAAGGAAGTACAACTAATTTCTTGTGGCTCCCTTAAAACCACAAGAAAACCAGAAAAAGAGCGAAAGACAAGAAGAGGAATAAAGAGGGGCACCTGGCTGGCTCAGTGGATTAAGTGTCCGATTTCAGCTCAGGTCGTGATCTCAAGGTTCATGAGTTCGAGCCCCATGGTGGGCTCTGTGCTGACGGCTCAGCAAGCCCGGAGCTTGCTTCGGATTCTGTGTCTCCCCCTCTCTCTGCCCCACTCCTGCTTGCACTCTCTCTCCCTCTCTCTCTCAAAACTAAAGATTGCACTCTCTCTCTCAAAAATAAATGAAGATTAAAAAAAAATAGGAACAAAGAACAAGGGGGCAAATACGAAACATTAGCCAATATAGTACATGTTCATCCAACGATTTAAGTAATCACTTTGAATGCTGATGGTCTAAAAGTACCAACTAAACGACAGATTGTCAGAATGAAACAAAAAGCATTACCCAACTCTACGTTGTCTACAAGAACCCACTAGACTTTTTGTGGAGTTATATTCAACATACAATGTGGTGCGCATTTAAGGTACACAACACTGATTTGCTACGGTTATCATACAGTTATTGATATATTCATATTGCAGTGATTGCCATAGTCGCAGTAGCTAACATCTTCAGCGTGTCACATAGCACCTCTGTCACATGCGATAACTACCATTTCTTCTAGTGTTGGTAACACTTAAAATTGAGTCTCTTAGCAAGTTTAATGTTTATAAGACAGTTTTGTTTATAATCACTGTGTTATATCTGTACGCACTGCACTGTTATCTCCAGGGCTTATTAACCTACTAGTAGCAAGGATGTACCCCCAAAACGTCTCTCCCAGTCCCACACCCCTGCCCTCCAGCCCCTGGTAATCACCCTCGAACACAGCGGTTAGGGGCACTGACCTCCCCCCCCACATAGTCAAAAAGCCACATACAACATTGGACTTCCTCCAAATGTAACTACTAATAGCCTATTATTCACTGGAAGCCTTACCGATAACATACACCATTGATTAACACATATTTTGTATATTATATGTATATATATGCTGTATTTTCACAATAAAGTGAGCTACAGAAAAAATATTATTAAGAAAATTATAAGGAAGAGAAACACGTTTACAGTTCTGTACTATAGTGATTGAAAAAAATCCATGTATACGTGGACCCCGCAGCTCAAACCCATTATTTAAGTGCCAACTGTGTGTGTGTGTGTGTGTGTGTGTGTGTGTGTGTGTGTGTGNTGATAGGCAAGTCGTTCTTATACCTTGGCTATTGTGAATAATGCTGCAATGAACACGGGATGCTCATGTCGCCTCAGTAATCTTTTTTCATCTCCTTTGGTTATGTACCCAGAAACGGTATTGCTGAAACATATGGTAGCTTTATTTTTAATTTTTGGAGAAACCTCCATACCATTCTCCACAGTGGCCGAACCAGCTTATAATCCTAACTGTGCACAGGGCTTCTCTTTTCTTCAGACCTTCACTGGTACTTATTATCTTGGGTCTTCTTGATAATTGCCATTCAGAGAAGCGTGAGGGGCATCTCATCATGGTTTTGATGTGCATTTCCCTGACGATGAATGATGTTGAGCAACTTTCCGTGTGCCTGTTAGCTATTTGGATGTCTTCTTTGAAAATATGTCTATTGCTGTTTCTCCGCTTATTAAAATTTATTTTTTTAGTATTTATTTATTTTTGAGAGAGAGAGAGAGACAGGGCATGAGCAGGGGAGGGGCAGAGAGAAAGGGAGACCCAGAATCCAAAGCAGGCTCCATGTTCTGAGCTGTCTGTACAGAGCTTGACGCAGGGTTCGAACCCACGAACCGTGAGATCATGTGATTTGAGCTGAAGTCAGACGCTTAACCGACTGAGCCGCCCAGGAGCCCCATCTCTATTCATTTTTAAAACAGATCATTGGTTTTTGTTATTGAGTTGTAGCCATTCTTTATACGTGTTTTACATTAACCCCTTATCCAATACATTGTTTGCAGAAGTTTTCTCCTGTTCCATAGGTTGCCTTTAGATTTTGTTGATTGTTGATTTTGCTGTGATAAAGCTTTTAGGTTTGATATGGTCTCACTTGTTGATTTTTCCTTTGTTTTTTGTTTTTTGTCATTTTGCTCCCATGTCCAAAACATCATTGCCAAAACCAATGTCAATGAGCTTCTTATCTGTTTTCCTCTAGGAGCTTTGCAGAAGAAACCCACTTTAGATATAAAGGCACATGTAGATTAAAATTAAATGAATAGAGAAAGACTTACCATGCTAACAGTATTCGAAGAAAGTAAGAGTAGCCGTCCTCAATTCAGATGGAACAGACTTCGGAGCAATACGTTTTCAGGGACAAAGAAGGGCATTACATAATGATAAGGGGGGGGTCACTTCTCCACAAAGACAACAATTCTTTTGTGTGTGCGCCTAATAACGAAGTGTCAAAATATATGAGGCAAAAACTGATAGAAGGACAAGGGGAAATAGATGAATCCACCATTATAGTTAGAGACCTCAAGACCCTTCTATGAGATATGGAGAGATCCAGTGGGCAGAAAATCAATAAGGGTGCGGTTGAACTCAACACCACCATTAATCAACTGGGTATAACTGACATCTACAGGCTACTTCATCCAACAACGGCAGAGTACACGTACTTCTCAAACTCGCATGAAGCATTCAGCAAGATAGACCGTGTGCTAGGCCACAAGGTACCCCATAACAAATTTTGTTTTAATGGTTATTTTTGAAAGAGAGAGAGAGAGAATGAGCAGGGGAGGGGCAGAAAGAAAGGGAGACACAGAATCCAAAGCAGGTTCCACGCTCTGAGCTGTCAGCACAAAGCCCGATGGAGGCTCGAACTCACGAACGGCTGAGCTGACCTGAGCTGAAGTCGGACACTCAACCGACTGAGCCACCCAGGCGCACCCCACCATAACAAATGTAAAAGTCTAGAAATCATATGATATGTCCATTCAGGCCACAGTGGAATTAAACTAGAAATCAATAACAAGAAGATAACTAGAAAATCCCCCAATATGTGGAGATCAAACACTATACTTCTACATAACAAAAGCAAAAACAGTGGTTAGAGGGAAATTCAGAGCACTGAACAAATATATTAGAAAAAGAAAGATCCAAAGCTATTGATAGCAGCTTTATTCATGTATGCCAGAACTAGAAAACAATGGAGATGTCCTTCAGGAGATGAATGGATAATTATTTTTTTCTTTTTAAAAAATTTTTTAATGTTTTATTTTTATTTTTGAGAGAAAGAGAGAGAGAGAGAGACGGTGTGAGCAGGGGAAGGTCAGAGAGAGAGGGAGACACAGAATCCGAAGACATGCCCCAGGCTCTGAGCTCGCTGTCAGCACAGACCCCGACATTGGGCTCAAATCCACGAACCGTGAGATCATGACCTGAGCCAAAGTTGGATGCTTAACTGACTGAGCCACCCAGGCGCCCCATGAATGGATAATTAAACCATGGCTCATTCAGATAACAGAATATTATTCAGCTCTAAAAAGAATTGAGCTATCAAGCCACGAAAAGACACGGAAGGACCTGAAAGACATGTAACTAAGTGAAAGAAGCCACTCTGAAAAGGCTACATTTTGCATGATTCCAAGTACATGACATTCTGCAAAAGGCAAAATGAATGAGGCAGTAAAAATATTAGTGGTTGTCAGGGGTTGGAAGGCGGGTAGGAGAGATGATGAATAGACGGAGCCCATACGAATTTTAGGGCCAGGAAAATACTCTGTATGATACTATAATGATAAATAGATGTCATTATACATCGGTCCAAACCCACCCAATGTAAACACTGGACTTTGAATGATTTTGATGTGTCACTAATTGTAACAAATCCGATGGCAGCCGAATTTGGGGGTGAGGGTAGGGTGTTTCCATGTTTCAAAAAAGAAAAAGACCTCTGTCTGATGTGATTCTAACAAGCAGCCAAGGTTGAGAATTGCTGATCTAGAGGATGATGAAACTTCCTCAAATATTCATCTTTCGCCTTTAACATGCCCTTAGCCCAAGATTCAGTGTTCTGGTGCGTTCTGAAATACAGGCATTCCATGACGTTGGTGGTGGGATCTTTGTTGTGTTTGTTCGTGATATTTGCGTGCCTTTGCGTCTTACTTCCTTGTGCGTGCACTTTGAGGGCAGAGGCCAGCCCCGTGCCCACTAGTACCTCCTGCGGTGCTTAGCACAGTGCTCCTTGGTGAACTAACGTAATGTTTCCCTAGGGTATCCCCTCAGACTGTATACCAAACTCAGTTCAGAGAGCTGAGTGCTAGGGTTAAAAACTGAGGGGGCAAGTAGGAAGAGGAAGGGAGACACAGCCTTTCGGGAGGTTGCGCTCCGTTTTCCTCGGCCAATTCTTCCCTCCCTTTTGAATAGACAGTTGGAGCCTGTACCAATCTGTGCCAGCTTCTGTCAAACAGGGTTTCATGCCCCCAGCTTTCTCCCTGATGCAAAATCAAAATATGCCTAAGGGACAGGGAAATTTAAAGGGACTCGTAGAGGCAGAGAAAGCCCTTACGCTGCTAGCCAAGTCAGGTAGCCTCCTAGGCAAAAGCTCATCATGACAATTGGTAGGAGCCAAGCTGCCCACCGTCCATGGGTCTGTGCCTAGGGGAAGCTTTGAAGAGATCTCTTTTCTGTATCCCAAAGCATCCTGTGGCCCTGAATAAGACTGGCCAGAATCTAAAGGGGCTTCTTG
>NW_027530632.1:270598-274071 GCF_008692635.1 Crocuta crocuta
CGGGGGGGTGGGGGAGTCCCTCTAGGTGGAGTACTTCTTATTTGGGGAAACCGACCAGTTAATAGAAACTGTGTTGTTAATGACTGATAAGGCCCTTCTTTTTCCAAGACAGATACCATTCACATTTGAACGGCTGCCTTTATTTTATTTTTTTTTTATTTTTAAGTGTTTATTTACTTTTGAGACACAGAGAGACAGAGTGTGAGTGGGGAAGGGGCAGAGAGAGAGGGAACAGAGCATCCGAAGCAGGCCCCAGGCTCTGAGCTGTCAGCACAGAGCCCGATGCGGGGCTCGAACTCACAAACCGTGAGATCATGATCTGAGCCGAAGTTGGATGCCCAACCGACCGAGCCGCCCAGGTGCCCCCCGAACGGCTGCCTTTAAATACTGGACTCCTAGGGGCTGATCGCACACTTACAAAGCAAGTGGGGACACAGCCAGAGCTCTTTCTTAGGGAACGTGTACACAGATGGCCTACCACTTAGCCCCTATCATGAAGTCAGTTGAAGTCTTCACTTCCAACTATCCTGGACCTTCTCACTATCCTACATGACCATGCCACCCGGTCCCTGTCCGTATCTTTCCTCCCCTGTACCCTGACCACATTCAAATACCTTCAGTGCCTAATTTCTGCCTTCTTCTTTCATAGTGATTTTGTTCATGAACTTCAAAAATATTTGCTAAGTGCTCTAAAGAGCTGGTGGAGGTTTAATGACTTCACTTGCCCATTGTGGAAGAAGCCACATTCATTCTCTATCTGCATATTCATTTGAATATTCCTGATTTATATAAGTGTCTGTTCTTTGTATGCTCTTTGCATTGGTTCTAACATCTGCCCCTTTCTCCCATTATGAGTCAAATAAAATCTTTACCGCGTGTTCATTTTTATATCTCTTTAGGAGTCAAAACGTTAGTCACCATTAAAAATGATCTTCAGCAGGCCAGATGCCATTCTGGAATGGAAATAGACCCAGGGTACAAGACAGAAATAGGGCACAGTTTTGGTAGTGTTAATTCTCTTTGAACTCCATCAGAAGAGTAAATTCCTGAAGGCCAGAAGCACCTTGCGTCTCCTTCAATGAGGATTTGCTGGTTAATTGCTTATTGGATTAATTTCCTTCCAGAGAGCTTTTTTTTTTTTTCTTTTCGTGCTCCAAACGGAATGATTGCCGTGCTGCGATGAAAAGGTAAAAGAGTTTTATTTTAGAATATAGTTAGCAAAGCTTTGGGGAACTCAGAAAAACTGTTCTTCCAAGGAAGGGCTTAATATTACTGGAGCCATGAGCATTTTTGGTCCTGGAGGAAATGAATATCACATTCTTGCCCGCTCAGATGTACAAAATTAAACCTTGTGGTTTTATCTATTTTTCAAGTTTTCCAGAAAGAACAAAAGGCTGACTAAACCCTCTTTTCATCTTTGCCAACAAAAATTCTTGATGCTTGTATAGCATATTACCTTTCAGCCGAGGTGCTTTTAAAGGTCTGCAAAATGTTTAACCTCATGACCCCCTCGGGACCTGTAAGGGAATCATTTATCCCCATTTTGAAGACAAGGAAACTGAGCAGTGAGGTGACAAGATTTTTTTTCTCCAGGGCAGCAGAGGGGATTGTAGAAGTGCAGACAGAATCCTTAAGACCTAGATCAGTCCTCTGAACTCAGGCCAGCAGGTACTGTTAACCCTTGACGTTCTTTACAACCATTGGAGAAAGCTAAGGTTGTTACCAGGGGACTTGGAAAAAAGACGACGCAAACATTTTCATAAATCCCTAAGGGGTCATAAAATCCTCGGGAATTTATACAAATTTTTACGCTAACTAGCATTCTGATTATCAGCCGTTTTGTATAATTGCCATTTACTATGTAAATATCACACCGCCCTGCCCCACCCCCCGCCATAGCTCCGTTAATAATAAGGTTTTAGCCGCAGAGGAAGGTCTAGGCTGAGCTTTAATCTGCCTTCACCATGTTTAATAGAAATCGCTACGTCCACACGGAGTCTTGCGTGTTAATGCTCATAATAGCATTAGCCATAATAGCCCAAATGGGGAAACAACCCAAATGTCCATGAACTGAAGGATGGGGAAACACGACTGTGGTGTATCCATACAATGGGGTGCTATGAGGCAACAGAAAGGAATGAAATACATGCCAGAACATGGATGAACCTTGAAAACATGTTAAGGGGAAGAAGTTAGACGCAAAGTGCCACCTACTTCACGGTTCCCTTTACAGGAAACGTCCAACAAAGGCCAATCTATAGGGACAGAAGGTAGATGAGGGGGAGGGGTTGCCTCCGGCCGGGTGTGGGAACCGGGAGGGATTGTTTGATGTGTCCTGCTTTCTTTGAAGGGTGATGGAAATGTTCCAAAATTGGGTCGTGGGGATGGTGACGCAACTCTGCAACTATTCTAACGATCATCGAATTGTACGTGTAAAATGGGTGAATGTTGTGGTATGTAAAGCCCCCCTCAATAAAGCTGTGAATAGATACATTCACAACGAGTCTCCCACATATACCTCTACCCTTACCTGCTCCCCCCAAGAGCACCAAAGAAACAAACTGCCATTGCGAGGACAAAAGGAGTCATTTTATATCGTTTTAAGTCTTATTTTCAGGACGATGATATATACGCAGCGTGGGATTCAAAGCTTCACTATCGTGATCCGAAGGTAATTCCACCACAGGTATGTAGCTTAACAGGGTGTTAATCGGAAAGCCCGTGAACACCTCCTCCACAGGCAGCCCAGAAAACTGCGCCAGGATTTGCCAGTGAATAGAATAATTCAGGAGCCAAACCCATGATCAAAAATAAAAAGGAACGTAACTTGTTTTCATACTGCAGCCATTACCGCACAAAATGACTTAAAGCACATTTTAATTGGAGCTGAAGGCTTTTTGACTTCACCACTAATCAGAATCACTTCAGGTTTTGGAACTGTTTCTCTACCGTGGAAGGGAAATAAAAGAGCCAAATTAAGGGCTGGGGTTTTTATAATAGAAGTTAACTTCCCCACATTCGGCAGGTTGGTTTATTTAGCAAGGGCAAGAAACAGCTTTGCGGCTTCCCTGGGGAATCAGACATCCAAGGTTTCTGCATATAATAGAAGCATGGCTGGCTGATAATATACTTTTCTACCCTGATAGTGCATATCGCTTCTCCCAAACGCTGAGCCTCCCAGCTGCTAAGGTAGGAGACTGGTGAGTGGCTCTTCCCTGGGAAGGTAGCTAACACTCTCCGGCTTGGCAAGGAATTTGCATTCTCAAAGTGGAGGCCACAGGGTTTGGAACCCCACCTACATCTTTAGCTTGCCCTGGATAACAATCCTTCTGCTCTTGCTGGAAGATGTCCAGAAGCAAGCAATCATTCCGCTCAGAGAGCAAAAGCCATCAGGTCGACCATAGGATGATGCTGAAAACCCTCAGTGCCTTTCCCTAGCTAGAAGCGTCTTCTGCTTCTTGGGACATATGGTT
>NW_027530632.1:274495-276513 GCF_008692635.1 Crocuta crocuta
TAAAGATAGCTTTCCGAGAGTCCGGGTCCCATCCAAAGAGTAACGGATAGCAATCTTGCTCTTTTTAAAACCCTCTTAGTCCGGAAGTATATCATATGCCTGAGAAAAACAGAAATTCTCTTTCTTAGACCCAACACGGTGTATGGGAAACATGAAAT
The DNA here is from genome assembly GCF_008692635.1 of Crocuta crocuta. Classification (NCBI taxonomy): domain Eukaryota; kingdom Metazoa; phylum Chordata; class Mammalia; order Carnivora; family Hyaenidae; genus Crocuta; species Crocuta crocuta. The sequence continues at coordinate 274,654 of NW_027530632.1, forward strand.
CTAAAACAGCACAGAATGAAAAAGGTGTGGCTGTCCTGCAAAAAGCACCCAAGTCACCTTATGGGACAGGTGATATTTTCCCACAAACATTTCCAATTGCTGCATCCCCATTTCATATTGCATAAAAGCAATAGGCCTCAAATCTCGACAACCACCCCACCTCTCTGAAAACACAGAAACATTGGCCTGTCCTTGGCCTGATGCCGAGTACAATGTGACATATTAAAATGTGCTTAAACAATCTCGAAGCATTTGCCATGAGTGATTTGAACCACATAAATTAATGAGATCCACAAAGCAAAAATCTCGTGTCAGGCATAAGAAATGAAATACAGATGCTTCCTGATGTCCAGATTGGAGTAAACCCTTTGGTTTTCAACTTGACCTAGCCCGCTGTGGAAGCAGCATAAATCGACAGTAATTTTTCCCCCAGTATGTTGAATATGTTTTCTTTCTTTTTTTTTTTTAAGTGTTTTGTTTTGTATTGTTTATTTTTGAGGGAGGCAGACACAGAGCATGAGCAGGGGAGGGGCAGCGAAAGAGAAAGACACAGAATTTGAAACAGGCTTCAGCTGTCAGCACAAAGCCCGATGCGGGGCTCAAACTCACGAGCCATGAGATCATGACCTGAGCCGAAAGTCAGACGCTCAACCGACTGAGCCACCCAGGTGCCCCTAAACATGTTTTCTTAATACAGGACTCTTAGAACCTTTATTATTTATTTATTTTAAAAAATTTTTTCAGTTTATTTATTTTGAGAGAGAGAGATAGCGAGTTGGGGAGGGGCAGAGAGAGAGGGAGGGAGAGACAAATCCTAAGCAGCCTCCGCACTGTCAGTGCAGAGTCCGACATGGTGCTCGAACCCATGAACCCGTGAGATCATGACCTGAGCCAAAGCCAAGAATCGGGCACTTAACTAACTGAGCCACCCAAGCGCCCCTCTGAGAACCTTTAATATGGTACTGTCGTGTGAACACCTGAAGCAATTACATGATGCAGCGTGTCCTACATCTCTTTAACTCTGGTTCCCTTTCCTGTAGAAAATCTTACACAGGAACATTCTAAGGACCACACGCTAAGAAATATAATGGAATGATCACAAGGGACTGAGGCTCCATGTCTGGCCACAGACTCCTGAGATTGCAAAGGTAAGCCATATGACTTTTTCAGTGTCCCTATTTCATTCTTTCAAAGTCCAGTCTCCTTCTTACGGACTTTCAAGAATTTCTAAAGGATTGAATGACAGAGATACGAAAGTGTTTTGAAAGTTAAAAGTGCACCCCAAATGCGAGGCATTCTTTCAAATCTATTACCCCATACTGCTAACACCCACCCTCATTACTCATTCTTAAAAGTTGTACGAATTCAAAATGACATTCAAAGGAATGCAATTGAAATTCAGACCCCAATGTGATTTGAGTATCAGGTAAGTGTGTTTATAGCAGTTTTAAAAATTATAGTTCAAAAAGAAAATCAAGAGAGCCTGAAGTTCATCTTTTGGTTCAGTGTGTAAATTCTTGTATCTTGGCATTATTTTTATTGGAATGTTAGGGAAGTACAGTAAAACCTTGGTTTGTGAGCATAATTCACTCCGGAAACATGCTCGTAATCCAAAGCACTTGTATATCAAAGCAAATTTCCCCATAAGGGGCGCCTGGGCGGCTCAGTCGGTTGAGCGTCCAACTTCGGCTCAGGTCATGATCTCGTGGTTCATGGGTTCAAGTCCCACATTGGGCTATGTGCTGACAGCTCAGAGCCTGGAGCCTGCTTCGGATTCTGTGTCTCCCTCTCTCTCTGCCCCACCCCTGCTCACACTCTGGGTCTCTCTCTCAAAAATAAATAAACATTAAAAAAACCTTA
>NW_027530632.1:278465-284554 GCF_008692635.1 Crocuta crocuta
CAGACGATTCATTCCACAACCCCAAAATATTAACATAAAAATGATTATAATGCTGTAACAGAATACAAAATAATAAAGAACATACAAAATATGAAGAAAAATGAACAAATTAGCCTGCACTTACCTTTGAAAACCTTCATGGCGGGTGTGAGGGAGACGAGAGGAGGGTTATTGTGTAGGACGACTTTCACTATCACTAACAGAATCACTGCTATCTATTGGCTCAACGGAATCTTTTTCTGCATGAGGGCCATTGTATATGCTCGCACAGATGTTGACTACAGTATTAACAAACTATTGTCATATCCTGTATGTAATGTAACTGTCAGTAAGGCAGCAGAGGAAAGGGTCTATATCTGCAGGTAGCCTGACTTAGAAGGAAGCAAAGCATTTTTAGGCTTACTCTTATATGGAAAAGCAAAGGACAGCTCATAGGTGCTTTGACGTGGCAAAAAATACACTAGTGCCCATTGTGGGCACCTTCCAATATTCCGAAAAGTCACTGATTTCTGCCAAACACCACAGTCTGAGACCAAGCATCCGAGCATGGGAGACAATCACCCACAAACCCGAAGAGAGAGAGAGAGGGAGAGAAGAATCATTGGCTCCGTTGTGATCATGCGATGTTCGGCATCACGTACTACTCGTATTGCAAGACATCGCTCATTTATCAAGTTAAAATGTATTGGAAATGTTTGCTCATCTTGCAGAACACTTGCAGAACAGGCTACTCACAATCCAAGGTTTCACTGTACTCTTTTAGGAACCGTTGAGGCATAGGTTATGGTCTAGATTGAGGTCTCTTTGCCTGTGGGTGTAAATACTTTGTTTCAAGGTCCATAAAATAACAGGTCAGGTCTATTTGTGTCTACTGTGTTGCTATAGTGGTGATACCTGAAAATTGAAAATCCGTGCCTTTTTTTCTCTTTAGGAAAACATCACAGGCCGAAGCCACAGGTTACTAGAAACTGTCCTTCCTTAACCAAAGATACATATCCTTTACTTGCTTGTTATCTAAGCTACCTGAACTGCCTAAAATGAATGGCCGTCCAGGTCTTGGCATGGGCAGGCTAGAGAGAAGTGGAGAGGCCGGGATTCTGGTGCGGTTTCTAAGACTGTCATTCTGATCCCCTGTTTCAGATGACAGATAGATCTTCTGCCTTTCCTTCCCTCAGTTCTCCGTTTTGCCCATTTTTGTCTTCCTCTCCTTTCATTTGCCTTGTGCTTTCCCTTGCCTCTTCTTAATATCCTTCTTTTTTTTTTAATTTTTTTTTATTTTGAGAGACAGAGACAGAGTGAGAGCAGGGGTGGGGCAGAGAGAGAGGGAGACACAGAATCCAAAGCAGGATCCAGGGTCTTAGCTGTCAGCACAGAGCCCGACAGGGGGACTTGAACCCACGGACTGTGAGATCATGACCTGATCCGCTTAACTGACTGAGCCACCCGGGTGCCCCAATATCCTTCTGAATATATATCAAGTTCCCCCTTCCAGCCCCCCTTTTTTTTCTTGGTCTAAATTCTACACAGTGCAACACTCAGAAGCCAAAAAGAAGACACTAGACTTTCTACTTCTATTAACCCCTACATCTTTGGCTACACATATTACTACAAATCCATGACTCCTCCACCCAAAGTCTGCCAAGGTGAATTATTCAGACCGGAGTGTAGAACCTTACATTTATTCTTGTTGCACTTTCATTCCCTCCAACTCAGTTCAATCACCCCAACTTTTTAAATTTTTTAATGTTTATTTATTTTTGAGAGACAAAGCGTGAGCGAGGGAGGGTCAGAGAGAGAGGGAGACTCAGAATCTGAAGGAGGCTCCAGGCTCCAAGCTGTCAGCACAGAGCCCAACGCAGGGCTTGGACCCACGAACTGTGAGATCATGACCTGAGCTGAAGTCAGACGCTTAACCCACGGAGCCACCCAAACGCCCCTCAATCACCCCAACTTTTTAAGATCATTTGCGATCCTTTTTCTGTCATGCAAGATATTATGTGTGCGCCAATCATCCAGAAATCCCTTGAAGTACGGATTAAAAGCGTCAGATAGGGTGGGAAAAGGGCAGAGTTCGGGTGGGGGAGAGGGTTGCGGTAGTCTACGCGGTGATCTAGTCTGTGAACTGTAAGTCACTACACTCCAAAGATATTACTATGAGGGCACAGAGGAAAGGGAGGCGGAGTTTTCCACAGAGGAAAACCCACAGGGTTAGGTGAGTGGGATTCCTGTCTCCCCCCCCCCCATAACCCTGAAGCTATTTTATAGTCCCAGAACAAGCATTGATTAATGTTTGTGAGCCCTCATCTCTTAGTGAAGGAAGTTTATTTACTATCAACAACAAACTCAACAAGTGGTTTGAGCAGAATTTCATCCATGACCCAACTGACCAGTCATCCATCTCCTAGCTGATCTCTGAAGAACTTAGTGCTCTTCTTTTAAAGAGAATGCCTGGCTTCCAATAACTTGAGCAGCAGGTAAATACCTGTTTGCCTGGGGGAGAGAGAAATGGTAAGTGATAAGGGAAAAACTAGATAAAGGGCAATTTGGTAAAGTTAGAAAGACCTAGTTTTTGAAAGATTCTAAAATGGAAAAGCACTTTTTTGCCAATCAGCCTTCTGTTCTGACGTCAAATATAAATTTTGGAGTTACTGTGGACAGGAAAGGAGACAGGTGAGGTTTCTACATCAAAGCCTGTTGTCCACATCTCTCTTTCCTGATCAGTGTGAAAACAATGTGATTAAACATTTCATTTTCTGATTTTTTTAATTAAAAAAATGTTTTTATTTATTTTTGAGAGAGAGAGAGACAGAGCACAATCCTGAGAGAAGCAGAAAGAGAGGGAGACACAGAATCCAAAGCAGGCTCCAGGCTCCAAGCCATCAGCACAGAGCCCAACGCGGGACTCGAACTCGCAAATTGCAAGATCATGCCCTGAGCCAAAGTCAGACGCCCAACCGACCGAGCCACCCAGGAGCCCTTCGTTTTCTGGTTCTCAAAACCACACAAGAACCAGGAGCATGAAAAAACGGAGAATCAGTTCAACAGAAATTTCCCGGTCATTTTTTATTATTCCAATGTCTCTTTATTATAGGGGTATGGAGAGAGCACTGCCATAAATTTGTGTTGGTTTAAAAAGAGATTTAAAAAAATTATTCCATCTAAACAGAAAGAAAGTACTGGATTCCTATGAATCAGTTTGCTTACTTACACAGATTGTTTTTTCCAAACCATAAGCCAATGACGGTGATCTTTCAATTGATTTAGAATAAAAAGAAGCCTCATAACTCACACCCTATACTTTATATTGGCTTATCCATCAAGCTCTTNGCTTTTGGGGGTGTTTTGTGGGTTTTTTTTGGATACCATTTAACTTACTGTAGGTTGTCAGCAAATGTTTTTGAAATGATTTGTTATTGTGTTACATAAAGGGTCACTTAGGAATAATAATTTCAAGCTAATTAAAAAGCTTAGCATAGATGCCGACAATCTACTGTGAGGAGAGAATCAGCCTCCATTAGCGCTGTTAATTTAGCAAATGTAGTTCTTTAGGAACACACACATTTTCTAAACTAACTATTTAGAAAGACGAGAGAGACAGAGAAATGACTACTCAATTCTAGCTTCGTGTTAGAAAAGAGGCCAAGGGAAACTGGCCCAAATGAAATGATATGGGAGGCGAAGTCCCATACCCTATTCATCTTTTAAAATATTTTTTAAATGTTTTTTGTTTGTTTCTGAGAGAAAGAGAGACAAAAACAGACAATGTGAACGGGGGAGGGTCAGAGAGAGAGGGAGACACAGAATCGGAAGCAGGCTCCAGGCTCTGAGCCAGCTGTCAGCACAGAGCCCGACGTGGGGCTCGAACCAATGAACCGTGGGATCATGAACCTCGAACCAATGAACCGTGGGATCATGATCTGAGCCGAAGTCGGCCGCTTAACCGACTGAGCCACCCAGGCGCCCCTACCCTATTCATCTTTTCCCCTTCACAGCACCTACCACACGGCCACTCACAGGTTGGCCTTTGATGTGGTTTTTTGTTTTTTGTTTTTTTTGCATCACCAAAGTTTTATAAATCAAAGAACAGTTGCACGGTATTGACTTTTAGAGCTGGAAGGGCCTTGTAATATAGTAAAAAGAGGACACGCTCTGAGATGAGAAAGATACGCTTTCGAATCCCAACTGACCGCTGACAAATTGTGACCTTAGTGAAGGTTTACTGACACTGTTTGAACTTTTGTCTCTTCACCTGTAACGTAAGGATGTTTTGATGCAAGAATTAGGTGAGGTAACATATGTACGTATAGATGCGCACATTTCCTGGCTCGATAAATGTTAGTTATTTGTTATTTCAGTATTATTATTTTTAAGCACAGATAGTAGGACAATTTGACAGATGGGAGGTGGAAATGGTAATGGTTAATGTGTATTGAACATCTGTTATATGCGAGGTAATGTGCTAAGGAGTTAACGAGTCTTATTTCATCTATTTACTTTTTTTTTTTTTTTTTTTTTTTTTACNGTATTTACTCTGACTCTACAGATAAGGCAGATAAGGCGTGGTGTGTAGGAATAAGAGCCATTAATCAACCTGAGTCCCAAGATTCAAGATGATCCTGATGGATAAAGTCAGAGCAAGATTAGCATTCAGAGCTCCTACTTAATTCTCTCTGAGCCTCTGTTTCCATTCGCCTAATGAGGATAATAATCCTATCACAGAGGATTAAGAGACGATATGGGAATGGGACATAGGCTAGAATTTGTGAGTACAGAATAACGCCAAGAAAAGGAGATGAGACAAGATCAAAGGCACAGCCTTCTGACTTCAGAATTTGGCCTGGAGCCTGCCCTTCAGGAAGGCTGGAGGACGGCAGATACCCCAAGAAGGCAAGAGCTTCTTTTTATTCATTCATTCAGCCGTGCATTTGTTTATCGACTCATCCATCCATCCAACTGTTATTTATTAACTCCTTATAATGTGCCCTCCTCTTCTAAGGCTCAGACAAAGAGCTCATTCCAGATTTTGGCTGGATGCTGCGAAGATTTAGGCAACTTCATGGAGGCAAAGACACCTGTTAGCTGCTGGACCTCTGAGCCAGAAATAACAGATTCCTGCTCCTCCTTCTTGCATCGTTCGCATTCCTGGCTGAATCCAAAGCAGTACTTTGGCACCACCGGTCAACTCTCTGTGGGTCCCCTAACGTTGGGGCTTTTTGAGGACCAAGAGAGAGATGTCAGAAAGGGAAAGCTGCTGATATAATGAAGGAACAAATGCCTCGTTCAGCTAGCATCGGGCAGGGATGTGTGTATATTCAACAGAGCGGATCACTCTGCTGTATTCGATGATTAGTCCACACTGTAATGGCTCGGTGCAAACAAGGTCAAGTTACTTTGCTAGTGGACAGCTTTGGTTTTCTAGTTCCCATAGCGTACTGACTCAATTTAAGACTGGTACAGGGGCACCTGGGTGGCTCAGTCGGTTAAGCGTCAGACTTCGGCTCAGGTCACGACCTCGTGGTTCATGAGTCTGAGCCTCACGTCGGACTCTATGCTGACCGCTGGGAGCCTGGAGTCTGCTTCTGATTCTGTAATCTTTGTCTCTCTCTGCCCCTCCCCCACTCATGCTTGCGCTCTCTCTCTCTCTCTCTCTCTCTCAAAAATAACAGGTTAAAAAAAAAACTGTTACAGACACTCTATCACAGAAAAGGGTAATTTTTCAGTTACCACTAGCAGCTTGGCTTATTTGCCTCTTGAAAATTGTGTGAAATTCGATAAAATTAATTTGAATTTACTGCATGAGAAATAATATTACACATAATAATTTCTCATGGCCAAGAATTATTTTTTGATACTGATAAATATGATTATTTATTATTTATTTTTTAAAGTTTATTTATTATGAGAGAGAGAGAATGAATTGGGGAAGAGCAGAGAAAGAAGAAGACAAAGGATCCAAAGTAGGCTCCCCACTAACAGCAGAGAACCCCACATGGGGCTTGAACTCACAAGCTGTCAGATCATGACTTGAGCTGAAGTCAGATGCTCAACCAACTAAGCCACCCAGGCACTCCAATATGAATTTCTTTTAA
>NW_027530632.1:285253-287745 GCF_008692635.1 Crocuta crocuta
TACCAGAATTTAAAAATAATAAACCTATATTCCATCATTAATATCCTGAGGAGGGAAAAAATACATATTATTAAAAATAATTTTTGAATGTTTATTTATGAAAGAGAAAGAGAGACAGAGAGTGAGCAGGGGAGGGGCAGAGAGAGAGGGAAACACAGAATCTGAAGCAGGCTCCAGGCTCTGAGCCCAATGCTGGGCTCGAACCCACAAACTATGAGATCATGACCTGAGCCGAAGTCGGACACTTAACTGACTGAGCCACAAAGACACCCCATATATTATTAAAATTGAACAGCAACCACAACTTTGGTTTAGGCCTTAGATGTCCGTTGTCCAATATGGTAGCCATTAGCTAACTATGTGTAGCTATTGAACACTTGATATGTGGGTAGTTCAAATTGAGATATGCTGTGGGTATAAAATACACACCTTATGTCAAAGGCTCAGTACAAGAAAAAGAATATAAAGTTACTCATTAATATTTTCATATTAACTACATGTTGAAGTCAGAGTAACGAGTAGGTTAGATAAGTATATTACTTAAGTTAAATTCCCTTCTTTCGACAAACATCATATGTTTGCACGTATAGGAGGATTAGGAGGAACTTAACTGAGGACCATGGGGGAGAAGAAGGGGGGAAATGGTGGGGGAAAGGGAGAGAGGCAAACCATGAGAGACTCTTGAATGCTGAGAAACAAACTGAGGACTGATGGATGTGGGGGGGAGGGGGGAGATGGGCATGGAGGAGGGCACTTGTGGGGATGAGCACTGGGTGTTATATGGAAACCAATTTGATAATAAATTATTTGTAAAAAAAAAAATAAGGGATATGGATTCACTATATTGTACACCTGAAACTAATATTACACTGTATGTTAACTGGCTGGAATTTAAATAAAAACTTTTTTTAAAAAATTCCCTTCTTTCTTTTTCTCCCTTGTTTTTTTTAACTTTTTAAAATGTGATTACAAGAAAAAAAATAACCTTCCAAAAAAAGAAATTTCTAGGCCCAGACGGTTTTTACCAATGAATTCTACCAAACATTTAAGGCAGAAGTGATACCAGTTCTCCACAACCTCTTCCAAAAAAACAGAAAAAGAGGAAATACTTCCCAACACATTCTATGAGACCAGCATTACCCTAATATCAAAGCCAAAAGTTACAGACCAATACTGCTCATGAAATAAATATCCTCAACAAAATATTAACAACTGAAACCCAACAATGTATATAAAGAATTATAGGCCACAATGAAGTGAGATTTATTACAGGTATGCTAGACTGGTTCAACATTCAGAACAGAATCAACCTAATCTGCGTCAACAGTGCAAAAAAAAAACATATGATCATATCAATTGATGTAGAAAAAGCAGTTGACAAAGTCCAATACCAATTCATGAAAGAAATGCTCAGCAAACTAGGAAGAGAGGGAAATTTTCTTAATTAGATAAAGAACATCTACAAAAATCCTACAGCTAACATCATGCTCAATAATGAGAAACTGGGCACTTTCCCCTAATATTGGGAATAAGGCAAGGGTGCCTTCTCTCACCTTTCCTATTCAACATAGGTCAAATTAATTCAATAAGGTGAGAAAAGGCAATGAAAGATACACAGATAAAAAGGAAGAAATAAAATTCTATTCACAGATGACATGATTGTCTATGTAGAAAAGCCCAAAGAATCAACAAAAATCTTCTGGAACTAAGTGAGTATAAGAAAGGTGCAATATACAAAAGCCAATTGTTTTCCTCATACACTGGCAGTGTACAAACAGAATTTGAAATGTAAAAAAAATCATTTATAATGGCACTTAAAAATTAAACACTTAGGGATAAATATAATAAAATATGTACAGGACCTATGTGCAGATGACTACAAAACACTGATAAAAAAAACACTCAAGGAAGATCCAAATAAATGGAGAAATAGCTCATGTTAATGGATTGGAAGACTCAACTATTAAGATGTGAATTCTTCCCAACTTGACCTATAGATTCGACACAACCCTAATCGAAACCACAGCAAGCTGTTTTGTAGATATCAATAAACGAATTCTAAATTTATACGGGAAGACAAAAGACCAAGAACAGCCAACAACAATCTTGAAAAAGAACAAAGTTGGAGAACTCTTAGTATCCTCCTTAAGAGTTATTTATTATAAGTCTATAGTAATCAAGACAGAGCCATATTGGCAAAAAAGTAGACACATAGACAAATGTAACAGAACAGAGAGCCCAAAACTGGATGCATGCAAAAATAGTCAACTCCTCTTTGACAACATAATGAAGAGTTCAAAGAACAAAGGATAGTCTTTTCAACAAATGGTGCTGGTACAAGTGGACATCCATGTGTGAAAAAAGGAATGTAAGTACAGACTTTACACAAAAATATAACTCAAAAGAGATCATAGATTTACATCTAATATACAAAGTATAAAACTTCTTAAAGAAAACATAGTGGAGGGTCCTCGCTGGCTCAGTTGGAAGAG
>NW_027530632.1:287759-292448 GCF_008692635.1 Crocuta crocuta
GCATTGGGTGTAGAGATTACTTAAATAAATAAAACTTAAAAAAAAAAAAGAAAGCATAGAAGAAAATTTATTTTAATCTTGGATTTGATGATAAAGTTTTAAATACGACAATAAAGAAACAATGGATAAGTTGGTTCATACTTTATAACAATTAAAACTTTATGCCCTGCAAATGACACTGAAAAGACAAGGCACAGGATGGGGAAAACGTTTGCCAAACACACACCTGAAAAAGGAAGTGTATCCAAAATATACAAAGAACTCTTAAAATTCAACCGTACGAAAAGAAATAACCCATTACAAAATAAGCAGAAGATCTAAACAGACTCTTCATCCAGAAGGGTATACATATAGCAAATAAGCATATCAAAAGATGCCCAATGTCACTTGACATTAGGGAATTACAAATTAAACAATAATGAATGGGGTGCCTGGGTGGCTCAGTGGATTGAGCAACTGACTCTTTTTTTTTTTTTAATTTTTTTTTTTAATGTTTTTTTTTTTAAATTTATTTGTGAGAGAGAGATAGAGACAGCATGAGTAGGAGAGGGTCAGAGAGAGAGGGAGACACAGANGAGCTGGCAGTCAGCACAGAGCCCGACGCGGGGCTCGAACCCACGAACCGCGAGATCATGACCTAAGCGAAAGTCGGACGCTTAACCGACTAAGCCACCCAGGCGCCCCATTGAGCAACTGACTCTTGACTTTGGCTCAGGTCATGATCCAGGGTTGTGGGACTGAGACCCATGTTGGGCTCTGTGGTGACAGCTCGGAGCTTGCTTAAGATTCTCTGTCTGCCCCTCTCTGTCGTGCATGCTCGCTCTCTCTCTCTCTAAAAACCAAAAAACCAAAAAACAATAATGGGTTACAACTACATATCTATTAGAAAGGCTGAAATTAAAAACCCGACTATACCGATCGGTGTCTTTGGAAGACAGTTTGGCAGTTTCTTACAAAACTAAATCTAGTATTCCCATGTGACTGGTAATTGCGCTACTAGGTTTTTACCCAATGAATTTGCAAATCCCTGTCACAAAAAACTTGCATGTGAATGCTTATAGCATCTTTATTCGTAATCGCCAAAACTGGAAGCAACCATCTTTCAATAGGCAAATGCATAAACAAACTGCTGCACATTTATATAATGAAATATTATTCAGTGGCAAAACAAAATGAATTATCAAGTCAAAAAATACATGGATGAATCTTAAATGCAAATTGCTAAGTAAAAGAAACCAGCCTGAAAAGTCCACATATTGTGTGATTCCAATTATATATTTTATTTTGGAAAAGGAAAAGCTATGAAGACAGTAAACAGATCAATGGTGGCTGGAGGTACGGGGGGTGGAGGGATACTATATGGTAAATAGAAGACACGAAGTATTTGTCAAACCCTGTGGAACTTTATGGTATAAAGGGTGAACCTTAATGTAGGCAACTTTTTAAAAATCACTTAGAAAGTTAAGAGATGCCAGCGTGGAATGTATAATGTGACAAGACAGTCTCACTGTATTACAAATGTATGACACAACTTCATTGAAGGGAGTGGGGGGAATAAGATGCTGACCTAAGTAATTTTGGAAGTAAGTGGAGTCACTAAGGCTAAAGGCAAAAGGACCTGTGCATAAGCACTACTCTAGTTGATAATGTTTCCCTCCCCCTCCCAGGGGGTTCTGGGGTAATAATTCCCAAACCATTATACATCCATGTACACTGGAATTAAGCAACTAGGTAAATGGATGGTGGATCGTGAGAATGAGACTTCTCAGTAGGAATAAATGGCTCCAGATGACCAAGGGGAAGAGGCTAGAACGGTCCATGTGGGAATGAGTGAATGTTGGAGATATCAGTATGAACTAACGATTGGCTTCATACAATAAATAATTGCATATAGAAATGTTGGTAGACACCTCACGCTGGTCAGAGTGGCTAAAATGAGCAAATCAGAGAACNTGTACATACATGGGCTTGTACACACACATTTGACATCCTGCTTTGTCATCTGAGATGGCCTGGAAGGAAGGCCACCCCACTAGCAATGAGTATACCTAGTACCCAGATATCAATTTCTAGTACTGTTCTCCAACAAAAGGCATCAAGCCCCCTTTGAAGAAATGGCAGATTCCCAAGAGTATAGTATGGAGAGGGAAGAATAAAAGAGTAGCTTTAGAGTGGAGAAATCTGACAAACACCTCAGCCACGTGATCAGGATTACCATTAACAGGGACACCTGGCTGGCTCAGTCGAAAGAGTTTGTGAGTCTTGATCTCAGGGTCATGAGTTTGAGCCCCACGTTGGGTGTAGGGATTACTTACATAAATATTTTTTTAAGAAGATTAACATCAATAGTGATCAGCCATGTTGATAGTATGGACTTTTTAAATGTTTATTTTGAGAGAGAGAGAGCACACAGAACAGAGGCAGAGAGGGGGAGAGAGAGAGAGAATCCCAAGAATCCCTGATGAGGGGCTTGAACCCACAAACTGTGAGACTGTGACCTGAGCTGAAACCAAGAGTCAGACCCTTAACCAACTGAGCCACCCAGGTGCCCCGATAGTATGGACTCTTGATACGTCTGTGATCTTCCTGCCCAAACTCACAAACCTAGTCTGTCTTATAACGAAAAGAACATTAGACAAGTCCCATTTGAATGGATATTCTACAAAATATCAGACCAGTCTGCCTCAAAGCTGTCAAGGTCATCAAAAACAAGGAAAGTACGAGAAATTGTCCCAGCCAAGAGGAGTTTAAGGAGCATAATGGTTAAATGTAATGTAGTGTCCTGGATAAATCTTGGAACAGGAAGAGGAAACTGGTGAAAAGCTAAAATAATCTGAATAAAGTAGAGACCATAGTTAAGAATAATGTTATCAGTATTGATTCGTTAATTGTGACAAGTGCATCATACTAATGTTGGATATTAGGGAAACTAGGTAGTATCCTTAGTTTCTCCTAAGATATTAGGGATAATAGGGAAACTGGGTCGGAGGTGTGGGGGAACTTTCTGGACTATCTTTCCAATAATTCTGAAAATCTAGGGGCGCCTGGGTGGCTCAGTCAGTTAGGCATCTGACTTCGGCTCAGGTCATGATCTCCAGTTTGTGAGTTTGAGCCCTGCATTGGGGTCTGTGCTGACAGCTCAGAGCCTGGAGCCTGCTTCGGTTCTGTGTCTCCCCCTCTCTCTGCCCCTCCCCTGCGCATCCTCTGTCTCTATCTCTTAATAATAAATAAATGTTGAAAATTTTAAAAAATAATTCTGTAAATCTAAAATTATTCCAAAATAAAAAGTTTATTTAAAAAAAAATGTATGCTGATCCCATCTATTCCTAGAGCAGGTATTTCTTAGAAGGAAGGACGGGAAGAAGGACGGATGAACTGGAAAGATTTCACGATCCTGAGTAAGTACTAATTGCTATAATGCGAAGCATCTTAGACATACTTATCTGCGGATTATGGATTAAAATCACACGCCTTTATTTTCCTCGCAAGTACAGTGTTACTAATAAGGCTCACAGAGCTTGCGCTGTTCTCTTAGGAAGTAGAAGGAACACAGAGCTCATTAACTAGTTGTATCTTTTAAACATAGTGCTCAGAGGAGGTAAATGTNTGAAGGGAGAGTGAGTGCCCTAGGGATCCATCTAACAGCTACATAATGATATCGTGGATGAGCTACGTGAAATAGAACATGAAAGTGGTGAACCTTACATGTGGTTTTTTTAAAAGTTGCATACGATGGGGAAATGAAATAAAAGGGAAATCTGAGTGAAAGAATGTCAAAGACATGATTTTTTAAAGTGTTCTTTTAATTTATTTTTGTGAGAGAGAGGCAGCGTGAGCTGAGGAGGGTCAGAGAGAGAGGGAGTCACAGAATCTGAAGACAGGCTCCAGGCTCTGAACTAGCTGTCAGCACAGAGCCCGATGCGGGGCTCNGTGGGAGCGCAGGAGGGATTTGGGGAGGCGTTTACAATTTACAGCTCAATGAGATGCAAAAATATTCATCGTTAATAGCTTCTGCTGGGAGTTCAGCAACCCCAAAAAAGAAAAAGAGTATTTACTTGTTGGTCTATGGAGGCCACCTGCTTGCTTCTTAATTGTGTTGAAGGGCCANTCAAAGACATGATTTTTTAAAGTGTTCTTTTAATTTATTTTTGTGAGAGAGAGGCAGCGTGAGCTGAGGAGGGTCAGAGAGAGAGGGAGTCACAGAATCTGAAGACAGGCTCCAGGCTCTGAACTAGCTGTCAGCACAGAGCCCGATGCGGGGCTCAAACCCACGAACCGTGAGGTCATGACTTGAGCTGAAGTCGGACGCTTAACTGACTGAGCCACCCAGGCGCCCAGTTGAAGATGGTATTTTAACAGACTTTAGTCAACATGAGGTTCCCATGAGCCCAGGTCTTCACAACTCAATTTAGCTCTTTGCCTCCCACCACCTTCCTCCTCTTACCTTTTCCCTTCCTGACATCCACCACCAGCATCACAAATGTTCTAAGCCAGAAGCTTCCTTAATGTGCTGCAAGGTCGTGGAGTAATTGTGCATGGTGTGGTTCTAGAACCTTGTTCTTTTACTGCCCTGATGTTAAATGACACTCTTGTCCTCCCCAAAGCCTGCCCTTAGAAGGCACTTGTTACAATTCACTTAGATGATAATAGCAAATATATTTACTTATGTGCCATTTGCTCCTCTGCCTG
>NW_027530632.1:292606-297972 GCF_008692635.1 Crocuta crocuta
TCCTCTTCCCGTTTTTTTTTTTTTTTTAGTTTATTTACTTATTTTGAGAGAGGGAGAAAGAGAGAGAGAGCATAAGCGGGAGGAGGTACAGAGAGAGAGAAGGAATCTCAAGCAGGCTCCTCGTTATCAGCACAGAGCCCGATGCGCGGCTCCAACTCACCAACTGTGAGATCATGACCTGAGCCAAAGTCGGATGCCCAACCAACTGAGCCACCCAGGCGTCCCCTGTCCTCTGAGTGTTTTTCACAGATTACCTCCTTGTGATAATGAAGGTATCATCATCCCCATTGTTTAGATGAGGAAACTGAGGCACAAAGGCCATTTGTGAGATTTTTGCAGGTTGAGTGCTCCCTCACCTGTGCCACACAACCCCCTCCCCTCCAGCCTCTGATTGCCTGCATCCTTCTTGCTTACAAGCATCTACCAGCTCCTCAGTCTCTCCCTTCAGCACCTCCTGACTTCCCTCCCTGGATAGGCCCACCCCACCTTCACCTTCGGTCTGTTTCTGGATGATCCGAATCATCACACTCAACACCAGTATGACAGGATTCCAGGTCTTTGGAAATGATTTTATTTAGCACAGTACCCCCACGCTCCCCTGCCCATCTCCCTATCTGGTCTTCCCACTTAGGAGGGGACAGTTTTTCTTTATGTCCTTAATCTGACTTCTTTCTGGCCTCTGAGACCTTGATATTTGGCATCTGTAGTCAGCTCCCAACTGGGCTGACACCATTTAATTGCTTTTATTTATTGATTACTTCCTTCTGATTTAGGGATACTGCACTGCATCTTTCTTACAAATTTTTAATGTTTTATTTATTTCTGAGAGAGAGACAAAGACAGACAGTGTGAACAGGGGAGGGTCAGAGAGAGGGAGACACAGAAATGTGAAGCAGGCTCCAGGCTCTGAGCTAGCTGTCAGCACAGAGCCCAACGCAGGGCTTGAACCCATGAACCGTGAGATCATGACCTGAGCTGAAGTCAGACGCTCAACCGACTGAGCCACCCAGGTGCCCCTGCCCTGCATTTTTGTTTAGGCTCAATAACACATTCGGATAACACAGACTGAAATGAGCCTACATCATGAACATTAAAAATAAGAATGTGTCAGGCATCTGGATGGCTCAGACAGTTGAGCATCTGCCTCTCAGTTTCGGCTCAGGCTGTGATCTCGCTGTTTGTGAGTTCAAGCCCCGTGTCAGGCTCTGTGCTGACAGCTCGGAGCCTGGAGCCTGCTTCCATTTCTGTGTCTCCCTCTCTCTCTCTACGCCTCCCTTGCTCTCACTCTATCTCTCTTTCTCAAAAATAAATAAACATAAAAAAAATAAGAATGTGCCACAAAGGCATTCTTATTATTCTTAAACATAAGTATATTCTAATATAGTGTTTATCTTTAAAAAATGATCTGACAGCACATATTGTATTCAGAAACTTTACCACTCTTGGGACAATATACAAGAGGCATGACGATGTATTTAACAGTATCAGCGAGGGCTATAACTCATGTCAAAGCAAAATAAATAGTTTTATTTTTTTTAATTTCAAATAATCCGTAAGTAACTCAATACCAATGAATACTATGTAAGAGTTGTGGAAAATAGTGTTGCCAAGTGGCGAAAGGGGCAAAATCACCCTAGCCTGAAATTCCTTTAACGGAGAACAGTTTGTTTTTTTCTACATAAAAGATAACATAGATACTTGAGAATGCTATTTGCAATCAGCGAATTAATCAAAAGCTGTAAATACTTTCCTCTTCTGAGAGCAGGAAGGGCTTTTTCATAAGGAAAGGAGAAGAAATGAAGAGCAGAAGTGTATGTATTGAACACTGGGGGTTACTGAAAATCCATGTACTCATATCCATCTGAGAAGGAGGTAAGGGAATCACCAAGAGGGGAAAAAAGGGAGCGGGAAATGTACTCAGATTTTGCCATGTTGCCCAGGGGGGTCGTGAGTCGGCTGAATCACCGAAGCAACCACCTTTCACTGAAATTCTTGCTGTGTGCTATGTATTTTGTAGTATTTTCAATAAGTTTACAAGAGCCCCTATATATTTTTATTTTGAGAGAGAGAGAGAGTGAGCAAGGGAGGGGCAGAGAGAGAGAGAGAGAGAATCCCAAGAAGGCCCCATGCTGCCAGCCCAGAGCCCAGTGCGGGGCTTGAACTCATGAACTGTGAGATCATGACCTGAGCCAAAACTGAGAGGTGGACACTCAACCAACCAAGCCCCCCAAAAGGCGCCCCACAACAACCCCTATATTATAGGTGGGGATGTCAAAGCCCAAAGGGGTTCAGTAACCTGTCCAGGGACACAAAAGTAGCAGGTGACAGAGTGGGGGTTAGATCTCAGGCCCGGCTCACGGCCAACCTTCCTCTCCTTCCTATGAAGCAGAACTCCCTGTGCGCAGGGTTTCACAGCACGCGCAATCTGTGGGGGAGGGGATTGGGGCGGCACGTGGTTGTGTGTCCACGCGTATTTTCTCTGATTTGTGAAGATGACCTTTTATTGAGAAAAAAAATTTGTGTCATAAAAGTAATGCATGTGTGATGTTTAAAAATCAGAAACATTCAAAGAAACAGACAACAAGGAAATGGAAACCTTTCCATAAATCCTCTACCTAGAACCAGCCAACCTTGTCACCATCATGTCTATTCTTTAGCCTGTACGTATACATAAATCAAAAGGCATAGGCATTCAAAAATTTTTATTGATAGACTTCCATATGGCCAGAAAAACTGTTTTAGCATAGTGTGTTGTATTAAAATGAAACTTCATTATTGGAAATTTGTTAATCGAAGTATCACTGAATTATAGTCAGGCTCCTGGGCTATCTCTGAAATTTCCATCTGCAGAAAATCATAAGGTTTTATTCTATGTATTTATTCTCTTAANTTAAAAAAAAAAAAGAGTAGTACTATATTCACCAAGAAATACTAAAAGTTTATGCGAAGAATCATTGAAATCACTTTTCTTTTTATTCTCAAGTTAGCTCACACACAGTGTAGCCTTGGCTTCGGGAATAGAACCCAGTGATTCATCACTTACATATCACACTCTGTGCTCATCCTAACAAGTCCCCGCCTTAATGCCCACCCCAATCAACCCTCGGTTTGTTCTTTGTATTTAAGAGTCTAAGTACACAAAAGAAAAAATTGCAAAAACTGCCCATCTTCTTGAGTGGGAAGGCTCATTTTGCAAAAGATATAAATTCTCTCCAAGTTTATTCATAAGTTCAATGTGATAGCAATATGAATTGCAGATTTTGTTTACTTCTTATACTGTGGTGATGTGGGCAAAATAAGACAAGGTCACTCGAAAGCTCATATGGAAAAAAAAATCGAGCCTACANAAAACATTTTATAGGACGTCAATAACATGATTTAGTGCATCAGTATTAAAACAGACAAATGGAACAGAAGAGAAAATACAGAGGTAGACTGAAATGCATATAATAATTTCATATATGATATTGGTAGTCTCTAAGATCAATGCTAAAAAGATAGATATTTGATACACTGGTTTTGGAAAACTAGGTATCTCTCTGGAAAACAATACCTTTGGATCTATACCTCATGCAATCCACCAGCATAAATTCCAAATCCATCCGAAGGAGTGGAATGACTCCATTCCAAAAGATACAAATGAAACCCTCTAAGTGCTCACACAAAAATGGAGAAGTTCTCGGATAGATGGCCTTAGACTTGGGAGGGTCTTGTAAATTTCAAAATCCTGAATCTATAACATTAAAAACTGATACACTCAGGACGCCTTGGTGGCTCAGTCGGTTAAGCGACCGACTTCGGCTCAGGTCATGATCTCATGGGTTCGAGCCCCATGTCGGACTCTGTGCTGACAGCTCAGAGCCTGGAGCCTGCTTTAGATTCTGTGTCTCCTTCTCTCTCTGCCCCTCGCTCGCTCTCTTTTTCTGTCTCTCAAAATAAAATGAAGACATAAAAAAAATTTTTTTAATAAAAAAATTGATACACTCGACTACTGGAAAGTAAAGTCTACTTGAAAAATATCATCAAGTCAAAGGGCATCTGAAAAAAACTGAGAAAAAAGGTGCAATTTTGATCACAAAGGGTTAATTCCTCATTTTAATTGTTCATGTTAATCCCTGAACAATCCCCACTCCAACGAAGATCAGGTACATAAAGCAAATAGAGAAGCAGCAAAACAAACTTTTCTGGCTGTTTCAGAAGGCAAAATAACGTACGATTAGGCAATCATTTGGCAGACGAAGCCCGCGTTTCATCCAAATAAAGAACTCCCATTAACCAAACCAACAACTTTGAGGCCCACTTAACAGGGACGCAAAATAGCCTCACTCTTTCTCTAAACATCAAATACTTCAATTCTAAATAACTCCATTCTTACTGTGGTTGTGGCTTTCCTTTCTGATGGCTCTCTCACCTAGAATTATGGTAAACATGAAAGCTCTTTGGACACACTCAGACCTTGGCCAAAATCCTAGGCTGCAATTTATTCTTGTGGACAGAGCCTGAAATTGACTGCACCTCCCTAGTTCCCTGCCAGAAGGCCCTTTTCTGTACCTCAAATAGTCTCGGACATTCTAGCGTGACCTGTGTGGGCCTGGAGTTGGCCGGTCTAAGGGCAGAAACGGCCACAGGCTCCCCGGGGGACCCCAGGCCTCCACACTGCTGCGGCCTGGTTAAGTTTTCCCGAATCGCTCGGAAAAGGGTCATGAGGCACGAATGCTTGACCAGTCTCGAGCTGTAAAGGGCCACAAGTTTCAGGCTGTTAGCTGAAAAACCTTACCAGAGCGGGGATGGTAAGTCAACTCGGATGCCAGTTGAGGAGAATGTCATTAAATTGCGTTCACCAGAATATGTACGTATTATTTGACTTATTATAATTGGCTTTGCTTTTCAGGACGTTTAAATTTAATTTTCCAGAGAATGTACAGCTCTTGTCTGAGTACAATTTTGAGAGAGAGACAGAGAGAGAGAAAGAGAGAGAGAGAGCATGAACAGGGGACGGGCAGAGGGAGAGGGAGAGAGAGACACTCTTAAGCAGCCTCCGCACCCAGGATGGCGAGGTGGGGCTCAGTCCCATGACCCTGAGATCACGACCTGAGCCGAAATCAAGAGTCAGAGGCTTAACTGACTGAGCCACCCCAATGCCTCTAAGTACGTTTTGATTAAATGTATAGTTAAATTGACGCTAATTAAACAAGCATTAGAGGTTTCATTTGGGGGGGGAATATAATCTGTGTATGAAAGTAGCCTTCGGCTGACAAGAAGAAAAAAAGGAAGGAAGGAAGGAAGGAGGGACGGAGGGAGGGAGGGAGGGAAAGAAGGAAGAGCCACAAGGAATAGGAAAACATGAAAACAAGAGAGACATGGAA
>NW_027530632.1:298050-298906 GCF_008692635.1 Crocuta crocuta
ACCTACTTGCCTGTCTTGCAGCACAAAGAGAAACATTTTCTAATAAATCACCACAGTAAACTTGCTTCTGCCTCTGGCAAAATTTATTGATCAAACCTTTCGTTTGTCACTGTTGGTTTAGAAATCAAATACAAATGTGATGCTGCTTCCAGCCTAAGCTGAAATGGACACTCAAAGTACCACCGCTCAGTCTCGCGAGCTACACACTGGCGTGACTGCTGGGCCCCGGGGCCCAAGGAGGCTGACCATCTGTGTATCTGGGAACATGTAGTTTTCTAGCCAAAGACATCTCTGGGAGGTCCCCTATGTTTACCCTGATGATGATTTTTAATAGATGCATTTTAAAAGATATAAGTGACGGGGATGAAGCAGGTAGGCGGCAAAATAGGGCCTTGGTAATTTCAGTCTCCTGGACCGTTCTCTGTCCCTTCTTGGGAGTGACATCCCTCATTACTTTCATTCTCCTCAATCAATACATGGGATTAGATGCTTCAAGAATGTGAAGGTGCAAATAACCAAAGATGAAATTGATTGTTAGCTCCCTGGGGAACGACATTTCATGCAGGATTACAGGCTATATAAGTAGACAAATAAAACTGGGTCAGCTCCTTATGAAAAAGAACGATTTTGGTCAAGAGACCTGAAATCCCAACTTACAGTTGGTTGACCTTATTTCTTTATTTATGCTTAGGTCNTAAACAATGTACCAGGCATTCTAGCACGTTCTGCGATTCAAAGACAAGCCAGTAGGCCAAGCTTTCTTAGATATGATGTCCTATGAAATCATGGCGGAAAACGTCCCAAGTTTGGCAAAAGACACAAAGAAGTTGAATGAATCCCAAAGAGATCTGTGGCT
>NW_027530632.1:299266-302822 GCF_008692635.1 Crocuta crocuta
GCTTGACACATTATAATCAAACTTTCAAACACTAAAGACAAAGGAAGAAAACGTCTTGAAAGCAGCCAGAGAAAAATGACACATCACCTGTGCAGAAACACCAATTCAAATGACAGGGGCTTTCTCTCATTTTAAACTGTGGAGGCCAGAAACCACCGGTAAAAGAAAAAGCTGTCAACCATGACTTCTACATCTGGCAAAATGATCCCTCCAGAATTCTGAAGAGAAATTATAAACAATTTCAGATTGAAAAAAAAAACTGAAAGAATTTGTTGCTAGAAGGCTTACCCTTAAAGATTGGCTGAAGAGAGCCATTCAAAAAGAAAGGAAATGACCAAAAAGAAATCTTCGAGCATCAGGAACAATGGAAGAGCATATGATACTCAAGACAATGATATTTAAAAGTAGTGAAAATAGGGGCGCCTGGGTGGCTTAGTCGGTTAAGCGTCCGACTTTCGCTTAGGTCATGATCTCACGGTTCGTGGGTTCGAGCCCCGCGTCGGGCTCTGTGCTGACTGCCAGCTCAGAGCCTGGAGCCTATTTCAGAGTCTGTGTCTCCCTCTCTCTCTGACCCTCCCCTGCTCACGCTGTCTCTCTCTCTCTCCTAGAAATAAACAAAACATTAAAAAAAATTAAAAAAAAAAAGTAGTGAAAATAAAGGGACCTAAATTGAAGTGAGGATTTCATACTTCACTCAAAGTGGTAAAATGTTAATACGACTAGACTGTTATAAGTCACGTATATGTATCATAATACCCAGAGCAATCACTACAAACACCATAAAGAAAGATACACACAAAAACATTATAAATTTCTTTATGTTTATTTATTTTTGAGAGCGAGAGCAAGAGAGAGCATGAGCGGGAGAGGAGCTGAGAGAGGGAGACACAGAATCCGAAACAGGCTCCAGGATCCGAGCTGGCTGTCAGCACAGAGCCTGACACGGGGCTCAAACCCACAATNGTGCCCCTACCCCGAAACATTATAAATAAATCAAGATGGAATCCTAAAAATTATTCCAGTAACTCACACAGAAAAAAACAAAACAGATAAGCAGAGGAATAAAACCCAGTGGAAACAAATAGAAAACAAATACCAAAACGGCACATTTAACTAAGCACTAACATAATAATTACCTTACACATAAATTGTAGAAATACACCAATGAATGAACAGAGATAGAAAGAAGAGATTAATAATAAGAAAATACAGGCAGTGATTTTTTTGATATTGAGTACAGAAACATTTTTCTAGATATGTCTCCTCAGACAAGGGAAACAAAAGCAAAGTAAACTATTGGGACTACATCCAAATAAAAAGTTTCTGCGCAGTGAAGGAAACAGTCAACCAAACCAAAAGGCAACCTAGAGATGAGAGAAGCTATTTCCAAAGGAAATATCTGATAAAAGGTTAATATCCAAAATGTATAAAGAACTTACACAACTCCACACAGAAAAAAGCAAATAATCCCATTAAAAATGGGCAGGAGACCCGAATAGACATAAAGATGGCCACCAGACACATGAAAAGACGCCTGACGTCACAAATCATCACTAATTGAAAGCAAATTTAAAGCACAATGAGATATAGCTTTACAGCTCTCAGAATGGCAAAAATTAAAAACAGAAGAAATGACAAATGTGGGCATGGACGTGGAGAAAAAGGAACCTTTGTGCGCTGTTGGCAGGAATGCAAATTGGTGCAGCCTCCGTGGAAAACAGTATGGAGGTTCCTCAAAACCTTAAGAATAGAATTACCCTACAGCCCAGTAATTCCGCTACTGGGTATTTACCCAAAGTTCGTGCTAAGTGAAATAAATCAGTCAGAGAGAGACAAATATCATACGATTCCACTCGTGTGGAATTTAGGAAACAAAACAAAAGAAAAAACGAAGAGAAAAAGAGACAGACAGGAAACCAGACTCTTGGGGCACCTGGGTGGCTTAGTTGGTTGAGCGTCCGACTTTCGCTTAGGTCATGATCTCGCAGTTCGTGGGTTCGGACCCCGCGTCGGGCTCTGTGCTGACTGCCAGCTCAGAGCCTGGAGCCTGTTTCAGNCGCTTGTTAATTTCTACTTGAAGAAAAGAATAGAGATAGAGAGGATTAAAAAGAAATATAGCCCAACTATATGCTCTTTTCAAGAAACTCACTTCAAATTCAGTGACAGGTAGGTTGAAAGTAAAAGAATTTTGAAAAAGGAGAGGATAAACCATGTAAACATTAATTTGAGAAAACAGAAGAGGCTGTATGCATATCTGATAACGTGACTTCAGATCAGATAAAAATTATTAGAGACAGGGGTGCCTGGCTGGCTCTGTTGGTGGAACATGGAACTCTTGATCTCCGGGTTGTGAGTTTGAGCCCTATGTTAGGTGTGGAGCCTACTTTAAAAACCTTAAAAATTACAAGACAAGGGGCACTTGGGTGGCTCAGTTGGCTGAGCATCTGACTCTTGATTTCAGCTAGGGTCATGATTTCACGGTTCATGGGATTGAGTCCCATGTTGGGCTCTGCACTGACAGCAGGGTTCTGCTTGGGATTCTCTCTCTCCCTCTCTGCTCTCTCATTCTCTGTCTCTCAAAAAAAAATTTTTTTTTTTAATTACTAGAGACAAAAAGCAACATTACCTAATAATAAAAGGATCTATCCTGGGGCTCCTGGGTGACTCAGTCAGTTAAGCGTCTGACTTCGGCTCAGGTGATGATCTCGCAGTTTGTGGGTTCGAGCCCCACATTGGGCTCTGTGCTGGCAGCTCAGAGCCTGAAGCCTGCTTCAGATTCTGTGTCTCCCTCTCGCTCTGCCTTTCCCCTGCNGAATATATATAAAGAAAAAAGTGATAGAGCTGAAAGAAACAGACAAATTCACAATTATTATCAGAGATGTTGACACCATCTCAATAACTGATAGAACAACACACAGAAAATCAGAAAATATATTTAAAAAACTCAACAACACTATTAATCAGTAGAATCTAATGAACATTTATAGAGCATTCCACCCAATGACAGCAGAAAACACAGTCTTTTTAAGTGCCAGTGGGATATATATGAAGGTAGACCACATCCTGGGTTGTAAAACAAACAACAAATTTAAAAGAATTGAAATCACATAGAGTGTTTTCTCTGACCATGATGGAATTAAATTAGAATTTAATAATAGAAAANCAAAGAGGAAGTCACAGGGAAATTGGAAAAATGTGGAACTGAGTGAAAATATAAATAAAACAAGCCAAAATTTGTGAGCACGCTTAAAACCATGGACAGGGAAATTTATGGCACTAAATGCTTGCATTCGAAAATAAGAAAAAAAATGTTTTATGAAAATAAGAAAAGTCTTAAGTCAATAATCTAAGTTCCCATCTCAAGAACCTAGAAGAACAGGAAAATAATCCCAAAGTAAGTAGAGGGAAGGAAATCATAAACATAAGAACAGAAATTAAAAAATTGAGAACAAGAGAGAAAACAAAACAAAGAACTTGTTCTGTAAAAAGATCAGTAAAACTGACAAACATCTAGCAAGACTCACAAATAAAAAAAAAAAGAGAAGACACCTGTTAC
>NW_027530632.1:302947-306655 GCF_008692635.1 Crocuta crocuta
AAAACACCTGTTACTAATTTCAGGAATAAAACAAGGGATATAGGTACAGACCCTATAGACATCACAAGGATAATACGAAGATACTATGAAAACTTCACAGGCATAAATTTGATAAATGAAATGGACCAATTTCTTGAGAAACAAAAACTATCACAGCTAACCCATGTGAAACATATTTTTGAATGCTCTTATAGCTATTTAGGAAATTGGATCTGTAATATTAAAATTCCCATAAATAAACGTTCAGACCTAGATGCCTTCACTGGAGCATTCTACCAAATAGTCAAAAGAAAAATTAAGAAAAATTCTGTAGAGTTTCTTCTAAAAAATAAAAAAGAAGGAAACACTTCCAATTCCTTTTATGAAGCTAGTATTACCATGATGTCAAAACCATAAAATGATTTAAGAAAGAAAACTCTAGGGGCACCTGGGTGGCTCAGTCGTTTGAGTGTCTGACTTTGGCTCAAGCCATGATCTCGCGTTTTGTGACTTTGAGTCCTGAGTTGGGCTCTCTGCTGTCAGCGCAGAGCCCACTTCAGATCCTCTGTACCCCCCTTCTCTCTGTCCCTTCCCTGTTCTCTCTCTCAATCTCTCTCTCTCTCTCTCAAAAATGAATAAACATTTAAAAAAACCCAGAGAGGCACCTGGATGGCTCAGTCAGTTGAGCATCCAGCTTCGGCTCATGTCATGATCTCGCGGTTTGTGGGTTCAAGCCTCTCATTGAGCTCTGTGCTGACAGCTAGCTCAGAGCCTGGAGGCTGTCTTCGGATTCTGTGTCTCCCTCTCTCTCTGACCCTCCCCTGCTCACACTGTCTCTCTCTCTCTCTAAAATAAATAAAACATTAAAAAAATAAATAAATAAATACATAAGTAAAAATAAATAAATAAAAATTGAAAAACCCCCAGAAAGTACAGACTCAAGCTCTCATCAATATAGATGCAATAATCCTCAACACAATACTAATAAACAGAATTCAGCAATGTATAAAAAGAATCACATCATGACAAAGTGGGGTTTGTTTTCAGGTATATGCCAGGCTAGATCAAATACCAAGGTCATCCTTGTCATCTACCACATCTACAAGATACAGAAGAAAACTCATACGATCCTCTCAAGTGGAGAAATGCACCATGCGTGAATGATCAAAAGCTCTTAGAAACATAGAAATAGAGGGACCTTCCTCAACTTCATAAAAAGCAAAACAAAAACACCTAGGGTGAACATTTGACTTAATGGTGAAAGATTGAATGCATTCCGCCTAAGATCAAGAACAAGGTGAGGGTATCTGCTCACTAATACTAACCACTGATACTTACCATGGCGCTGGAGGTTTTGGCTAATTCACAAAGGCAACACAAAGAAATAAAAGTCATGAAAATCATAAAGGGAGAAAGAAAACAATTCCTATTCGCAAATTGCACGATCCATGTAGAAAATCTCAAGGAATCTGGGGAAAAAACCCCACAAAACTAGAACGAATGGGTTCTGGAAGATTGCCGAACACAAGGTAATGTACCTTTATAAAGGCACTTTTATAAAGGAACATGCTATCAATAAACATATGAACACTGAAATGACAACTATAATACTGTGTACCATTGCTCAAAAGAAAATTAAATATTTAGATATGACTCTAAAAAATGCACAGGAATTACATGCTGAACAATATGAAATGCTGATGAAAGGAATGAAAGAAGACCTAAATAAATGGAGAGTCATGTCTCCTAAATAGAGAGTTCATGGACTGGAAGACTTACACAGTAAAGATAGTGGTTTTCCCCAGATCGATATACAAGTTTAATACAATTTCTTTAGAACTCCCAGCTGGATTTTATTTCTTGATACAGACAAAGCTACTCTAAAGTTTATATGGAAGTGCAAAAGAAGCAGAATGGTTACAACACTTTTGGAAAAGAAGAGCACAATGAGAAGAAACTGTCTACCTTCGTTCAAGACCTATTATGTAGCTAAAGTAATCAAGACGGCGGGGTATTGAATCGCCGACAACAGAGAATGCAATCTTGCCATTGGCCATGACATGGATGGGAACAAAGGATATTTCGCTAAGTGAAATAAGTCCGAGAAAGACAACGCTATATGATCTCACTTATGTGTCGAATCTAAAAAATGAGACAAATGAGCAAACAAACCGCAGAACAGAAGGAGAAGCATAGAGGACAAAGTAGGCAAAGGGGGTTAAGTTATATTCCAGTTATAAAATAAAGACATCATGGGGATGAAATACGGCATCGGGAATATAGTCAATAATATTGTGATAATATTGGGCGGCGACAGATGGTGACCACACTTATCCTGCTGAGCATTTTGTGATGTTTGTAACTGCTGAATCACTCCTGAACCCAAGACAATGTATGTCAATAACCCTCCAATTAAAAAAAGAAAGCTATGTGATGCTGGCAGAGGGATGGACACACAGAACAATTGAACAGAATAGAGAATCCAGACATAGCCCTACACAAATACGTCAAGCTGACTTCTGGCAGAGGCGTACAAGTAATTCGGTGGAGAAATCATAGCCTCTTCAGCAAATGATGCTGAAGCAATTGGCCATCCACAGGCAAAAAATGAAACTTTGGATTTTACAGCCCTTCTACAAAATGGTTACAGACTTAAATGTAAAGTGTAAAACGACAAGAGTCTGGGAGGAAAACAAGAGGAGGCAGTCTTTGAAGTCTGTGGAGCTATTCCTAAGCTAGACAAAGCGTTCTTACACTTGATATCAAAAGAATGATCCCCAGGGGCGCTTGGGTGGCTCAGCCGGTTGAGCGTCTGACTTCGGCTCAGGTCATGATCTCATGGTTCGTGGGTTCAAGCCCCGCGTTGAGCTCTGTGCTGACAACTCAGAGCCTGGAGCCTGCTTCAGATTCTGTGTCTCCTTCTCCTCTCTCTCTGTCCCTCCCCTGCTTGTGCACTGTCTCTCGCTCGCTCGCTCAAAAATAAATAAACATTTTAAATTAAAAAAAAAAAAAAGAATGATCCACAAAAGGAAAACTTTGAAAACTTGGGCTTCAACACATTTCAAGCCTTTGCCTTGCAAAAGACGCTGATGAGAGAACGAAAAGACAACAGGAGAAAATATGTGCAAGCTATGTATCCGATAGAAGACGTGTACCTTAAATATATAAAGAATCCTCAAAAGCCAACAGTAAAAAACAGCAATCCTAAAAAATGGGTAAAAAACATGACCAGACATTTCACCAACGGGGATATATAGATGGCTAATAATCCCATGAAAAGATGTTCAACATCATTAGCCATGAGGGAAATGAAAATTAAAATGACAATGAGATAGCCCCATGCATCTATTAAAATGGCTAAAATAAATTACAATGACAACACCAAATGCTGATACGGATGTGGAGAAACTGGAACACCCCTACATTGCTGGTGGGAGTGTGAAATGATACACTCTTTCCAAAAACAACTGGGCACTTTTTTCAAAACAAACAAACAAACAAACATGGGCCACCTGGATGGCTCAGTTGGTTGAGCATCTGACTCTTGATTTCAGCTCAGGTTGTGATCCCAGGGTCATGGGATTGAGCCCCGTGTTGGGCTCTGTGCTGAGCATGCAGCCTGCTTAAGAGTTTCTTTCTCTCCCTCTACCTCTCTCCCCTGCTCACATGCACTCTCTCTCTCTCTAAAATAAGAAAGAAAAAAAAAAGCCCTAAATATGTATTTACCAT
>NW_027530632.1:306683-310638 GCF_008692635.1 Crocuta crocuta
ATTTATCCCGGAGAAATAACTCATATTCACACAAAGCCTGTATATGAGCACTCACAGTATTTATTTATCAGCCCATATGTTCCTCAGTAGGTGAATAGTTAAATCAACTGTGGTATATCCATACCATGGAATACTACCTAGCAATAAAAAGGAAAGAAGTGTTGATACCTGCAGCTTTGATGAATCATCAAGAAATCACACTGAGTGAAAAAAAAAAAAAACCAATCCCAAAAGGTTACGTACTGTATTATTCCATGTGTATAACTTTTCGAAATGATGACATTTTAAAAACAAGACAGATGAGTGATCGCCAGAAGTTAGAGACATGAAGGGTGGGGGGAAGAGTGGGTATGGTTATAATAAAGTGTAACCTGAGAGATCTTTGTAGTGTTGGAAAGGTTCAGCATCCTTTTTTAAAAGAAATGTTAATGCTTATTTATTTTTGAGAGAGAAACAGAGCACGGGTAGGGGAGGGGACACACACACACACACACACACACACACACACACACACAGAATCTGAAGCAGGCTCCAGGCTCTGAGCTGTCAGCACAGAGCCTGACACAGGACTCAAACCTGTGAGATCATGACTTGAGCTGAAGTCGGACACTTAACCGACTGAGCCACCCAGGTGTCCCGGAAATGTTCGACAGCTTGACTGTGGTGGTAGAGATATGAAACCACATGGATGATATAATTGTGTGAGATGTAATACGTAGACACAAACATGCACACACATGCACAAAACAGATACGCAAACACAAATGAGTGCGAGTAAAATGGGGGAAATCTGAATAAGATGATTACATTGTATGAGGAGGTCAAAATGCCAGCAGAATCGAAGGCTGTCGGACGGAAGCAAAAATGCTGTGAGTGGATTATTAGATATAATAGTGAGAAAGGCCATTCCCACTTCTTCCCCTTAATTCCTGGTCCCATGTATTTTGTGTAAGGAGGAAAGAAATACACCATATATTGGTCACTGGTTCAAAGACTTTGCATCATCCTCAGGGAGAACACGCCAACCACACAGATTTGACCTTCCAGTTGATACCATAACTGAATCGTAATTAAGCCATTCCACAATGTTACCAGGCCAGCAGCTTCTCAGTGGTGGGGTACATGCCAATATCAGCAAACTGTAGTATTATTATTTCTGACTGTACTTTCCTGGCCATGGAACATGTCCACAACAAGCATTGTCATGTGTGATAGCATGATGGTGAATTAGGCACTCTATAAGCCCATAGAGGGTGGTGTTGAGAAGGCAAATCCATACTTACAACTGTAAGAACAAAGCACGGTCCCTCTGTGATAGGAAAGAATCACATGTAATCAACCTGTTACCAAGTGGCTGGCTGGTCCCCCCAGAGAATGGTGCCAGACTGGATGATCAGTGGTGCCAAATTGGCCCCAGGTTTGGTGGGCGAGGCACTCAGCCGCAGTACCGGCAGACCAGCTTTGGTAAGGAGAAATCCACATTATTGAATCTTGTTAGTCTCTCGTTGGTTAAACACCCAGTCAGGACCTTCAGGATATCAGTCTTCCTGAGTAGAGGGGGAAAGAGCAGAGAGTGGGAGTGATTCTGAAAGAGAATAGGCCCGGCTTACTGAGGACAGAAAGCGGTTTCCAAGGGGCACCTGGGTGGCTCAGTGTGTTGAGCGTCTGACTTCAGCTCAGGTCATGATCTCACAGTGTGTGGGTTCGAGCCCCGCGTTGGGCTCTGTGCTGACAGCCAATTCAGAGCCTAGAGCCTGTTTCGGATTCTGTGTCTCCTTCTCTCTCTGACCCTCCCCTGCTCACACTGTCTCTCTCTCTCTCTCTCTCTCTCTCTCTCTCTCTCAGTAATAAATAAAAAACATTTAAAAAAAAAAAAAGAAAGAAAGAAAGCAGTTTCCAAGTGTTCTAGCTTGAATGGCTGGGTGGGTAATTCACGGAGCTGAGGATACAGGAGTTTGGGAAATGTGTTCAGTTCCAGGCGCCTGAAAGATATCACAGTAAAGCTGCCAAAGATGTAGTCTGAAGTTCAGAAAACAAGTTTGTGATAGAGAAACATAACTGGGAGTCAGTAGAACATAAAGGGTCTTTGAAATCATGGGAGTGGCTGAGTTTGCTCAAGGATGGTGTAGGACAATCAGAGAAGAGGACCGGAGATAAAGTTTGGACATCACCAGCACTCAAGTGATGGCCGTAGAAGAGAAGGTTGTGGAGAAGTCAGAGTGGCATCTCAGAAGCCAAGGGCGAAAGAACTACCAAGAAAAAGGGAGCGGACAGAAAGATCTAACTCACCCGAGAGGTCAAGGAGGATGAACCTGAAAAGATCTGGAAAATCGGCACAATAGAAGGTCAATGGTGACTTTTGCCAGGCCAAAAGCGAAAATCGACAAACTCTTAACCAAATCTTTCTTTTTTTCTTCCCTTCCTTCCTTTCTCCCTCCCTCCCTCCCTTCCTTCCTTCCTTCCTCAGAACATCTGTCCTGAAAATTTGATCAGTCTGAGGGAAAACGACTTCCAACCCAAAGTCTAAGTGTATATGTCTAAGCAAGAAAAATGACACCCTTGATGGAGAATCTGGGCAGCGCATGTGACAGGGAGAGGAGGACATGGGAGACAAGGAGAATGGAAAAAGCTAATCTAGCAATTAATTTCCTGTTGCTTCTGGGAAAATTGTGACCTGTCACCATTTTTTTAAGTAGAAAAATTGAAATATGGACTTTATTTGAAATAGAAATGTAGTCCAAATGAACTAAGATTTTACAGATACCGCCACATAAGGCAAAATCATAGGAAAACTCTCAGCTCAAATGATAATGTTTGTTTTATAATTTTACTTTTGACTTATCAACATGGCTTAAAAAACAGCAAGAAATAGATAAATCCATTTTCAGATATTATTTTTCAAGTAGAATGTCTTTAAGTTTTTATTTAAATTCTAGTTAGTTAACATATAGTGTAATATTGGTTTCAGGAGTAGAAGTTAGTGACTCATCATTCACATAGAACACCCAGTGCTCATCCCAACAAGTGCCCTCCTTAATGCCCATCCCCCATCTAGCCCATCCCCCCTCCACCCACGTCCCTTTATCAACCCTCAGTTTGTTCTCTATAGTTGAGTCTTTTATGGTTTGCCTCTCTTTCTCTTCATTCCCTTCCCCGATGTTCATGCATTTTGTTTCTTAAATTGCATATGAGTGAAATCATAGGACATTTGTCTTTCTCCAACTGATTTATTTCTCTTAGCATAATACACTCTAGCTCCATCCACATCACAACAAATACCACAATTTCATTCTTTTTGATGGCTGAGTAATGGTACATTGTATATATCTATACCACATCTTTATCCACTCAGCAGTCGATGGACATTTGGGCTCTCTCTGTAGTTTGGCTGTTGTTTATAACGCTGCTATAAACATTGGGATGCGTGTATCCCTTCGAATCAGTATTTTCATATCCTTTGGGTAAATATTTAGTAGTCAATTGCTGGATCATAGGGAAGTTCTATTTTTAAATTTTTGAGGAACCCCCATACTGTTTTCCACAGTTGCTGCACCAGTTTGCACTGCTACCAACAGTGCAAGAAGGTTTCCCTTTCTCCACATCCTCACCAAAATCTGTTGCTTCCTGTGTTGTTAATTTTAGCCATTTTGACAGGTGTGAGGTGGTATCTCGTTATGGTTTTGATTTGTATTTTCTTGATGATGAGTGATGTTGAGCATCTTTTCATGTGTCTGTTAGCCATCTGGATGTCTCCTTTGGAAAAATGTCTATTCACGTCTTCCTGGCAAAATTTTTCTTATTGGAAATAGTGTGTGGAAAGTATTTATTCCTTTTTACTGAAGAGTCAATATAGTAATGACATTTTAAAATCTGTTAAAATAATTTTTAAAACCATAATCCTACCATTATTTTTTAAATATTTTCTTTTATAAGTATACTTTGTACATGGTTGTTA
>NW_027530632.1:311225-315167 GCF_008692635.1 Crocuta crocuta
TGGTTGTTATCACAGCATATGATATCACAGCATATTTTTTTCCAAATAAGAGTCATAAAAATTTTTTTTTAATTTGAGAGAGAGTGTGTATGAGCGAGGAAGAGGGGCAGAGGAAAAGAACCTTAGGCAGGCTCCACACTCAGCACAGAGCCTGACACAGGGCTCAGTACCATGACCCCGGGATCATGACCTGAGCCCAAATCAAGAGTCAGACACTCAACCGACTGAGCTACCCAGGTGCCCCTAGATTCATAAAGTTTTTTTTTTAAGTTTAGAATTTTGCACCATCCCCCTGAGATCCTTAAGGAAATCTTGCCTTTAAAAGCTGAGAAATATGTTGAAGTCTTAATCCTCAGAANTGAGAAATATTTTTAAGTCTGAGTCCTCAGAAATCCAGAAGAGACTTTAGAGCTCATCTTATCCAACCCCTCATTTCAGAGACTACTACATTGAAGTCCAGAGAAGTTGAGTCAATTTATTTAAAGTCAGGAAGTGATCCATGGCAGGACTTTCTCTAGAACCCAAGTCTTTTAGAGTCTAGTTTCCGGGACTCTTGCTACCATCATACCTCTGTCTCCAGCAGTAGTTTTGTTTAGCATAATTGCGATTAGGGTACCATGCGTTGTGTGTACACTCCATCTGGGTGACTGCAAAAATAACCATAAGAATCTGTAGCTCCTACCATCAAGGAATAGAGTCCATTTATCCATCCTTTGACTCTTGTGACCTGTTTTGACGGTAGATTGCAATGGAAGTGATGTTGTATAATCGTGAGCCTAAGCCTTTAAGAAATCTCACAGCTTTGGGGGCATCCGGGTGGCTCAGTCGGTTAGGGCATCCAATTCTTGATATTGGCTCAGGTCATGATCTCACAGTTGGTGAGATGGAGTCCCAAGTCGGGCTTCCTGCTGACAGCACAGAGCCTGCTTGGGGTTCTCTTTCTCTCTCTCTCTCTCTCTCTCGCGCGCGCGCGCTCGCGCGCTCTCGCTCTCTCTGCCCCTCCCCCACTCATGCTCTCTCTCAAAATAAATAAATAAATTTTTAAAAAAACTCTCACAGCTTCTGCTTTCACACTTTTAGAGCCCTGAGACCACCACGCGTAGAATCCAGGGCTAGCCTGCTGAATGACAAGAGACAAGGGGCTCAGTCTTCATCATCGCCCTGACAAACACCAGATATGTGAATGAGGTTGTCTTAGATCATTCAGCCATTAGCCATCCTGCCAGCAGAGCCTTTCCAGACCAGAAGAACTGCCCACCCAACCCATAGCGTCAACAGTGAAAGGACCAGTCGCTTTCAGGCACTAAGTGTGGGCATTTTTTACCACTGAAAAGTTAACAGACGCTTACATTTTTTTGCATTGTGCTGATAACCCAGTCCATTAGAATAAATCATGCTTTATGTCTTAGGGTTTCTTAAATCAAAAGTCCAGGAAGTATATTTTCCCCCATCTTAATTTTTGGTTTATTATTTTCTTTTAGATATGTAAGCCTTAAACGTCAATTTATAGCACAAATTTTTGGACATGCAAGTCTGTGTACAGCTTTTTTGCAGGCCATCTGCTTTGAAAAGAACCGTTGGTAGAGTCCTTTATTTTTACCAACCGTCTCCACCTCTCCTGCCCACACCTCAAGGCATTCAACAAAGATCTGTACATATGGATCAAGGTGGGACTGAACTGGTGGGGATAGCAGGGAAGGGGGAGGAGATAGCCCCACCGTAAGTTAGGACACAGCAGTGACTGGTTTTCTTCCTTTGACTCCAGCCTGGGGCTTTCTAAATAAGCACTGCAAAAATGTCTCCCAAGTGACGCACTGAAGAAAATGAACCAGAATGAATATATTCCTGATCTGGAGCATGACAGATGAACAGGCTGAAAACTCCTACTCCCATCAAAGGCTCTAGGGATTTATTACTCATAGCTATGCATTTCCATGGAATCTTTAATTTGAGACAAACTAACTCTTAATAAACAGGAGCTTATGGAAAAGTGTTCATATTTGATTGATTAAGTACTGAAAGCACATGGACTTGGGACATCTAATGACCCAATCTTGTAATTAAGTTTGATATGTAGGGGAACCTGGGTGGCTCAGTCAGTTAAGCCCCCAACTCTTGGTTTCGGCTCAGGTCATGATCCCAGGGTCATGGGATCAAGTTCCATGTCAAGATCCTTCCTGAGGCTCACTCTCTCTCTCTCTGCCCCTCTTGCTGGCTAATGCTTTTTCTCTAAAATAATAAAAAAAAATTTAAGTTTGATGTGTAGTTCAATAAGACTGTACCAAACACTGAATCTGGGCTCCCCAGTTTAGCAAAACTGTGGGCTGGACAACATTTGGGTGTTGCCATTACCCTATCTCTCAGAAAGGAGAGGGTGACGGGGATTCACGTCTTTTGTAGATTTAGTCCCCGTGATTATATCCTGGACAGTCAAGATCTTTTCCGTTTATCATTTCAGCATACTTCAAAGATAAACGTTTTTAGACTCTAAAGTTTGCAGGAAGATGTGCCACCTTCTTTATTGTTTCCGAAGCCCACTTATCTTACCCTTTCTCCTTTTTCCTCCACCAAGGTCATCTCCGAGGATAAGAGGTAAGAAGCAAAAATAGCCATACTCAATGACAGGTTCTAATTAGCAATAACCATCACCTAAAAACATTCTTGCCACACTCAAACTCTGAGAGGGATAAAAATTAAGAAGAAGACTTAATAATCAATGACTATGCATCTTTGGGGAACTGTTATTTATCCAGCAGACCGTTATTGAGCACCAGTCCTATGCCAGACAAGATGCAAGGTTCTGACGATTCAGAGGTAAACAGGAAAGATCTTGATCTCACCCTTAGGGAAGAGTCAAGTTGAGGCCTGTATGGTTGACCCTTGAACAACATGGGGTTAGGGGCACCCAACTGCTGAGCAGCTGAAAAAAATCCATGTATAACTTTTGACTCCCTCCCCCCCGCAATGTAACTACTAATAGTCTACTGTTAACCAGAAGCTTTACCGATAACATAAACAGTCGATTAACACATAGTTTGTACCTTATATGTCTCATATAATGTGTTCTTATACTAAAGTGAGCTAGAGAGGGGCGCCTGGGTGGCTCGGTTGGTTGAGCATCCGACTTCCGCTCGGGTCATGATCTCATGGTGCGTGGGTTCGAGCCCTGCATCGGGTTCTGTGCTGACAGCTAGCTCAGAGCCTGGAGTCTGTTTTGGATTCTGTGTCTCCCTCTCTCTCTGACTCTCCCCTGCTCACACTGTCTCTCTCTCTCTCTCTCAGAAATAAATAAAATATTAAAAAAATTTTTTAAGTGAGTTAGAGAAAAGGAAATGTTAAGAACATCATAAGGAAGAGAAAATACATTTACAGTAGGCAGTTCAAACCCACGTATTTGAAGGGTCAACTGTATTTCTTCTGGTTTCATCTTTCATCTCAGCTATAGGTCTGTACTAAGAGAAAAATTGCATGGTGATGTGGTTTCTTTAATAATAATAATTGTAATGATAATAATGGCAACAAAAACTAACACATTAAGTGTTTACTACATACCAAAAAGTATCTTATGCAATTTCATACACTGATTTAATCTTGAATGATTTTTTTGAGGTATCATTGTTATTCATTTCATTTTACAGACGAGAAAACTGAGGCAGAGGGAAGTTAAGGAATTCCACAGATTCAAACTATTCACTACACTGTGACTACAAGGCAGAACACTGTAGAGAACTGTGATTTTTTAACAAGGGCTGAAAGAAAGCGTGATGTTGTTGACCCTGAATTAATTAATACATTTGAATGTCAAAGTATATCGTCGTCTAAGCATTCAGCCTAATTGAGATTTAATAATCTAGTCTGAATGTTTTCCACCTAATGAGATGCCCACATTCAAAAGAAAATGAATGACAGCATTTGACTTTTCTTAAAAACTGCTGCTTTGTC
>NW_027530632.1:315345-318613 GCF_008692635.1 Crocuta crocuta
CCAGGTGGGTAGACTCTCTGAAGTGTGCTTTGCCTAAACCTATCCTGGTCTCCTGGAAATAGGCTGCAAGCCTTCATCTGACGCCTGCGGCAAAGAGCATCCTGAACCATAGCAACGGTTGCCTATTTGCTTTAACAGTCAGACTAGCACATTAACAACCCTGGCGTGCCCCCAAAGACACATGAGTAAGATATCTCTCAAAATTAAGGATAGCTTGGGATTCTTGGGTGGCTCAGTCGGTTAAGCATCTGATGTCGCCTCAGGTCATGATCTCACAGTATGTGGGTTCGAGCCCCTCGTCAGGCTCTCTGCTGTGAGCACAGATCCCGCTTCAGATCCTGTGTCTCCCTCTCTCTCTGCCCCTCCCCAGCTTACATGCTCATGCGCGTGCGCTCCCTCTGTCTCTCTCCAAAAATAAATATTAAAAAAATTAAAGATCACTTTAAAAATAGCAATGATGATGTTGGCAAGTAGCAGACATTTATTGATTTCTTACACTATGCTGGGCTCCTTGCTAAATGTTTTATAGCATTTACAGCCTCTTTTAATTGAAATCTCATAATAATCGTCATTCCAAAAGAATTTTAAATAACCGCTGTTGCANTCGGTCTGAGGAGTCATCCTAACACCTTTAACTTAAAATCACAGAAAACTGGTTAAAATGACTGCTATCAGTTAATCCAATTAAATAAAAATTCCTAGAGACTGATTGTGTCATCCCCAAATTCATATTTAAGTCCTAATGTACAATGTGATGCTATTTGCATGTGGGACTTTGGGAAGTGATTAGGTCATGACGTTGGAGCCCTCATGAATGGGATCAGTGCCCTTATAAAGAAGACCCCAAGATCCTCTTCTGCCATGTTAGGAAACAGTGAAAAGATGGTCAGCTGCGAGCCAGGAAGTGAGCTGTCACCAGACATCAAATCTGCTGGTACCTTGATCTTGGACATCCCAGCCCCCAGAACTGTGGGAAATAAATTTCTGTTTATAAGCCATCCACTCTGTATTATAGCTGCTCAAATGCACTAAGACAAAAATTTACTGTTCTTTTACCCAGTCCACACAGAAATGAACATGATAAGAATCCCTGTTATTGGAGCACCTTGGTGACTCAGTTTTTGTGCATCTGGCTCTTGATTTGGGCTCAAGTCATGATCTCATGGTTTGTGGGATCGAGCCCCGTGTTGGGCTCTGCGCTGACAGCACAGAGCTGGCTTGGGATTCTCTCTCTCCTCTCTCTCTGCACCCCCCAAAATAAATAAATAAACATTATAAAAAACAATCTCTGTTATTGATCATCTTATAATAAGGATGAGAACATAGAACATACCCTTTCCCAAGGAATAAAAAGTATATATTGATTGTTTGACAAATTTAGGGGAAAGCAACTGAAATTAACAGGGAGGGAATGGAGGGTTCAAAGAAGGGGGATGTTCTGGTTATCTATCTAGCACTTCACACCAAACTACTCTAAGATTTAATGGCTTAAAAGAACAACCATTATTTAGTTTGTTTATGAATTTGAAATGTGGGCAGGGCTCAGTGGGGACAGTTTGGTTTTGTTCCGTGTGGTGTCAGCTAAGTTGGCTTGATCTGGGCCTAGCTCGGCTAGGCTGAGCTTCGATTTCCAAGATGGCTCATTCACATGTCTAGCAAGTTGGTACTGGCTATTGATTCTTCTCCAAGGCGGCCCCTTCCACAGGGTGACTTGGGCTTCCTCATAGCATGGTGGCTGGGATACGAAAGTGATCATCCCAGGGGACAGGAAGTGGAAGCTGACAATTTCTTAAGGCCTGAGTCTGGAAGCTAGTACAATATTACTTCTCAAATACTCAACCAGTCAACTAGACACAAAGCCCAGATTTGAGAAGATAGGACATAGGTTTCATCCTTCGACTGTGGGAGTGTCAGAGAGCATGGGGGTAATGTTTTAAAATTGCAACAGGGACAAAGGAAAGGAAGACTGAGAACATAAAAGAAAATTTGCTTGTTTTGCTAAGGCCAGATTTTGAGAAAATTTAATCGAGGGTAGTTCATCCTGGGCTTCTCTTACAAACTGCTGTAGATTTCCAGTCACCCTGTCCGAATCTCTTCATGGCAAAGTCACTTATCCTATTAAGCCTGAGTTTTATCATCTATAAATTAGGGATAACAACATTTCCTTTCCAGTGAAGACTGTGAAGACAACCTGGCTGTAGTCACTGAGCATGTATCTTTTCAGACCTGCTTTTCCAGTCTGAGGTAAGCTGGCTGTCTGGGAAAGTTGGTCACATCAGAACCGGAAACAAGGGTTGAGATAGCAGTATGCCTTCATCACAAATAATGCCAATAAAGACTATTTTGCTAATTCTAAGTGGCTTGCTCAAGTTGAACTACTGAGAAATGTACTCAGGGCGCCTGGGTGGCTCAGTTGGTTGAGCAAACGACTTTGGCTCAGGTCATGATCTCGCACTTCATGGGTTCAAGCCCGGGTTGCGCTCTGTGCTGACAGCTCAGAGCCTGGAACCTGCTTTGGATTCTGTCTCCTTCACTCTCTCTCTCTGCCCTTCCCCCTGCTTGAGTTCTGCCTCTCTCTCTCTTAAAAATAAACATTAAAGAAAAAAGAAATATACTCAATAATTTCATCCTATCACATCAGAACCAACGTCATGGTTTTTCATTGAGAATAAGACATTTGGATGTCTTAAAAACAATAAACTGTGATACAAAATTCTCAGTCACCAAGAGTTGACACTTTTTAAACACTGGGTGATATTCTTCACTCATTAAAAAAAGGAATCATTGGGGGTGCCTGGGTGGCTCAGTCAGTTGAGTGCCCGACTTTAGCTCAGGTCATGATCTCAAGGTTTGTGGTTTGTGGGTTCAAGCCCCGCGTTGGGCTCTGTGCTGACAGCTCAGAACCTGGAACCTGCTTGGGATTCTGTGTTTCCTTCTTTCTCTGTCCCTCCCCCACTCGTACCCTATCTCACTCTGTCTCTCAAAAATAAATAAACTTAAAAATTTTTTTTTTAAAAGAAATCATTGGTGTATCATGGAGCATATTTCAAAATCACTTCCAAGCATCAGAATATGAATAAATATTTTTGTAATGGAATACAACCAAAGAATAGATCAATGATCTATTTGCTGCCATTTCCTAATTTAAAACATTCATCCTTCTAGGGTTTTTTTTCCCTGTGATATGTTAGTCAGCTTAACATCTGAAAAAAACATTAATTTTTAGTTAAAATTGTCTTTATAACTTCCAGTTCTATGCTTCAACCAG
>NW_027530632.1:318660-326347 GCF_008692635.1 Crocuta crocuta
TGCTTCAACAAGTATTTGGAACTTTTGTGGCAAATGAAGCAAATTCTTGATACCACTTCCTACAACTCAAAGCTGTGACATAGGACCTTCTAAATTAGTATGGATAAATAGAGGGAACAAGAAACAGATACATATGGGGGCGCCTGGGTGGCTCAGTCGGTTGAGTGTCCAACTTCGGCTCAGGTCATGAGCTCACAGTTCGTGGGTTTGAGCCCCACATCAGGCTCCGTGCTGACAGTTAGCCCAGAGCCTGGAGCCTGTTTCAGATCCTGTGTCTCCCTCTCTCTGTGACCCTCCCCTGCTCATGCTGTCTCTCTCAGAAATAAATAAGACATTAAAAAAAAAAAGAAATGGATACATATGGAACTTGCCCTAAAAGTCGAGCTATTCCACATGAACATACAGTGAAGAAATATTCCAAATAATGTCTTCACTTTCCCTGTTGTATCTAATGCATCATTATTTCATTATTTCATCAGTATTTCATTAATACCATCCAGTTATTTAATTTTTTTAATGTTTTTATTTATTTTTGAGGGAGAGAGAGAGAGATAGCGTGAGCAGGGGAGAGTCAGAGAGAGAGGAAGACACAGAATCCGAAATAGGCTCCAGGCTCTGGGCTAGCTGTCAGCACAGAGCCTGATGCGGGGCTCAAACCCACGAACTGAGAGATCATGACCTGACCCGAAGTCGGATGCTTAACTGACTGAGCCACCCAGGCGCCCCTATTTTTTCGTTTTACTAATAGAAATGAATCTTCTAGTTACAAAAACATTGCTCATCCGTGCATGTGTCATTATTTCATTAGACTCCAAATGTTTGAGAAAAACTATACAGATGGTGATGACATAGGCAGTGGGCTAGATGGCTCCAAGATAGTGGAAATGAGAAAAGACCCAAAGACAGGTCCCAGGGAACACCCACATGAAAGAGGCAAAGAAGAGTCAGAGCAGGAGACTGAAGGGGGAAAGGCAAAAAATGTCGGAGGAGTACAAGAGAAAATATTTTCATGGGATCAAAGGAGGGATGGAGTTTGAAGAAGTTTTGCTGGTTAAAGAAAGGGATCAACAATGTCAAATGCCTCCCGAGTCACACAGGAGAAGAATGAAGAAGATTTCTCAAAAAAGAGGGGCGCCTGGGTGGCTCAGTGGGTTGGGCGTCCGACTTCGGCTCAGGTCATGATCTCGCGGTTCGTGAGTTCGAGCCCCGCATCGGGCTCTGTGCTGACAGCTCAGAGCCTGGTGCCTGTTTCGGATTCTGTCTCTGTCTCCCCTGCTCGTTCTCCCTCTCTCTCTCTCTCTCAAAAAATAAAATAAAACATTAAAAAAATTTTTTTATAAAAAGCAGACTTTGAAATACAGAGAACAAACAGATGACTGCCAGAGGGGAGGTGTGTGAAGGGATGGATGAAACATAATGTGGACTAAGAGTGCATTTATCTTGATGAGCACCGAGGAATGTACAGAGCGGTTGAATCATTATACCTGAAACTAATATAACACTATGTTAATTATACTTCAATTTTAAAAGAGCAGTGGGCATATTCGAGCAAAGGTTTGAAGATGCTGGGAGGGATGCAGAGAATAACCTCAGATAGTGGGGAAAACTTCTTTCGGAGTGATGTGAGGGAAGTAGGAAAGGTAAGAAATACAGTTTTTAAAAGGTACAGTCAATGAAACAATATTGGCCGGGAGTCCATAATCCTGGAAGCTGGCTGATATGCCCATGAGGGTTCATTTTTATATTCTGTATAGTTGAAAATTTTCCATAATAAAACGGCTGAAGAAATGTGAACAAAGAAATTATGGGTAGAATATTGCTCTGTTTCTCGGAAGAGGACTGAAGTTCCTCTGTGAAGCGTAGGAGAAAAGGGTGATGCTAAAAATGAAGGGCGTGGGTTGAGAGTTTAATAAGAGTGGTAAAGGTTTCCGATAGCTGTTCCAGGAATGGGATAATGAGTAAAATGAGGGTCAGCTTGATAATCCAGTCGAGGTTGGAGGCCTTACATTTCCAGTGGCAAAATTTGTGTGCCGTAAGATTTTCTCTAGTAGCTCTCAAGAGCCTAAGCATTGGAGCCATGGGGGAGACCTTAGTTGAGTTTTTTGGTTTTTTAGTTTTTTTGAGATGGGAGTGAGAGAGCAAGAGCGGAGAAGGAGCAGACAGAGAGGGAGATACAGAATCCGAAGCAGGCTCCAGGCTCTGAGCTGTCAGCACAGAGCCCGATGCGGAGCTCGAACCCACAAACCATGAGATGATGACCTGAGCCGAAGCTGGACGCTTAACCGACCAAGCCACCCAGGCGCCCCACTCCCCAGTTGATTTTTGACAGACTGGTGCACCTAGGCATCTTACTCTCGATTTTGGCTCAGGTCATGATCTCGGGGGCGTGGGACTGAGCCCCGTTTCCAGCTCTGCGCTGACAGCCTGGCGCCTGCTTGGGATTCTCTCCCTCCCCCTCTTTCTGTCCCTCCCCCAGTTGGCGCATGTGCTCGAGTTCATATGCTCCTTCTCTTTCAAAATAAGTAAATAAACATTTTTTAAAAAGTAACAAGAAAACCTAATATCTATCTAGAGGCAAAGTGATCTCAGAGTTTGATCTCCAAATTTAGCAGCCTTTCTGTGATCTCTGCTGATGACTTTATTTCACATTCCAGGCTTCCAACGGTTACTTTAACTCAGATTAAATGTACTTGTGATGAAGATTAATTGTTGTACCTCTTCCACACTCTTTACCGATATCCTCATAGCCTAAGAGTCCCTTCAAGCAGAATGACCTATGGTCCATTTGGGACTAGTGACCAGTGACGAAAATCTTCTCAATCTGCGATATACCCATCCCCCAAAGGTGTTTATATTTTGCAAACTGGACTCTGGGATTTAAATATTATAGACAATTGGTTTCCGGTAACCAACACTTGGGTTGCAAAATAAGTCTTTGTGAACCAAAGCTGTAAGGTAAAGGTTAAAATAGCTACGGAAAAGGAGAACAGTACTCAGAGCAGGATGGAGGTTAATGGAAATCAAGGTGCACTGTAAGTAGTTTGTTTATATACAAATGTATCTGTACATACCGTTTCAATATGGGCTTCATTGTATCTTTCAAATGATAGGACTGTCAGTGGTTTCTAGTCTGCACTGTAAATTTTTAGAAGGTGAGAGACATCTGTCAAATTCTTTATGAATGAAAGCCAGCAGGCCATGGAATGGTACAGTGCCATTGCCAATTCAGGTAACCATAGACTGGAAAGGTCAAGGCGACCCTTCCATTGATGACAACTGTAAAAGCTGGATAAATTATAAAAACTATCTTCAGAAAAGTGTCAGAAAACTAAAAAGAGAGCAAAACATTACAGAGCCAGAATCGAGTAAGGGTAGAGATCCCAGAATTTAAGACCACAATGGGGTGCCTGGGTGGCTCAGTCGGTGAAACATCCAACT
Source organism: Crocuta crocuta (assembly GCF_008692635.1). Lineage (NCBI taxonomy): Eukaryota > Metazoa > Chordata > Mammalia > Carnivora > Hyaenidae > Crocuta > Crocuta crocuta. Next base: position 322,099 of record NW_027530632.1, read on the forward strand.
CTTGATTTCGGCTCAGGTCATGATCCCACGGTTCACGAGTTCGAGCCCCACATCAGGCTCTGTGTTGACAGCGTGGAGCCTGCTTGGGATCCTTTCTCTCTCCCTTTCTCTCTGCTCCTCCCCTGCTCACTCTTTCTCCCTCTCTCAAAATAAATAAATAACCATTAAAAAAAAAAAAAGACAATCACTTGGACATTGTTTTCTCTGGGGGTGTTTTCCCATTTCAGACGAGGATACGAAGTAATTGAGATGTTAAGTGGCATAGTTACCGGTTTTGCAGGGCTGCATAGACAGGGATTGGAGTCCTAAACTGCCAAAGGTGGGATGAGAGAAGGAAGGGGCTAGAGACGCACACTTAGGGATGGGACTCTGAAAGCATGTATTGTCCTAGAAGAGTGAACCTGAAGAAAATGTTCATCATGAAGACTCCAGCTCAGCTTTGAAACATGACTTCCATTCCTGCACTTGGATTGAAATGGTCCCTATTGCTAGTGCCACAAACACTTAGTGGACTCAAGCCATAAATCCCCTCTGGAGGAAGAGATTAATTTAGGTGTCAAAAAACATCTCCCAGCAATTTTGCAAATGCAATGTTACGTGTCCACGTGTGTTGTGCACACGTGCATGCAGGGGCACGTGCACACACACACAATAGCCAGGCACCAAAGAAGATAAGATATAGGTTTAATAAGAGAAACAATAGTCAGTAAAAATATCCTGACAGAGACTCCATTATTGGGGTTGTCAGGCAACAACTTCAGAAGAATTCTATTTGCTACCAACAGTGACATGATTAAGAATGGAATCCTGGAATGTAGAAATAAAAAAGTCAAGACCTTGGTAGGCAGACTGAACAGGGGATTGGACACAGATGCAGGGAGATTTAGTAAGCTGGAAAAAAGGTCAAATGAAAATATCCAGACTGAAATCTGAAGAATAAAAAGGATGGGAAGTACAGAAAGGAGAATAAAAGACATAGAGGACTCAGTGCTAAGATCTTGTTTACATTTAATTTGAGTCCCAGGAGGAAAAATAAATAACAGTATAGGAGCAATATTAAAGATATAATGGCTGAGGGGGGCGCCTGGGTGGCTTAGTCGGTTAAGCGTTGGACTTTTGCTCAGGTCATGATCTCACAGTTCGTGGGTTTGAGCCCCACGTCGGGCTCTGTGCTGACTGCCAGCTCAGAGCCTGGAGCCTGTTTCAGTCTGTGACTCCCTCTCTCTCTGACCCTCCCCTGCTCACGCTCTTTCTCTCTCTCTCTCCTAGAAATAAATAAAAATATTTAAAAAAAAAAAGATATAATGGCTGAGGGTGCCTGGGTGGCTCAGTCGATTAAGTGTCCAACTTCAGTTCTGGTCATAATCTCGCATGCTTGGTGAGCTTGAGCCACGCGTCAGGCTCTGTGCTGGTGGTGCAGGGCCTGCTTGGGATTCTCTCTCTCCCTCTCTCTGCCCCTTCCCCACTTGCCATTTTTCTCACTCTCTCTCTCTCTCAAAATAAATAAATAAACTTGAAAGATATTATGGCTGAGAATTCTCCAAAATTGATTTTTTTAGAGAGAAATAGAGCACAAGATGGGGGAGAGGAACTTTGAGAGAGAGAGAGAAAGAGGGAGAGAGAGAGTCTCAAGCAGGCTCCACATCCAGCATGAGCTCAATGCGGGGCTCGATCTCATGACCTTGGCTCATGACCTGAACCAAAATCAAGAGTCAGATACTCAACTGATTGAGCCACCCAAGTCCCGCTCGAAAACCGATTTTTAAAAATCATTTTAAAAGGCCCATAAACCCTAAGGAAGAAGTAGGAGGTGAGGTTGGAAAAGCACTTTGGAGTCAGAGTATCAAGTACTGTCTCAAGTCTAAGGGGTTGAATTGTAGCAGGTGGGCTTATTGGAACATTGAGGGAATGAGTATCAGGGTGGAATTCCAGAGACCTGAAGGATGAGGGGCCACTTTGTTTAAAAAAAAAAAAAAAAAAAAACAAGAACAAGAAAGGAGAAGGTGTGAATACTTCAAGGAGGTCAGGGGCCATATCTGAGAAAATTGGACCTTACGGGTCAAGTCCAAGCAGAGAGGGGGGAGACCAAAAGCAGAAAGAAAACATCCCACAGGTTGGGGCTTAGGCAGAACCGAAATGGAATAAGAAACCAGAGCCAAGCGCAGTTGTGAAATCCCATCCTTTTCATGTAAACAGAGTCTGACTATCTGAGGCAAATGGTTTAATTTGGCTTAAAGGCATAGTACTGGCGTGGACGGCTGAAGGCTTTAAGGAAGTGAATAACTTAGTACTAATTGTGTTTTACAAAGATAATTCTGTAGTCAGTGTGACAGATGGGCTGAAGAACTTGTGATGGTTATGAGCTCACAATTGGGGATTAGGTAATCCTAAATTAAATATATAAATAACGTGAATAAAGTTTAACGTTCCACGTGGTTTAAAAAAAAAATCCACCTCACTGGCACCTGGTTAAGCATCCGACTCTTGATTTCAGCTCAGGTCATGATCTCATGGTTCGGGAGTTCGAGCCCCACGTCAGGCTCTGAGCGGACAGCCCTGAGCCTGCTTGGGATTCTCTCTCCCTCTCTCTCTGCCCTTCCCCCGCTTCCTCTCTCTCTCTCACTCTCTCACCAGCTATGAGAATGAAGAGGTCGGGGAGGGGGTAGACGTAGCAGGGCTTGAGGCCAGGGATTGAGCATGTTTGAGGGAGCCCGTGTGGGCGAAGATGAGAGGGACCGAGAAACAAGGCAGAGACGGAACATCAGCAGCCCACACTTGTACTTTTCTAGGACGCAAGCTCTGCACTCCATTGGGTGAAGCTCGCTGAACCCTATGCCCGGATGACATTGACAGTCACCAGCCTGATTAAACAAATTCATGCATGCTCCCACGGATACAAAAAAGATCCGTTTGGCTTTCAGAACTGAAGGGTCCCACTGTAGTCCCTTGTACATTCTGTACAAGTCCAGGGACACCAGGGTGGCTCGGTCGGTTGAGCGTCTGACTGTTGATTTCAGCTCAGGTCATGATCTCAAGGCTGGTGTAGAGCCCAGCTTCTGGCTCTGTGCTGACAGTGCAGAGCCTGCTTGCGATTCTCTCTTCCCTCCCCTCTCTCTGCCCTTCCCTGGGGTGAGCTCTCTCTCTCTTTCTCTCTCTGTCTCTCCCTCTAAATAAATAAACATTAAAAAAAGGAATGTACAAGCCCAGTGTTAACTTTGATCAGAGGCAAACACTTCAATGATCCATCCTATGAGGATCCCAACAATTTAGAGAAGCCCAGCGTGCTGTTGATTTCTCATACAATGGAAAAAGTAATTCAGAAATATTAAAAGAGGGGCCCCTGGGTGGCTCAGTCGGTTAAGCATCCGACTTCGGCTCAGGTCATGATCTCGAGGTTCGTGGGTTCGAGCCCCGCATCGGGCTCTGTGCTGACAGCCAGCTCAGAGCCTGGAGCCTGTTTCAGATTCTGTATCTTCCTCTCTCTCTGACCCTCCTCTGCTCACACTGTCTCTCTCTCTCTCTGTCAGAAATAAATAAAAAAAACATTTAAAAAAAGAAATATTAAAAGAAAACTTGCTTGTTTAGATGATTTACTCCCCCTTTCCACATGGCCACCCCTTCAACCAAACCCAATACTTCTGAGTAACAGCTGAGAACAGAAGCTGCTTACCTTCTCAGCCCAAGCAAGCTGTCTTGCAAAAGAGGTTCAGAATAGATTGCAATTCCCCAGAAGGTCTCTGCTTTCTCCCCTTACTGCTCTCAATGAAACAAGAAGGAAATCGGTTTCTCAAAGGAATTGATGAGGCTCAAACTCTTTGGGTGACGAGGTAAAGCGTGAAGGCCAAAAGGCTCAATGGGGAAGCGTTCGATCCGTGGGCAACACCAGCAGATCATTTACCTTGGTTGTTTTTGGTGACTCCCCGCTCCACCCCTGAGAGAAGCAGGCAGAGGGAAGTAAGAGGTGGCTGATTATGGTGTGGTGAGGAGCTAAGGAGGAGCTAGAATCTTCTCACAGTTCTAGTACCTTACAGAGTCTCCTGCTGAAGCCCAGTTTGCCCCAAGTTAACCCCTACGCTGCCAACTTTACTATCAGCCAACCCTACGAGGAAGAGTGTATTAAGTGACATGATCCCTGGTCTAAATTTAGTGCTAACTCAGGTTGCTTTCAGTTTCTTTCCGTGTATGGACAAGGACTCGGGGGCTTATTTGGGAGAGGAACCGTGCCCATCTGGCCCGTCGTCATGCCTAC
>NW_027530632.1:326376-331787 GCF_008692635.1 Crocuta crocuta
CACACATGACCCCCCCCCCAACACCTGTGCCTGGCACACAGAGTTCTGCGATGGTTCCCCAGACTTAATAAGAATGAGCAGTTGATTGTTGATCTTCTTCTTCCGAATCTAGAGAAACCAAGAAATATTTTTCCACTTTAACAGCAGCTCTTGAAATACCAGTTTTAACATTTGCTAATGGTTGTATAATCATTCAGTAATTAATTCTCATAGTATCTTGTGGGATTAGTTATCCTTATGAAATGTTTATGGATAAAGAAATGACACTGAAATTCTGGCTTCAGAATAAGGGAGAGGCAACGTTTCAATTTGAACTTCAGATGGAAATTGCTGAAAGCTAGATTCAGGCCAATTTATGCTTGAAGATATTAATCAGTGACAGTGATGGTAAAGTAAAGATTTGGAGATGGCTGTTTTCTAACTACAAGTCCTTAACTGTCTACTTAACCCATTTGTCTTTCTCCTAATGAGACATATTTTGACGAAAGGGGAAAAAATAGTTATCTTTTTAATGGCCTCTCAAATTCTGTTCTCAAGTGTCTCCCCCATCCCAGCCAAGGATGTCATTATCCCCACGGCGGGTCAAGGCCATCATGGCTTCTCTTCCCCTCCCATCTACAGTCATTCATCAGCAAGGAAAATCACTTGACCTCTTAGGTCTGTTTCAGCATTTTCATTTGACTGCTTCTATTCTAGCCCCAGCCCTTGCCTTGGAAGAGTGAAATGGCCTTTTAAATATTCACTCTGCAGCCATTCGTAGTTTCTTACAACCCATACTCCTGGGATCGGTATACCTCGATACTCTTTTATAAACCAAAATCAGTTCATGTTGACATCTCTGCTTTCTGGTGCATTTCAAATATATTTGAAACTCCTTTCCAAGGCCTACGAGGCTTTTTTCCCCGTTTTTATGTTTTTGTTTATTTTTGAGAGAGACAAAGAGAGAGCACACATGAGCACATGGGGGAGGGTCAGAGAGAGAGGGGAACCGGGGATCCAAAGCAGACTCCAGGCTCAGAGCTGATAGCAGAAAGTCCGATGTGGGGCTCGAACTCACAAACTGCGAGATCATGACCTGAGCTGAAGTCAGACGTTCAATCGACTGAGCCACCCAGGCGCCCCGACTACTGCTTTTTTATCAAGCGGTTTCTTCCTCAGCCCTGAACGAAACCCTGGACAGATCCCAGAGCTTATGTAATTTTTTTTCAGATATGAAAAGGTCCAGTAAAATCTCAAGTTCTGGTTCTTCACAGATGAGGGGCCGTTCAGTGGGGGGCACTGGAAATTGATGGGGCACTTCTGGTTGTTTATTGGGGGGGTGAGATTGAATGGCCTTTGCCTAGATAAGGACCAGAGAGACTAGGGTTCCTGCCAGTAAGTGAACACTTGGTCTCAGTACTGGACAGCTTTTGATCCTAATGGATATTCGTGTACATGGGAAACATAAGTACAAACTATGTTTTGCATTGGTTTACTATACACCAAATTTCCCCAAATTGCAAATGTGGAAGAAGTCAAAGGACTATAGGACATTGTCTTGTTCAGAACTTTACACCTGTTCACCATTTCAGAAGATCATGTTACTAACAGAGACACCATTTGTGGTGTATAAATAACCACTACAACACACTTGTATCAGACCATAGTAGTAGCTGGAGCATTCATATGTATAAATACCCTTACTTGCCCTTATTTCTTTTTCTTTTTTTAAGTGTATGTATTTATTTTGAGAGAGCAAAAGCATGAGCGGGGGGGGGGGGGGCAGAGAGAGAGGGAGAGAGAATCCCAAGCAGGCTCCACACCGTCAATGTGGAGCCCCATGCAGGGTTCAAACTCCCGAACCGTGAGATCATGGCCTGAGCCGGAGTCAGATGCTTAACCGACTGAGCCACCCAGGTGCTCCACTTAGTCCTTCTTTTTTTAAAAAAAACTTTTTTAAGTTTTATTTAAATCCAAGTTAGTTGACATTCAGTGTAATTATGATTTCGGGAGTAGAATGTACTGATTCATCACTTATATAACACCCAGTGCCCATCGCAACAAGTACTCTCCTTACTGCCCATCCCCTATTTAGCCCATCCCCCACCCAGCACCCCACCAGCAGCCCTCAGTTTGTTCTCTGTATTTAAGAGTCTCTTATGGTTTGCCTCCCTCTCTGTTGTTATCTTAGTTTTCCTTCCCTTCCCCTGTGTTCATCTGCTTTGTTTCTTAAATGCCACTTATGGGTGACATCATACAATAGTCATCTTCCTCCAAACTGAGTCCTTATTTCAAATGGCTAAACATGAAGAGGAAACATTAATTATATTCATTTGAATACAGTTACTTCCCTTCAACCCAGCCTTATTATAAGTAGTGGGAAGCATTTGATTTATGGTGTCATCATCTAGTGTACACCAAAGTATTTATATATTGAAATGTGTATTACTTTATTGTGATGTGCTTTCCTGTTTTAAATTTCTTCTTTGCATTTCAGTTACAGCGTTCTACTTCTTTCTTTATTTTGTAAATCGTGTGTGTAGGTAGCTTGTATTATTTATGCATTTCATTTCAGAATATTAAAGAGGAGTGTTATAAAATATTTATTCTAAAAAGAGGGCATTGAATCTAACACGATTGAGGATGATACCAGATTCTCAAGAAATCTGATATCCGTGCACCCCATCCCTCCCCCCCACCAGCTCACTTCTATAGTAGCCTCTTTTCTTGCTTTGCTCTCAAGGGGAGACCATGAACCCAGTTTCATTCCAATCCCTGCAGCTTCCAAATTCCAGAAAGCACAGCTGTCCAGATGGTTTTCTTAAGCCACTCAGCTAAAGAAGAGGGAAACAAGAGAGATGGGACAGCACCCCAATGAATCCTTTTCTAAAGAAATTTTTCCCCATCAATCCAATTTCTCTTTACCAATCTTGTGTGCCCTGTGCATGTGAGGACCTTCCGGGAGAGAACCAGCTTTTTGCACCTCTTCTGCAAGTCTTACATAGATTATCTGGCACTTTGTTTTTAGAATTTGTCACTGGAGGGTGGTTGAGCATCCAACTTCGGCTCAGGTCATGATCTCGCGGTGCGTGAGTTCGAACCCTGCATCAGGCTAGCTGCTGTCAGTGTGAAGCCGGCTTCCGATCCTCTGTCCCTCCCCGTTTTTGCCCCTCCTCCCCATGCTCTCTCACTCTCTCAAAAAGTAAATAGGCGTTAAAAGAATTTGGCACAGTGTCAGAACGTCAGCCACAACCCCAAGGCAAAAAGGTCTGCATTTTAACATTCAAGAGGATAAGGATTCCTCTGGGAATCAATATGACTATTGGATGAGAATGTCATTCTCCAAATGGTTAGCTCACCGTTGAAGGGTTTCACTCTAATGTCAGTATCAATGGCACAGCTAGCATATTTGATACGCAGAGTGGATAATTTTTCAACAGCCCACTTCTCTATATGACAAAATTATATGTGATCCCCATGGTAATCACAAAGAAAATATCTATAGAATATATGCAAAAGTAAATCAGTACATCAATATGTACTCAATCCCACTGAACCGTACACTTAAAAAGGGTTAAGATGGTACGTGTTATTTTCTGTATATTTTGCCACCATAGAAAAACCTCATCAACAATGACAGCGATTGTTTAGAATGAAGACAAACAAAAGATTGGGAGAGGGAGAATTATGTTAGTGCTGATACTATTTAGAATTGCTTGTATGCGGTAATGGTAAAAATAAGATTGCTTTCGGAGCATGTGGGTGGCCCAGTCAGTTAAGCCTCTGACTCTTGATTTTGGCTCAGGTCATGATTTCATGGTTTGTGGGATCAAGCCCCATATCGGGCTCTGTGCTAACAGTGCAGCTTCTGCTTGGGATTCTCTCTCCCCCTCTCTCTGTCCCTCCCTTACTTGTGCGCATGCTCTCTCTCTCTCTCTCTCTCTCTCTCTCAAAATAAATAAATTAGCTTAAATTTGTTTTTGAGCCCCCAGATAAGGGATTCTCAGCTGTTATGTGTGAACAACTACCTCTTTGTTTTATAAATTCATACAAAGTCCTCTGGCCAAGGACTCTTTTAGCCTCTTGTAGAACTTCTATGGGGGAAGAGAAAAGCCTCTTAAATCACTAGACTGGGAGTGGAGCAGGAAGCTAAGGAGGAATGAAGGAATTTCTGGGAACCTTTGGGGAAGAACCACACTGGCGGTCTCTTCCTACATTCTCTCACATTTGGAAGGGCTAAAGATTACGGGCTGCGAATATGCATCACGTGATGTCCTATCTTTGGTAGACTTGTGAGATGGATAGAGTTACACAAAGTTTTGGATTGAGGGTCTTCCTCTGATTCAGACACGTTGCAAATAGATATTAAGGCACTAAACCGGAAACAGCTCTCCAGACTTCCCCCACATCACTTTCGGTATATTTCTGTTTATACTATTAGCCTTTAAAAAGCTGCAAATCTTTTTATGGATTGCATTACCAAATAGACCCATGTCAAAACCAAAATGAACAATGGCTTCCCATCTCACTCGGTGTAAAAGCCTACAAGGCCTTACATCACCTGCACCCCTTTCCCACAACCCACAGTGCGCGCACACACACACACACACACACACACACACACACTTCTTAGCCTTCATCTCTCACCCTCTCTTGCTTCGACTCTTATTTTTCTTAATGTTTTATTTTATTTTTGAGAGAGAGAGAGAGAGAGACAACGTGAGCAGGGGAGGGTCAGAGAGAGAGGGAGACACAGAATCCGAAGCAGGCTCCAGGCTCTGAACTGGCTGTCAGCACAGAGCCCGATGTGGGTCTCAAACCCACGAACCGCGAGATCATGACCTGAGCCGAAGTTGGATGCTCAACCGACTGAGCCGCCCAGGCGCCCCTCTTGCTTCTACTCTTAAAACATTGGCCACTTTGCCACTCTTCGAACATCTTGGCATAAATTTGCCCCAGGGCCTTTGCACTGGCCATTCCCTTTGCTTAGAGCGCTCTTCTTTCAGATAGGTAAATGAATCACTTTTTCAAGTGTTTGCTAGACTATCACCTTTTCAATAAAGTCATCTCTTTATACTTACAACCCCCCCACCCTATATACATACTTCCTACTTGATTTATCTCCATAGCATTTATCATTGTCTAAGAAACTATTTCTCTCCCCCCACTACAATGTAAACTGCATGAGTGGAGGCATTTTTGTCTGTTCTGTTTACTGATATATCCTCAGCAGAGAGAACTACTTGGTAAAAGATAAAGTGTTTGCCAAAAATCTGTTGAATTAATGAATAAATGGAAAGAAAGGAAAAAGGAAACAAAGAAGAAAAGAGAAAAAAAATCAGAAATTATTTCAGTCTAAGGAAGATACAGCCAAGTAGTGGCCAATACACCGGTTTTCTACGTACTCTCACTTTTGCTTCCTCTGATGGAAT
>NW_027530632.1:331793-343714 GCF_008692635.1 Crocuta crocuta
ACTTTTTCTTCTGATGGAATAGGTAAGGAAGATAAGAATAAATCATCCATCCATTAGAGAACTTAAAATTTTTCAAAATGTTTTTATCTACAATGTCTTATTTGGTCAAAATGTTAGAATACATTTCTAGAAAAGAAGTCTNAGCTCAGGTCATGATCTCATGGTTTGTGAGATCAAGCCCTGTGTCCGGCTCTGCGCTGACAGCATGGAGCCTGCTTGGGATTCTCTCTCTCCCTCTCTCTTTGCCCCTCTCTGGTTTGTGTTTCTCTCTGTCTCTGTTGCAAGATAAATATGTTTAAAAGTTTTTTAATGTTTATTTATTTTTGAGAAAGAGCACTAGTGGAGGAGGGACAGAAAGAGAAGACACAGAATCCAAAGCAGGCTCTGGGTCCAAGCTGCCGGCACAGAGCCCAGTGTGGGGCTCAAACCCATGAACCGCAAGATCATGACCTGTGCCGAAGTCGGTTGCCTAACTGACTGAGCCACCCAGGTGCCCTATAAATAAATATTTTCTAAATTACATTTNGGACACCTGGGTGGCTCAGTCAGTTTGGCATCGGACTTTGGCTCAGGTCATGATCCCTGGTTTCTGAGTTCAAGCCCCGCATTGGGCTCTGTGCTGACAGCTCAGGGCCTGGGGCCTGCTTCGGATTCTGTGTCTTCCTCTCTCCCTGCTCCTTCCCCACTCATGCTCCATCTTTGTCTCAAAAATAAACACTAAAAACAATTTTTAAAATAAAAACATAATAAAATGTCTGGATTTCTCACTGTTTTCTATTTAGTTCTGCCTCTGTGCCTTTACCTACGCAATTCCCCTCATCACAATGACTTTCCCTGTCCATCTATCCAAATGCCACGAATTCTTTAAGGTCCAAAGTCATACCTATAACAGGGAAGCCACATGCTGGTACATATTAATAAATAAATTCCACTATTCTTCAGTGGGAAGGAAGTACTTTGTGGCTTTGTTTCCCCAGGGCCCAGTGGTTTCTCCCTAAACCATTCCTGGCCCACGGTGGGTACTCAATTAATATTTGATACTTGAATCAATAAATGATTCTGAGTCTCTGTATGTCAGAGTTCAGCCGAATTCTGTCTCGAACCATTCAAGAGTGAGACTACATCCCAGTTTATATGCTGAGTTCAAGAAGCACGACTCTTCCAGGATAGGGTTATGTTCCCACATCCTCCAAAGATACAGCCTCCCCCTTGCCTCCTGCACTACCTCCCGTTTGTGAATAACGCCGTGCAATGGGCTCGCTTTGTGCAGCTCTCCTTTATGCGTAACCATGGCAATGCCGTCTACTTGATACTTGAAGTGTCTGGAAGACTCCGACTGTGAATGTTAACTCACTGAATGATGACTTGATGACTTGCTTCGCATGCAGGGGGACTTTGTACATTTTGTTTTCAATCCTCATAATCAGAACATTCTCTCCCTTTCTTCCATGCAGCAAAACACCTATTCACGGAATGGACCAGACCCAAAATTCTGGACCTCAGACTAATACACAAGGCACTGCCTGCCTCCGAAATCTAAGGATGAAGGGTCCGGGGACTGTCCTCAGAGCGTCTATTTTTATCTGAAATCTAGCTATCGGCAACAACATTTGTATCATCATTTAGCACGGAGAGAGTCATGTGTTGGGGGGCGGGGGGTGCTGAAAGGACAGAGAACGGAAATGTAACACATCTTGTAAGTTTTATCTCTGCACAGGCTCCAACTNCAAATATTAAATAAGGGCGACTGGTTTTTTAACACACGCGCACACTCTTCCATATTCTGACGGAAAATTTATGAAAGATTTTGCAGTCAGATCTGCATCCTGCTTCAGATCTGCTCATGATCATGTCCTTAGATAAGCATTCTGTGAGGAATTCACAGATAGTTTGCCATTAAGAGTCCCTAGATTTTAATTGCATTTCGGTTGGTTTCATGACTGACCTCTCTGAGGTCGTATTTTCACTGAAGTTTTTATCATTTCTGTTAGGAACAATGTATACAATTTGAAAGTAGCTCCAAATTCAGTTCCAAATAATAGAACTAGTATGTTTCAGGTTAACTTCTTAAAGTAATAAAGAAGTCTAATTAAGACAAGTTGAGGGGCACCTGGGTGGCTCAGTCGGTTTAGCAGCCGACTTCGGATCAGGTCATGATCTCCAGGTTCGTGGGTTCCAAGCCCCACATCGGGCTCTGTGCTGACAGCTCAGAGCCTGGAACCTGCCTCAGATTCTGTATCTCCCTCTCTCTGACCCTCCCCTGCTTGCACTGTCTCTCTCTCTCAAAAATAAATAAGACACAAAAAAATTTTTTTAATTAAAAAAAGACAACTTGAAAATTTCTCTTCAACTTCTAGTATCTTCAAAGAAACATGAAATAGAATTTGGTTCATTGCTGTGTCAGTCTTAATTTTGACTTGAAATAGCTTATGTGTTGCAATCTCAGCATTATATAGAATCTGAACTCTTCTAAGCAGAATTTGCTTTTTTCTTTTTGCTTGCTGCTATATAATTTATCATCTTGAAAACATTGTGTACATTTATGATCTTTTGTACCTATGATTCTGGAAGTGTTGATTCAGACTTTTAAATTTGATTTTTTAAATTTTGTTTCCTCCTGGCTGAGAATGCCTTGAACAATAATAATACAGTGTGTCAAATCTAGCTTCAAGAGTAGATTTTCATTACCAGTGCCATTTCAGCTGGGGTTGGGTTAACAAAACAAACAAAAAGTTCAGAAGGCAACATCGTCACTGGTTTTTTAAAAGTGGATGATTTTCCATTACAAGATGAGTTCTCAAAGAAAATAATAATAGGGAGAGGCATCCACGAAAATGTCAAGTGAGGAACGCTGAAATTTTGCGCCTTCACAAAAGCAGTGAGAAAACTGTCAAAATCAACTTTTCGGTACTCTGGAGACTAACCAGAGGCTTGTGGCAACATGGGGGAAGTGTTTAGTCAAGAAAAATGACTGCGTCTTGATACGAAAATCAAGATTTGTGGCATTTGAACTAATCCTACTTGCATCCACTTCTCCCCAGCTCCAAGGCAGTACTGAAAAATAATAACATGCATTCTCAGTACCAGAGAAAGCAGAGGAGAGCTGAAGATCTCTGAGAACTTTCCCCCCAAATAGGAATCATTACCGAGTCATTCCCTGGAAGGCACCGCTTGAAAGGCTTGTCCTGTTCTGAGCTCACTTAAACTCTCCTAGTGAAAAACACTTCTCCCTGGGTGATGGAGGGGAATTTCTCAAATGTTTGAACATCACATCTGCCTGAAGTGACAGATAGCAATTGAGGCCAACAATAAACTAGCCAGGGAACTGGAAATGAAAAGCTGAGGAATGAAATATCCACGGAGACGTTGAAAAGCTCCAATATATTTTTGAGAATTTAGAAGGTAAGAAACAAGCACAGGGCTTTTAACGTGCTTGTGAAAGACAAAGAAGGCTATAGAGTCTTTCATGTCTGACTGAATGTGAGAGACTGCAAAAGCAGGAACTGAAAGCTAATATGGAATTATAAACTACCTAGTAGAGTGTTGAAGGCATCCCTCAACTCTCAACTCTCTCTCTCTCTCTCTCACATGCATGTGCACGTGTGCGCAAAACACCCCCCGCCCCAGGCAAAGATAAAGAGCCTTATTTGGTTCTAACTGTCTAAAGAAAATGGTGTCTAATTATTAACTGACCACTGAACTAACCAAGGAGAAACTTCAGTGGCTCCACATGATAAAGATACAGGCTACAAAATTAGTTGAGAGAAGTCACTAAGCAAACACCTGCTAAAAGCAGCAGAAACCACAAACCCTGGTCAGGAAATTTCCCGAGTTGCTGCATTATACTATTTGAAATGTATTGCTTTCAAAAAATATATATAATTAGGAGATTTGCAAAGAACCAAGAAAGTATGACCCGCACACAAGAAAATAAGCAATTAATACAGAGCTGTCACTGAGGAAATTCAGATAGTGGACTTACTAGGCAGACTTTAAAGCAACTATTTTAATTTTTAGTGTTTATTTATTTTTGAGACAGGGCATGAGTGGGGAAAGAGCAGAGAGAGAGGGAGACACAGAATCTGAAGCAGGCTCAAGGCTCTGAGCTGTCAGCACGGAGCCCAACATGGGGCTCGAAGCCATGGACTGCGAGATCAGGACCTGAGCCAAAGTTGGACGCGCAACCGACTGAGCCACCCAGGTGCCCCTATAAGCAACTATTTTAAATATGCTTAAAGAGCTATGAGAAACCATGCCTAAAGGACTAGAAGAAAATCTAAGAGCAAACCTCACCAAGTAGAGAATATCAATAAAGAGATAGAAATAATAAAAAGAAACCCAATGAAACTTCTGGAATTTAAAAGTACATCTGAAATTAAAAATTGACTAAGAGTTGAATAGTAGATTTGAGTAGGCAGAAGAAAGAATCAAAGAACTCAAAAGATAGGTCAATTGAGATGATCAAGTCTGAGGAACTGAAAGGAAAGAAAAGGGAGAAAAATGAGCCAAGTCTCAGAGAACTGTGGGACATTATGAAGCATACATAATAGGAGCTCTAGGAGGGGAGGAAACAGAGGAAGGAGTAGAAACATATTTGAACAGGGCGCACTTGGGCGGCTCAGTCAGTTGAGCGTCCGACTTTGGCTCAAGTCATGATCTTACGGTTCGTGGGTTCGAGCCCCACATTGGGCTCGCTGCTGTCAGCAAAGAGCTCATTTGGGATCTTCTGTTCCCTTCTCTCTGCCCCTTCCCCACCTGCATTCTCTCCAAAATAAATCAACGTAAAAACCACACATCTGAATTAATAAATGACCAAAAGCTTTAAAAATTTGAATGAAAACATTAATAGGCACATCCAAGAAAACAATGGATTCCAAGTAAGATAAACTCAAAAAGACCCAAACCAAGAAGCATAATAAAAGAGAAGCTTGAAAGGAACAACTGAGAGAACAACTTTTCATAAAAAAGTAATCCTCAGTAAGAGTGACAGATGATTACTCATCAAAAACCATGGATGCCAGAAAGCAGTATAACGACATATTCAAAATGCTGAAGGAAATTGTACACCCAGATTTCTACTTGTAGAAAAGCTATTATTCAAAAAGGCTGGAGAAATGACGACATTCCCAGATAAACAAAAGCTGAGAGATTTTGTCCCAAGCAGATGGGCACTATGAGAAATGCTACAGAGAGTTCTTCAGGATGAAAAGGAAAGACTCCAGAAGGCACANNNNCTCTCATTATTATTATATTTGTTATGGTATTCTGTGATCAGTGGTTATAACTCACTGAAAGCTCAGAGGATGGCTAGCCATTTTGAGCAATAAAGTATTTTTATCAGGGGCAGGTCGTCCTCTTCGACGGAGCATGCAGCTTTCGGAGGGAAGCACATGGAGTGTTGGGGGAGGAAGTGGACACCTGCCTAGTCAGCCAGATCAGCCGAATCAACCCTGGCGATCAATGGGATGACAGATGAATAATAAAGTATTTTTAAAATTTTTTAATGTTTTATTTATTTATTTTTGAGAGAGAGACAGAGACAGCATGAGCAGGGTAGGGTCAGAGAGAGAGAGGGAGATACAGAACCAGAAGACAGGCTCCAGGCTCTGAGCTAGCTGTCAGCACAGAGCCAGACGCGGGGCTTGAACCCTCAAACCGTGACATCATGACCTGAGCCGAAGTCGGACGCCCAACCAACTGAGCCACCCAGCACCCCAAAGTATTTTACATTAAGGTATGTTCATTGGGTTATTTTTTTTAAAGACATAATGCTATTGCACACTTAATAGACTACATTAAAGTATAGACTTAACTTTATAGGCACTGAGAAACCAAAACATTCATTTGACTCTATTGTGATAATTCCTTTACTGCAGTGATCTGGAACCAAAGCCACAAATATTTCCAGGTATGCTTGTACTTAGAATTCACATGAAGAAATAAAGAACACTTGTAAAGGCAACTAGATAGCCAAATATAAAAGACGACATGAATGTGCTATTTGTTGTCATTACTTTTTGTTTCCCTATATGATTTAAAACGCGACTCGTAATGCAATACATTTAAATCTAAGTCGGTGGACACACGATATATAAAAACAGAATTTATGACAATAACAAAATAAAGCAGGAGGGAATGTCACTATGTAGGAGCAAAGCTTTTACGTACTATTGAAATTAAGTTGATTTTAATCTAAACTAGATTATAATGAATTAGGATGGTATTGATAATCCCCAGGATGACAACTAAAACATTACTCAAAAGTATATAAAAACAGGGGTGCATGGGTGGCTCAGTCGGTTGAGCGTCCGACTTCGGCTCAGGTGATGATCTCGCGGTTCATGGGTTCGAGCCGTGTGTCAGGCTCTGTGCTGACAGCTAGCTCAGAGTGTGGAGCCTGCTTCGAATTCTGTGTCTCCCTCTCTCTCTGATGCTCCCCTGCTCACACTGTCTCTCTCTCTCAGAAATAAATAAAACATTTTTAAAAATGAAGAAAAAAGTATATAGGAACAAAAATGACAAGTGAATTAAAATGCTACAATATAATAGGGGCACCTGGGTGGCTCAGTTGGTTAAGTGTCCAACTTTGGCTCAGGTCGTGATCTCATGGTTCATGGGTTTGAGCCCTGCATCGAGCTCTGTGCTGATGGTGGGGGCCTGCTTGGGATTCTCTCTCTCCCTCTCTTTCTGCCCCATCTCCACTGTGCTCTCTCAAAATAAATAAATAAACTTTAAAATACATAAACATATGTACAATATATACATTTAACACAAAATAAACAATAATGGAGGAATTGATGAATAACATAAAAGCATAAGACATATAGAAAACAGCAAAATGTCAAACATAATAATTTATCAATAATTATGTTAGGTGTAAGTAGATTAAATTATCCAATTAAAAGGCAGAAGTTGGCAGAATTGACTTTTTTTTAAGTAGGCTTCCCACCTATTACAGAGCCCAATGCAGGGCTTGAACTCACAACCATGAGATAGAGACCTGAGCTGAGATCAAGAGTTGGTCACTACACCACCTGAGCCACCCTGGTGCTCTGGCAGAACTGACTTTCAAGAAAACATAGGCAAAATATATTCTGCATACAAGAGACACACTTTATTTACTTTTTAAAAATGTTTATTTACCTTTTTTATGTGTGAGAGAGAGAGACAGAGTGTGAGCAGGGGAGGGGCAGAGAGAGAGGGAGACATAGACTGGGAAGCAGGCTCCAGGCTCTGAACTGTTAGCACAGAGCCCGATGTGGGGCTCGAACCCACAAACTCGAACTCGAACCTACTGCAAGATCATGACCTGAGCCGAAGTCAGATGCTTACCCAACTGAGACACCCAGGCACCCTCAAGAGACACACTTTAGATTCAAAGACACAGATAGATTGAAAGTAGTAAGATGGAACTAGATATTCCACGCAAATGGTAAACAAGAGAGAGTTGGAGTGGCTATATTAATATCAGACAAGATAGATTTTAAGGCAAAAAAAATTTTTTAAGTCAAGTATACTCAGATAAAAAGTTTTAAAAAGTAGACTTTAAGACAAACTTGTTACTAGCATAAAAGAAAGACATAATATAATGGCAAAAGGGTCAATCTATCAGCAAGATATAATAGCCATAAATATATATACACCTAACAACATAGCCCCCAAAATACATGAAGTAAAAACTGGTAGAATTGATGGAAGAAATAGACAAATCAACAATGAAAGTCGGAAACTCCAATACCCATTTTTGATGATGGCTAGAAATAACTCCATAGAAGACCAGCAAGAAAATAGAAGATTAACAACACTAGAAACAAACTAGATCCAAAGGATATAGAACATGGTACCCAACAACAGTAGAACACATAGTCTCAAGTGCAAATGGAACATTCTTCAAGTTAGGCCATATGCTAGGCCATCAAACAAGTGTTAATAAGTTTACAGGGGTACCTGGGTGGCTCAGTTGGTTAAACACCTGACTTTGGCTCAGGTCATGATCTCATGGTTTGTGAGTTCAAGTCCTGCATCAAGTGAATTCTAGCCCTGCCTCAGATGAGTGTGATTCCTGCTTCAGGTGAGCTCAAGCCCTGCTTCAGGTGACCCCCACTTCCCTCTCTCTCTCTCACTCTTTCTCGCTCTCTCTCCCCCTCTCCCTTTTTCTCTCTGCCCCTCAAGAGATTCGCTTTCCCTCTGCCCCTCACTGACTTGCACCCTCTCTCTCTGTATCTCTCTCTCTCTGTCTAAAACAAAGCAAAACAAGATTCATAAGTTTAAAAGGATTAAAATCATACAAAATATGTTCTCTGACAATAAGGGAATGAAATTAGAAATCAATAACAAAGAAATTGAGGAAACTCACAAATATCTGGAAATGAAAACATTCCTTAATAACCAATGGGTCAAAGAAATCACAAGGAAAATTTGAAAACACATTGAGAGAAGTAAAAATGAAAATACACAAATATCCACAAAACTCATGGGTGGCAAAACAGTGTTTACAGGAAAATTTATAGCTGTAAATTCCTGTATTGAAAAAATGGATTTCAAGCCAATAACCTACACTTCTGCTTTAGAAGTTCATTGACAGGCTAACATGGCCTAGGAGGACAGAACAGGATAATTAAGAAATTTGCTGAGAGCTTTTAATCCTATACGGATGTTGGTTTTTGTCAAATACTTGTTCTGTGTCGGTTGATATCATCAAATAATTTTTCTTCTTTTGCCAATCGATGCGATAGATTCCACTAATGTTTAAATGTCAAATCAGCCTTACATACCTGGAATAAATCCTGTTTGGTTGTGTTTGAGCAGCATGGCTTGAAATACCCCTTTCAACAGAGTATCGCTGATCTCGTGCATAAATCACTGGTTCTCAAAGTGTAATCGTCAGACCAGCAGAAGCACCATTATATGGGGTTTGGTTAGTCACGCAGATTCCTGGGCCGTACGCTAAACCTCCTAAATCAGAAACTCTGGGGTTAAGGGTTCACAAATCTGTTCTAACAGGCCCCCCAGCTGATTTGATAGACAATAAAGATAGCCATTGGCACAGATGGGATGGAGTGAAATAAATGTTACTCTGTTTTTCCTACTTGGCTTGTAACTGCCATACCTGTTTCCAAAGACCACCGTAGAATCCAGTGTTCTCAGTCCAGTACTGGCTGCACATTAGAATCATGTAAGACGCCCTGGGGACTCTGATTTTCACTGTTCTGCGGCATAGCCCTTCCTCATTAACACCATAACAAGGGTTCTTTTTTCAGATTAGGTGAGGACACTGGAGTCATTGTTCAATGGAACTCTTTAANAAAATAAAAAAAAAATAAAAGATTTGAGAGAGAGCTCAGGTATCTGTTTTATACAAGCATTCCAGACCATATTGTGACAAAAATGATTCTAGATGAAAGATTTTCAGGCTTTTTGACCATGACTCATAGGGAGAAATGCATTAAATGTAAGGTAACACAGCAGACACGTTCTTGTATGCATGTATGTATGCATGTACATATATAAAAGTTTTNCCGAAGTCAGCCGCTCAACCGACTGAGCCACCCAGGTGCCCCTAAACATCTTGACATGTATATAACCGTCTTGAAATGGTATTTATCCTTACTACATGCTATGTACTCTAGTATTTTATATTTTGATTTTTTTTTCTTTGTTGAGACAGTTTGTATTTTTAGAAATATTCTATATTGTAAATATCTGGAAGCTTTCCCACTAAGCNTATTTAGTTTTGAGAGAGAGAGAAAGCAGGGGAGGGGCAGAGAGAGGGAGAGAGAGAATCCCAGGGAGGCTCTGCCCGACACAGGGCTTGAACCCACAAACCGTGAGATCATGACTTGAGCTGAAACCAAGAGTCGGACACTTAACCGACTGAGCCACCCAGGAGCCCCTAGACTTTATTTTTTTTAGAGCAGGTTTAGATTTTCAACAAAATTGAGAGGAAGGTACAGGGATTTCCCCTCTGTCCCCCGATCCGCACACGCATAACCTTCCTCATTATCAACATCATTTACCAAGATGGTCCGTTTTTCACCAAGGATGAACCTACATGGGCACCATAATCACCCCAAAACTTTACCTGAGGATTCACTCTTGTTATTGTACATCTGATGCATGTGGAAAAACATGTAAGGACATCCATCATTATAATATCACACAGAATACTTTTCACCTTAAAAATCCTCCGGGTTCTCCCTGGTTATCACTCCCTACCATTGCCAACCCTAGAAACCACCGACCTTTTTCATGTCTCTGTAGCTTCGCCTCTTCCGGAAAGTCATGTAGTTTTGCCTCTTCCAGAAAGTCATATGGTTGAAATCCTACATTACAGAGCTTTACCGGATTGATTTCTGCTGTTCAGTAAAATGCATGTAAGCTTGCTCTCTCTATTTTCATGGCTTGATAGTGCATTTATTTTTAGTGCTAAATAATATCACATTGTCTGGACATCTCAGTTTATTTACCTGGTTACCTACTGACGGACACTCGGCTGCTTCCAAGTTTCAGCAATGATGAGTAGAGCTGCTATAAACATCTGTGTGCAGGTTTTTGTGCGGACAGGTTTTCAACTGCTTTGTGTAAATACCAAGGAATGTGATTGCCGGATCGTTAGGCAAGAGTCGGCTTAGTTTGGTAAAACACTGCTAAACTCTCTTCCAAAGTGGCTGTATCATTTCGCATTCCCGGCCGCAATGAATGAGAGTTCCTGGTACTCCACATTCTCACCAGCATTTGGTATTGTCGTGCTCCGGATTTCGGCTGTTCTAATAGGTTTGTAGTGATATCTCATTTGTTGTCTTAATTTGTATTTTTCTGATGACATACAGTATGAAGCATTTTTTCATATGCTTACTTGCCATCTAGATTTCTTCTTTGGTGAGGAGTTTGTAAAGGTCTTTGCTCATTTTTATATTTTTTCTAATGTTTATTTATTTGTGTGTGAGAGAGAGAGAGAGAGAGAGAGAAGTGAAGGGGCAGAGAGAGAGGGAGACACAGAATCCCAAGCAGGCTCCAGGCTCTGAGCTGTCAGCACAGAGCGCGACGTGGGGCTCAAACTCACAAACCATGAGATCATGACCTGAGCCAAAGTTGGATGCTTAACCCACTGAGCCACCCGGGCGCTCCTATTTCAAAATACTTTTAATTTCTCTTGAGATTTCTTCGTTGACCCGTGTGCTTTTTATAGGTGTCTCATTTAATCCCCACATATCTGGGGATTCTCCAGCTACCTTTCTGTTATTGATTTCTAGTTTAATTCCTGTGTGGTCTGAGTGGAGACGTTGTATGACTTCTACTCTTTAAACTTTGTTAACGTGATTTTATGGCTCAGCATGTGGTCCCTCTTGGCTGGTGTGCCACGTGAGCTTGAAAAAATTGCATATTCAGCCATAACTGGATGAAGCAGTCTATAGATATCAGCTATACCCAGTGGATTAATGGTATTGTTGAATTCACCTACATCCTTACTGACTTTCTACTTGCCAGTCTTGTCCATTTCTATACAGGAGTGCTGTCTTTAAGCACTACAGTGGATTCAACTATTTCTGCTTGCAGTTCTATTAGTTTTTGCTCCGTGTGGTTTGATGGCCTATCCGTAGGCACATATGCATTAAGAACTGTTAGGTCATCTTGGAGAAATGACTCCTTACCATTATGAAACGCCCCTCTTTATCCCTGATAACATTCCTTACTTTGAAGCATACTCTAATCCTAATATACTTGCTTCTGCTTTCTTTTGAGTAGCATTAGCATGGTATATTTTCTTCCAACCATTTACTTTATTTTTTTAATGTTTATTTATTTTTGAGAGGGAAAGAGCGCAAGTCGGGGAGGGGCAGAGAAAGAGACAGAGGATCTGAAGCAGACTCCAGGCTCTGAGCTGTCAGCACAGAGCCCAGTGCGGGACTCGAACCCACGAG
>NW_027530632.1:344598-347446 GCF_008692635.1 Crocuta crocuta
ATCACAACCTGAGCCGAAGTCAGACGCTTAACTGACTGAGCCACCCAGGTGCCTCTGCATTTTTTGTTTTAATTGAGCATTTTACATGATTCCATTTTCTCTCATTTCTCAGCATATTTGTTATACTCCTTTTTTTTTTTTAACCTTTCCTAGTGGCTCCTAGAGTTTGCGATATGCATTCAGAAATAATCCAAATCCACTTTCAAACAACACTATATCACTTCACAGGTAATGTCAGTACTTTATAACAACGAAATTATCTTAATTCCTTCCCCTCATTCTTTAATCATTGTCGTTATTCTTTTTTTTATAGTTTATTGTCAAGTTGGTTTACATATAACACCCAGTGCTCATCCCCACAAGTGCCCTCCTCCAGGCCCATCACCCCCCTTCCCCTCTCCCCCGCTCCCATAAGCCCTCACTTTGTTCTCAGCATTCAATACTCTCTCATGGTTTGCCTCCCACCCTCTCCCCAACTATTTTTCCCCTTCATCTCCTGCATTGTCCTCCGTTAAGTTTCTCCTAATCCACCTGTATGTGCAAACATACGGTATCTGTCCTTCTCTTCCTGACTTNATTCATCAGTCATTGTCGTTCTTCATTTCAGGGATATATATACTAATACCTAAGCATACATAATTGAATATATTGTTGCTATTACGTTCCTTCTTTGAAGTCCTTCCTTTTTCTATGTAGATCCGAGTTTCTCACCTATATTATTTTCTCTCACTCTCTCTAAAACATTTCTTTTAACGTTTCACAAGGCAAGTCTACTGGAAAAAAATTCTCTTAATTTTTAAAAACTAAGAGGTAATTGACATATAACATTGCATACGTTTAAGGTTAACTTGAAACATTTATATAGTTTTAATATAATTATCACCATTGTTTCAGCTAACACCTCTATCACATCATATTATTATCAATTTATCTTTGTGGTGAAAACAATTAAGAGCTAGTCTCTTAGCAACTTTGAAATTTATGGTACAGGATTATTAGCTATAATTGCCATGTTGCACGCTAGATCTCCAAAACTTATCCATCTTCTAGTTGCAATGTCTACCTCAAACAATATCTCTCCAATGCTCCCCTTCCTTATCCTCCAAAAGCCACCCCACTATTCTACTCTGTTTCTGTCAGTTTCGCTTTTCTAGATCCCACATATAAGTAATATCATATATTTGGCTTTCTCCTCAATTTTTGTTTGTCTGAGAAAGTCTTCGCTTCTCCTCCACTTTCGAAGGAGCATTTTGAAGGGTACACAATTGTAGGGGTGACTTTTAT
Source organism: Crocuta crocuta (assembly GCF_008692635.1). Classification (NCBI taxonomy): domain Eukaryota; kingdom Metazoa; phylum Chordata; class Mammalia; order Carnivora; family Hyaenidae; genus Crocuta; species Crocuta crocuta. The sequence continues at coordinate 345,883 of NW_027530632.1, forward strand.
CTCTCAACATTTCAAACATCTTACTCTACTCTCATCTTGCTTGTGTGGTTTACGAGAAGACGTCAGATGCGATTCTTATCTTTGTTGCTTGATAGGTAAGATTTTTTTCCCCCTGTTTTATATCATGGTTTTTTCTTTATCTTTGATTTTCTGTAGTTTGATGATAAGCTGGGGTGCATTTTTTTTCTTCCATTTATCCTGCTTGGTTCTCTAAGCCTCACAGATTTGTAGTTTGATGTCTGACATCAATTTTAGGGAAATTCTCAGTCATTATTGTTTTAAGTATTTCTTCTATTCCTTTCCCCTTTTCTTCTTTCAATATTCCGATTTCACGTATGTCACGCCTTTCGTAATTGTCCCACAGTCTTTGGACATTTTGTTCCATTTTTCAGTCTTTGAGTTTTCTATTGATATCTCCTTAGCTCAGAGATTCTTTCTTTAATTATGTCGAGCCCATTAATAAATGCTTTAAAGGGCTTTCTCAATTTCTGTTACAGTGTTTTTGATCTCCAGCATTTTTTTTTTTTTTTGGCTTTCTTAGGATTTCCATCTCTCTGCTTACTTTGTTTACCTGTTCTTTATCTATCAACTTTATCCATTAGAACCCTTAACATATTCACCACAATTGCTGTATCATTTATTCATTTTTTGAGAGACAGAGACAGAGAGTATGTGAGCAGGGGAGGGACACAGAGAGGGAGACACAGAATCCAAAGCAGGCTCCAGGCTCTGAGCTGCCAGCACAGAGCCAGTACAGGGCTCAAACTCACAAACTGTGAGATCATGACCTGAACCAAAGTCAGACGCTTAACCGACTGAACTACCTAGGTGCTACAAATCACAGTTGTTTTGAATTAGTGGGGTGATGGGGTGCCTCCATGGCTCAGTCCATTAAGCAGAGGCTCAAGGCATGATCTCATGGTTCATGAGTTCGAGACCCACGTTGGAGTCTGTGCTGACACCTTGGAGCCTGGAGCCTGCTTCAGATTGTACGTTTCCCCAATGCTCAGCATCCCTCCTGATCAGGGAAATACAAATCAAAACCACACTTTGATACCACCTCACGCCAGTCAGAGTGGCTAAAATCAGCAAATCAGAGGACTCTAGATGCTGGCGAGGATGTGGAGAAACGAGCACCCTCCTACGCTTTTGGTGGGAATGTAAACTGGTGCAGCCCCTCTGGAAAACAGTGTGGAGATTTGTCAAAAAATTAACAATAGAACTCCCCTATGACCCGGGAGTAACACTGCTAGGAATTTACCCAAGGGATATAGGAGTGCTGATGCATAGGGGCACATGTACCCCAATGTTCATAGCAGCACTCTCAACAATAGCCAAAATATGGAAAGAGCCTAAGTGTCCATCAACGGACGAATGGATCCAGAAGATGTGGTTTATCTATACCATGGAATACTCCATGGCAACGAGAAAGAATGAAATCTGGCCATGTGTGGCAACATGGATGGACCTTGAGGGTGTTATGCTGAGCAAAATAAGTCAGACAGAGAAGGACATATACCCTATGTTTGCACGTATAGGTGGAACTTAACGGAGGACCATGGGG
>NW_027530632.1:348519-349733 GCF_008692635.1 Crocuta crocuta
TTTTTTTTTTTTTTGGCTTTCTTAGGATTTCCATCTCTCTGCTTACTTTGTTTACCTGTTCTTTATCTATCAACTTTATCCATTAGAACCCTTAACATATTCACCACAATTGCTGTATCATTTATTCATTTTTTGAGAGACAGAGACAGAGAGTATGTGAGCAGGGGAGGGACACAGAGAGGGAGACACAGAATCCAAAGCAGGCTCCAGGCTCTGAGCTGCCAGCACAGAGCCAGTACAGGGCTCAAACTCACAAACTGTGAGATCATGACCTGAACCAAAGTCAGACGCTTAACCGACTGAACTACCTAGGTGCTACAAATCACAGTTGTTTTGAATTAGTGGGGTGATGGGGTGCCTCCATGGCTCAGTCCATTAAGCAGAGGCTCAAGGCATGATCTCATGGTTCATGAGTTCGAGACCCACGTTGGAGTCTGTGCTGACACCTTGGAGCCTGGAGCCTGCTTCAGATTGTACGTTTCCCCAATGCTCAGCATCCCTCCTGATCAGGGAAATACAAATCAAAACCACACTTTGATACCACCTCACGCCAGTCAGAGTGGCTAAAATCAGCAAATCAGAGGACTCTAGATGCTGGCGAGGATGTGGAGAAACGAGCACCCTCCTACGCTTTTGGTGGGAATGTAAACTGGTGCAGCCCCTCTGGAAAACAGTGTGGAGATTTGTCAAAAAATTAACAATAGAATTCCCCTATGACCCGGGAGTAACACTGCTAGGAATTTACCCAAGGGATATAGGAGTGCTGATGCATAGGGGCACATGTACCCCAATGTTCATAGCAGCACTCTCAACAATAGCCAAAATATGGAAAGAGCCTAAGTGTCCATCAACGGACGAATGGATCCAGAAGATGTGGTTTATCTATACCATGGAATACTCCATGGCAACGAGAAAGAATGAAATCTGGCCATGTGTGGCAACATGGATGGACCTTGAGGGTGTTATGCTGAGCAAAATAAGTCAGACAGAGAAGGACATATACCCTATGTTTGCACGTATAGGTGGAACTTAACGGAGGACCATGGGGGAGAAGAAGGGGGTAATAGTGGGGGAGAGGGAGGAAGGCAAACCATGAGAGACTCTTGAATGCTGAGAACAAACTGAGGACTGATGGGGGTGGGGGGGGGGGGGGGAGATGTACATGGAGGAGGGCACTTGTGGGGATGAGCACTGGGTGTTATATGGAAACCAAC
>NW_027530632.1:349744-354514 GCF_008692635.1 Crocuta crocuta
GAGAGGGGAGATGGGCATGGAGGAGGGCACTTGTGAGGATGAGCACTGGGTGTTATATGGAAACCAACTTGACAATAAACTATTTGTAAAAAACGAAACAAAAAAAAGATTGTACGTTTCCCTCTCTCTCTGCCCCTCCTCCACCATGCTCTGTCTCTCTCTCAAAAATAAATAAACATTAAAAAAATAAAATAAATTACTGGTGGGATAATTCTAACATCGCAGCCATATCTCAGTGTGGTTCAGATTGTTGCTCTGTCTCTTCAAAATAGGCATTTTGCTTTTCAGTATGCCTTGTAAGTTTTTCTTGAACCCTGGTCACGATATGCTGGATGAAAGAACTACTGTGAATAGGCCTTGTGTACTGTGGTGGCAAGGTGTGGGTGAAGGGGAGGCATCTTGTAGTCCCATGATTAGGCCTTAGACTTTTAGCGAGCCTGTGTTTCTAAACTGTAAACTTCACAGGTGTTTTCCAGTTTTTTCTTGTCTTCCCTTACGTGGGACAGGATGGTGAGAATGGACTGGAGCTGGGTATTTCCCTTCCCCAGGTTCGTTAGGCTCTGATAGTACCTCAGCAGGTGAGGCCCTGGTTCACCTATTTCTCCTCAGGGCAGACATGAAGAATAGAGGGTTCCATAGTGTTTCAGAAGGACTCCTTTCCCTCTCTCCCCGCAGGAAGCCCAGGGTGATTTTTCTTCAGTATTTGCTGTGGCACTCTGGTACAGCTCTTGGTGGTAAATCTCACAAGGGGGCGCCCCCCGCAATACCTGGGTCCCCCTGGAGATTATAATACGTCTCAGAGTTGTCTGGCCTGAGCCTACAGCAATTTGTTAATTACAGTTGAGATTGTCTTACCCTGGCGCCAGTTCCTGTGGAAGCTTCTACTGGTGAGTCTCCGCTTGGGTAAGGCAGGTCTCCCTGTATCCGTTTGTCTGTCTCTTCAGTCTGGAGGGCGGTAGTTTGTCTTGTGTCCTCTCCTCCCCTAATATCCAAGAAGAACGACCCATTTTTCAGTCTGCTCACCTCTTTACTTATGAGAGAGCGAGAGCAGTGACTTCCCAGCCTCTTCTGTGCAGAAGTGAAAACCGGAAGTTCCCGATTTCACTTTTGAATCATGGTTTCATGACTAATGTTAGTTTTGTGACGCAGCACATAGTTCAGGTAAATACCTCGGAAACAACTGTGCGAGATTTAGCCAAAATATTCAAGTCTATGTCTGTGATGTCAAATGGCCCCATCCTAACAGGGTGGAAACCAATAAAATTCAGTGGATGGAAGGTGGAGAGATATCAGTGATCTTTCCCGGGTGGTCAAGGGTTACCTAAATGTTCACTGAAAAAGAGTTCAGACTTGGGGATGTGGCTCCTCCAACTCAAAGGGAAACCAATATGGGAAAAGTCAGTTTGCTGGTAATTTTCCCAAGGGAAAACTCTGTATTTGCTTCCTAGGATCTTTTCAGTGCTAAATTTCCGATGTTCCATGTGATAGAGAAGCTGTACGTCTAAGAAGCTGGTAAGCCAGGCTTTCTGATCACCAAACCCTAACTTAGAAATGTAAAATGATCACTGGTCTTACTTTCATGGATACTGTTTTATTGCCACTCAACTTCTTTTCATTTTAAACTAAAAAACATTCGATCGAAATTAAGAAAGCACACAGCATGCATTTGTCGGTAAGAAACTGAGAAGAATTACCCCAGAGCTTGTACATCTGGTAGTAACTTAAAAGATTTAAAATATTACTAGGTTTCATTGGTGGTTCAGTATCGTAATCACCCATGGAAAGGTAAATTAGCGCTTTATTGCATGTGTTAATTACCAACCCCAGGAGACAACACGTGCGGTCCTTATTCAATGCTTCTCTGTTCCCATTAACAACGTGGGTGCAAACAGGGCATGCTGGGAGTAAGCTCACAAAGTTATTTCTTATTATACATGTCGCTGTGGGTTTTGGGAGGCAAGGAGAGACGGAGCATGGGCAGAGGAGGGGCAGAGAGAGAGGGAGACGCAGAATCCGAAGCAGGCTCCAGGCTCTGAGCTGTCAGCCCAGAGCCCAACACAGGGCTGGAACTCACGAACCTTGAGATCATGACTTGAGCCAAACCTTAAACTGGACAAGCCTCCTGGACTTCCCTACCTTTCTATCATTCTTGACATTGACCTCGTCTGGGAAGAAATGGAGGAAAGCCCTTTTTATGTATGCAGATATACAGATCTTCAGCCACTAAACCATCTTGCAGAAGCAACATATGATTTTTTAAAATCTCCTAAACTTTCTTCCGTACGATACCCTCTCCTGAAGATTTGGTCAGATCGGCCCTAAAATCTAAAAGGTCCTGACGGTTGCCAGCAGATTAAAGAATGTTTAGCCACCATTCACATCCCTCCAAGTGTTTGGATAGAGACTTTGAAAAGAAGAGTGTAATTTTTTTCCCCACTCTCCTTTACCTACTCTTCTTTGTGGAAAAATAGCTGTCAAAATTGATTTGCTAGTAAACCACACAATAAGGAACATAATATATGACCAAGGACTTGCCATTGGAATTTTCTGTCCTTGGAAATCCANTTTTTTTTTTTAGAGAGAGAGAGAGGGAGAGAGAGAAAAGTGTGAACAGGGGACGGGCACAGAGAGAGGGGAGCACAGAGCCCAATGTGGGGCTTGAACTCACGAACCTTGAGATCCTGACCTGAGCCAAAGTCAGCCGCTCACCTGACTGAGCCACCCAGGCACCCCCAGCAATGTTTTTTAATGAGACATGTTACTGATAGACCTTCCTCTTAGTTGCCATCAGGTTGGGCAGAGGCCTGGATTGTGTGGGATGGGAGAGAACTATGAAGGCCCATTCCTACTCTGTTTTGTTTCCATCAGTCGGTAACAGAGAAGATCATTCTCCCCTCTGGTCCCAGGCCTTCACACATCACCCAGTGACTCAAGACTTAGCTCCTGTCCCTGGGGAGCTTACAGACCCCTCGAGATGAATGGAAGGGGCGTGTTAGACATTGCTAGGTGTGAATACAGGGAAAATCGAGCACAGTGTATGCTTACGTGGGCCTGAGGCCACTTCTGTTAGGTAGGAGTAGCTAAACCTGGAGAAAATCATTGAACAAGTGTTTGGCAAGGCCTTACTATGTACCAGGTATGGTCCTAAAAGAAACAATGGAGAGCAAATTGGACAAAGTCCCTGCCTTCATAGAACTGACATTCTAGATAGGGAGAAAGGCAACATGCAAATACATAAGGATTAAGTATGTGGCCAAGTGGTGACAAGTACTGAGATGCAGACAGAGATTGAAGTTGGTAAGGATAGAGAGAATATTCTTTTGGGGCGCCTGGGCGGCTCAGTCGGTTAAGCACCTGACTCTTGATTTTGGATCAGATCGCGATCTCAGGGTTGGTGAGTCTGAGCCCGGCGTTGGGCTCTACACTGACAGCCTGGAGCCTGCTCGGGATTCTGTCTCTCTCTCTCTGCCCCTCCCCTGCTGGGGCACATGTCCACGTGCTCTCTCACTCTCTCAAAAATAAATCCACATAAAAAAAAAAAAGAATTTCTTTTGTTGTCAAAAAGGAGAGTCCCCTTTGAGCAGGTAACCTTTGAGCAGACATCAAAACGCAATGCAGAATGAAATAAGTGGCTTTTTGAGGGAAGAGTTTTCCTGGCAGAGGGAACTGCAAAGTGCAAAGTCTCTGAGACAGCAATGTGTATGATGAGTTCAAGAAGTGGGAAACAGGGGCCCCTGGGTGGCTGAGTTGGCTAAGCATCCGACTTCAGCTCAGGTCATGATCTCGAGCTCGAGCCCCACATCGGGCTCTGCTGACAGCTCGGAGCCTGGAGCCTGCTTCGGATTCTGTGTCTCCATCTCTCTCTGCCCCTCCCCTGCTCGTGCTCTGTCTCTCACAAATAAATAAACATTACAAAAATTTTTAAATAAATAAACGTTAAAAATTTTTAAAAAGAAAAGAAATAGAAAACAAATGCCCGTAAGTCTGGAATGAAGTGTTCAAGTAGTGGGAGATAAGGTCTAAGAGTTATCAAAGGATTAGATCATGTAGGGCCTTAAGGCAAACTTGGATTTTACTCTGAGAAAGATGGGAAACGACTGGAGGGTTCTGAGCAGAATGACATCGTCAGATCATCTGGCTTCTGTGTGGAGAATAAACGATAGCGGGGTGGGGGGAAAAGGTGGAATTAGCAGGCATTCAAGCAAGAGATGATCGTCGCTTAGACCTGGGTAGTGGTGATGAAGGAGGTGAAGAGTCACACGCAGATCCTGGATTGAATATTAGGGTAGACCAGTTTTTAAAAATAAAATGAAGAAGGGGCACCCGGGTGGCTCAGTCAGTTTAGTGTCCGACTTCGACTCAGACNGTCTCCCTCTCTCTGCCCTTCCCCCGCTCAAGCTCTGTCTCTCTCCATCTCTCAGAAAGGAATAAACAATAAAAACAATTCTTTTTTTAAATTGAAGAAGATTCCCTTCCTTGGTGCCTAGGCTATGTTCATCCATTTCCCCACAGATATTTGCAGATTTGCCTGGAGTGTAAGGCATAAGAGATCATTTCTTTCTAGTGATGTTACACACACTTAAATGCACTGAGCTAACTTAGGAGGTGCCGTGGTGATGGCTTTCAAGGCAACGGGAGTTCAATGGTATCTTGGATTCAGAAGAAATACAAGGTTTATAACACAATTTATAACATGGTTTTGGAAAACTAAAGTTTCAGAAAATTACCACTAGTTGATAATGCTGAAGAATCTATTGCTGGCTTAATCTG
>NW_027530632.1:354519-383439 GCF_008692635.1 Crocuta crocuta
GGGGGCACGCGCCTGGGTGACTCAGTCTGTTAAACGTCCGACTTCAGTTCAGGTCAGGATCTCACGGTTTATAGGTTCGAGCCCCGCATTGGGCTCTGAGCTGACAGCTCGGAGCCTGGAGCCTACTTTGGATTCTGTGTCTGTCCCTCTCTCTCTTCCCCTCCCCTGCTCATGTTCTCTCTCTGTCTCTCTCTCTCTCAAAAATAAATAAACATAAAAAAAATTTTTAAAAGGTGGGGGGAAGGCCAACACCCCACTCTATAAAAGGGTATTGACCTTTTGCGTTTCTTATTTTGCCTGTTTAAAACAATACTAGAACTCTGTTGTAATAAAGTAACAAGCACTTCTTTTCATTACCAGATTAGCACAGTAATCTTAAAAAGGGACATTCTCACAAAGTAATCGTATTCAGCAAACGTTTATAGTGTTCACACCAGGTGAAAGGCATTGACCAGCATAGTGTAAAAACCAGTGATAAGTAAGAGAGCAGAAGGTGCTGAATATTAAGGCAGAGATGAAAAAGCAAAGTGAAGCCACCGGACCCTTTGCAGATTCCGCTGCTGAGGTTTTTACCCCACAAGGTTTTCCAGATTGCCGACATCAGCTGCCTGAGTCTCTCCCTAGTCCCTCTGTCCCCCCGGCCACCAATGCCTGAAATGTACACTGGCCGCTGGCCCCGGTGGCTGCAGCTGTGTGTACACCGGTGCTTGTAGGTCCAGATCCGGCCGTGACTCCTGGCATGGGCTCGCATTAACCATGTGCACACAGCTTGGACACCCAGTTGTACGCTCGTGTGCCACCGTCCCCGGCTCCCATCACCAGAATCCACCACCTTGCGTGGCTGTTTATGGGCTTGGATCCAGCCCTGACCACCGCCACGGAGCCATCCCTGTCTGTGTGCCTGCAGCCGGCCCCGCATCTCGTAAATGCCTGCCGCCAGCCAGATTTGAACGGACCCGCAAATACCCCCAAGAGCCAAAGCAGTCCTGGGAAAGAGCAAAGTTGGAGGCATCACAGTTCCTGATTTCAAGTGATATTTCAAAGCGACAGTAATCAAAACTGTATGGTGCTGGCATAAAGACAGATGCATAGACCGGTAGGACGGAGCCAAGGGTCCCCAAATAAGCCCATGCATATATGATGAACTAATTTTTAAAGTTTATTTATTAATTTTGAGAGAGAGAGAGAGGATGCAAGCGGGGAAGGGGTGGAGAGGGAGAGAGAGAATCCCAAGCAGAGCCCGATGCGGTGGCTCAAATCCACAAATCGTGAGATCATAACCTGAGCCCCAGATCAAGAGTCGGATGCTCAACCGACTGAGCCACCCAGGTGCCCCTATGATGAACTAATTTTTGACAAAGGCACCAAGAACACACAATGGGGAAAGCGTAGTAGTTTGAAAAGAAGGGCCATGAAGAGAAAAGAAAAAAGAAAAGAAAAAAAGCTGTTGTCCTGTATGTCCTTGTAGAGACTCACCTAATACCGGATCTTGCAGCTGATTTCTGCTCGCTTCAGTTGTGTACAATAATACTCTTAGCGTTAGTACACTCAGCTCAGAGCAACGTCCTTGCCCATTTGCTAACAAGACAAGAATTTGTGCGTTTCATTTCCCTCCTGTCGATTTAAAAACACTTCTTATATCAAAAGACAGAGACAGACTATACAGAGTGAAATACAAAACCCATTTAGAGTTTGTAGAGTAGCGATGAAATCTTATTTACTGCCGTAAGTTTATCTTGTAGTGAATACTCTCCTGCTGTGCATTCCTTCCCACACATGGCATCATCCTTTCTAGCTGGGGCTTCTTAAATTTAAACCTTTGAGAAAGCTTGGTTTAAGGCCCTACAGACTCTTCAGTCCACATGGCATGAAGCAGCTTTTAGTAAATTGGGGCTCCTGGGTGGCTCGGTTGGTTAAGCGACCGACTTTAGCTCAGGGCATGATCTCACGGTTCATGGGTTTGCGTCCTGCGTCAGGCTCTGTGCTGACAGCAGAGTGCCCACTGTGAATCCTCTGTCTCCCTCTCCCTCTCTCTCTCTGCCCTTCTCCTGCTTGCTTCTCTCTCTCAAAAATAAATAAACATGAGAGCACTGGGTGTTATACGGAAACCAACTTGACAATAAAAATAAATAAACATGAAAAAATTAAAAAGGAGTGTGTAGTAGGTAGACTGTAGAAGATAGACAAAAACTGGTCATTATAATACACCTTGATACGCTTTTTTAAAAAAATGTTTATTTATTTATTTTGAGAGAGACAGAGAGCATGAGCAGGGGAGGCAGAGAGAGAGGGAGAAAATCCCAAGCAGGCTCCAAACTGTCAGCGCAGAGCCCAACGTGGGGCTCGAACACATGAACCCTGAGATCATGACCTGAGGCGAAATCAAGAGTCAGACGTGTAACTGAGCCACCCAGGCACCCCTTGCTACACTTTAATACGCGGATGAGGAATGGGATTACCAGGAAATAAGACACCGAGAGACTAGATCGTCTAGGGAATATCTAACATAATAGTTTACATCTGAGTTGGGGTTTGAAACACAGGTAAGGGTTTGCCAGAGAGAGAGAGAGAGAAAAAAAAAAGAAAGAGAAAGTAAATTTCAGGCTTGGAGGAAAAGATACATAAAAGCAAGGAGATATGAAAGATAAACGGTGTAGCAAGTCTGTGGGCTTCAAGGTGAAGGATATCTTGGGCACATGGTGTAAGATCTCATGCCAAGTTGTATGGGCCTTATCCTCTGTGCATTTGGGAGTCAACAGAAATTTTTGATGGCAAGAAAGAAGAGGGCATCGTAACATTAGCAGCACCAAGTATTTTCTTGGTTGTAAAACCGCAGCTCACTTAATACCTTCAGTTTGCCCCTCACTCTCTTCCCTTACCCACATTCCCACCCAAGGAAGACCCTGAAACAAGGGTATGGATACAGGTCGCTTATTTGGGAGGTGATCCTAGGAAGCAGGAGGAGAGAGTAGGGAAGGGAAGCAGGGAAGAGAGAAAACAATAAAGGATTTGCTAACAAGCTGATTTCACCTCTGGGCAATCGGGCTTCAGTCCTGGGGATGTTCAGAGACTGTCCAGAAAAGCGCTGTCCAACACTGGGGGCAGGCTGGCTGTCAGTCGAGCATGTGATTCTTGACCTTGGGTAAGTGAGTTCGAGCCCCAAGTCGGGGGTAGAGTTTACCACAAACAGAAAGTGCTGTCCTATAGAAATAAAATGCAGGGCGCCTGGGTGCCTCAGTCAGCTAAGCATCTGACATCAGCTCAGGTCAAGATCTCACAGTTCCTGAGTTTAAGCCCCACATCGGGCTTGCTGCCATCAGTGCAGAGCCTGCTTTGGATCCTCTGTCTCCCTCTCTGTGCCCTTGCCCCGCCCATGCTCACGTTCTCTCATAAAAATAAGTAAACATTTAAAAAACTGCAAGTCACATGTGTATTTAAAAATTTTCTAAGACCCACACATAAAAAACTAAAAAGGAACAGAGAAAATTAATGATAAGGGGCGCCTGGGTGGCTCAGTCGGTGAAGCGTCCGACTTCGGCTCAGGTCATGATCTCATGGTTCCTGAATTCAAGCCCTTAATCGAGTTCTCTGCTGTCAGCACGGAGCCTGGAGCCCGCTTCAGATTCTGTGTCTCCTTCTCTCTCAGCCCCTCCCCTGCTCACACTCTGTCTCTTTCTCTCTCAAAAATAAAGAAAATATTTTTAAAAAATTTTTTAAAAAGAAATAACTTCCCAGGAGCACAGGGCAAAGACCAGACTCCCTGGGAGAGATTAAATTCTTTCCTAGACAAGTTGTAAAGCAACACTTGAGAGGAAGATAGAATTTTAAATTCCATAAGGAGAGATAGATGATAGATAGATAGATAGATAGATAGATATTATACATAGAGATTCATCTGGAAATATGTGTCCTAATGTGAAGGAGGTTATCACAGATATTGTATAATGGACAGGCTCCCATGCCTTGATGATTAATGCTTTACAAATCTGTCCATTCAGATGATCAAGGTAACTGAATTTCAATTGTACTTTGAAGGGGGCAATGGCTTCCTCTTCCTCCCCTTGCGCTAAACAGTAAGCAAATTTTGCTTGGAGAGGGAACGAGTTTTCAGGAAAACAAGTAGTGTATTTCTGCTTTATTAAGATACATTCATCAACTTTCATTCACATTCGGTATTTGAGTTACGTGTCCACCTCAGATCAGATTCAGCCTCAAATAATGCAGTTGGACACACAGACACAAGGGATGCAAAGATTCTAAACGCATACGACAGGAGGCCCAGACCACTGGGCCCATACCCTCCTCACTGTCCACCCTACGACCTTCCATACCCTGAGTAAGATCTGCACAGTAACCAGCAAAAGCAGTCCTCATATTTATGATGTCTAAAAACAACAATACAAACTCCAAAGTCACCATGGAAACTGCCTCCCACCAGCATTTGCCTTTCAGAGATTTTTAGAAGCATTTATCCACAACAAATCAGCAGAGAAGAAAATTTGAGACAGATGATCCTAATTATGAAAGCCTCTGCTTACTAGACGGAGCTTTACCAAGAAAGAAGAAATAAGAAGGGGTCTTGAATCCAAACTTCATTAAACATTTATTTTAAGAAGCCTTAACTGGGGCGCCTGGGTGGCTCAGTCGGTGGAGCGTCCGACTTTGGCTCAGGTCATGATCTCCTGGTTTGTGGGTTCGAGCCCTGTGTCGGGCTCTGTGCTGACAGCTAGCTCAGAGCCTGGAGCCTGCTTCGGATTCTGTGTCTCCCTCTCTCTCTGACCCTCCCCTGCTCACACTGTCTCTCTGTGTGTGTGTGTCAGAAATAAATAAAACATTAAAAAAATTTTTTCTTAAAAAGAAGCCTTAACTTAACCTGTCTCCCAGAAAAATCCTCTAAAGGAGCCCTGGAGATGTAGCTTTTATAAGTGGTTGGTTTTACATATTCCATAAATATTTATATTTTAAAGTAACGTGTATTTCTGTTTTCTTTTTGAGATGTGTCCTACTGATGAATTTGATATATTTTTAGGAAGCAAAATAGGTTGTCAGAAACAGAGAGCCAATTCACAATGTTAATCCTTAGAAAACACAAACGTAATGTAATAGATTTCACTTCAATCAGGAATCGAGAAGACTGGTACATTTCGGGCCAGTCTCCTAAAGGGTGCCAGCTTATGGAAGGGAGGTCATGGGAAGCTTAAGAAAGAAGTGTTTGCTAGGGTGCCTGGGTGGCTCAGTCGGTTGAGCTTCTGACTTCGGCTCAGGTCATGATCTCACAGTTTGTGGGTTCGAGCCCCGCATCAGACTCTGTGCTGAAAGCTCAACTCGGAGCCTGCTTCAGATTCTGTCTCCCTCTCTCTCTGCTCCTCCCCCACTTGCACTCTCTCTCTCTCTCTCTGTCTCTCCCTGTCTCTCTCTGTGAAAAATAAACATTTAAAAAAAGAAAGAAAGTGTTTACTGAACTTGTTACATCAAAGATGGAGATCAGCCTTGTTTGCAAAGTCACAAAAATAAGGATAATTCCACCGAAGGCAGACATAAGATTTAGATAAAACTTCATCCTTTCAGTAGCCAACACAGCTTATAGAGATCTCAGTTTATATCAGAAATTGAAGTTAGGTCCCATTTCCTCCCTGAATTTTCAGTTTCTCCAACAGAAATCAATCTCTTCACCTTTCATGTTCCTAATGCACATTGTGCCTCTCTTAAGGCACTTAATAATATTCTCCCTTATGTTGTAGTTATTTTTGTACCTCTCTCTGGCACAAAACCCTTTGAAAACAGAGAATACTTCTTATATATCTTTTTCACCTTGTAGCCCCTAGCACAATTCCTTGTGCGGTGTGGGAGCTTACACATGTTTATGAAATGAATTAAGAAAGCCCAGCTCTCATTAGCACAAGATTAAGCCTAGGGTATTTTTTAGTTCACAGAGAGGCTGTTTTTTTTTTTTCTTAAATCAAANCAAAGTAACCAGAAAGTGATCTCCTCCGTAGGAGAACTCACTGATGAACTTTGTAATTTGCTGTTTTTCCCAAGAACATCCAATATGGAAAGCAGTACACTTGCCCGTATAGAGTATTTGCCGTAAGATAACACAGATACACTACGGTGAAGATCAAGGGAAAAATTCACACCATCTCCTGCTGGTGAGATAGGGGAGTCAATGACCTTTCAGTTCATTCGAATTCATGAATCTTTTCCAGATCATCCGATGGGTTCTGAAAAGACAATAGCGTGCAAATTGTCCACCGACTGACTTCACCTGGATGATGAGCATGAGGCTAACCTATTACAGCAGTGACTAAAAGAGCCGGAAGAAGAAAACTTAGAACAAATGCTAATTTTTCAGTTCGGTAAACATTTGCTGATTACATCTTTCCATACAGATCGCTGAGTTAGGTGATGTGCTGCGGAGGAAACAAAGATGTATCAAAAAATCACTACTACCTATTCAGTACCAAGTAGAGGCCATGAACTTCTTTACTTCCTGTAGCAACCCTGTTACATAGATACTGTTGCCTCCATTTTATCAACATTACAATGAAGGCTCCGGGAAGGTAGGTAACTTTACCAGGGTTAGCTAGCCAGTCAGTGAGAGGATCAGGATTTCAGTCCTGATCTGACTCCAAAATCCATGTTATTCCCATGAACCAAAGTCCTTTTATTTTTTAAAAAAGAGTGCTGAGTCACTTTTACTCTGACTTACATAATTAGATGCTCAATTATGTGATATCAATCATAAAAGAATATATTCTCTGGTCATTTATGAGGGTTTGTTTTAATGGTTCTTTATTTTTGAGAGAGAGACAAAGTGCAAGTGGGGGGGGTGGGGAACAGAGAAAGAGACACACACAGAATCTGAAGCAGGCTCCAGGCTCCGAGCTGTCAGCACAGAGCCCCGTACAGGGCTCAAACTCAAGAACTGTGAGATCATGACCTGAGCTCAAGTCGAACGCTTAACCGACTGAGCCACCCAGGCACCCCATTAAATGTTTACTTATTTCGAGGGAGACAGAGAAAGAGCGAGCAAGTGGGGGAGGGACAGAAAGAGAGAGGGAGAGAGAAAATCCCAAGCAGGCTCTATGCTCTCAGCACAGAGCCCAACGCGGGGCCGGACCACACGAAACGCGAGACCATGACCTGAGCCGACATCAAGAGTCTGAAACTTAACAGACTGAATCATCCAGATGCCCCTCTGGTCATTTATGAATTTGACATTTGTCCTCAACTAGGTTATAAGCTCCCAAAGGGCAGGGACCATACCATGCTTAGGTAGCTTTCTTCAAAGTACCTGCTATGGTGCTGAATACCTAAAAGATCCTCTCTATATACTAGTGGTTTGATCACTTTTCCCTCAGCCCTTAAAAGTACCAGCTGCATAATCAGTATCCACGGGTGAAAGAGGAAAGACAAATGAGTATAGCCTGATGATACACCTTAGATTAAATTGACCCTTCACTCCTTTTTGGTATATATCATCTCACTTAATTCTCACAACCCCACAAAATAGGTCTGATCACCCCCATTTTGCAAATTAGAAAGTTCAAGCTTAGAAAAATTAAGTATCTGGCCCAAGGTTACAGAACCAGTCCTTGATGAAGCAATTATTTCCGTGTTGTTCTGTCTGAGTCAGAGTTACTGCTCTTCCACCGCCTCTTCCATTCTAAGACCCCATAGATTTTAGGATACAGCCTGGGTGTAATGAACGTTTTCAAGGCCATGGAGCATACCGCCACAGTAAATGCATAGGTTGAGTGAAAAATGTATCTCAGTTTCAAAATGGGAAAACGGGTGTCTTAAGCAGCAAGGAAATGAGGTACCTTATTATTTGCAATATGTTTTAGAGTTTCCTTTGAAGCGCTGATGTCAAAGAAGACCAAGAGACCTTCTGTAGTATAGTATTAATGGCATTTAGCAAAGTAAAGATGGAAAGATTCTGGGCATTCAGTGCATCCTCTTTTGAATTATAGGCTTCCTGTGCTCCTGTGAGAACAGGTAGTGCGAGCCACATCACCTGTCTCAAAGGGTTCAAACTGCTCTCAAAATTTGTCAAGATGGTTTTTAATGAGGTATTATAGCTCCGACATTGAGGGGTTTTATTTTCAAAGAGTGTGATCCAGAAGCACTTTAAAAATAGCTCTCCTCTTCCATCTTCTATGGAAGCTTTCCCACACTCTCCGCTCCCTTATCACTCATCCTAGGATGGACCCTAATTACCTCTGCCCTGGCCTGCAACCCCAGGCCAGCGCCGAGGAGCCCTGCCTTTGACCTTGGTTCAGAATCCTAGTGGGACCCACAAGGCTGTTGGAATGGAGTAGGGATTCACCACACTCTTGTTGTTATTTTCAGGATACTATCGGCATTCCCAGAAAGAAAGAGAGAAAGAGAGAAAGAGAAAGAGAGAAAGAAAGAAAGAAAGAAAGAAAGAAAGAAAGAAAGAAAGAAAGAAAGAAAGAAAGAAAGAAAGAAAGAAACCCTTGAGCACTTATGTGGCTCAGTTGGTTGGGCATTCGGCCCAGGTCATGATCACAGGGTTCCTGGGTTCAAGTCCTGCATCAGTCTCTGTGCTGACTGTGGAGCCTGCTTGGGATTCTCTCTCCCCTTCTCTCTCTGCCCCTCCCCTGCCCTCTCTCTCTCAAAAATAAATAAACATTGGGGAACACCTGAGTGGCTCAACTGGTTGAGCGTCCGACTGCATCTCAGGTCATGATCTCACAGTTCGTGGGTTCAAGTCCTACATTGGGCTCTGTGATGACAGCTAGCTCAGAGCCTGGAGCCTGCTTCGGATTCTTTGTCTCCCTCTCTCTCTGACCCTTCCCTGCTCACACTGCCTCTCTCTCTCTCTCTCTCTCTCTCANCAAAGAGTGTGATCCAGAAGCACTTTAAAAATAGCTCTCCTCTTCCATCTTCTATGGAAGCTTTCCCACACTCTCCGCTCCCTTATCACTCATCCTAGGATGGACCCTAATTACCTCTGCCCTGGCCTGCAACCCCAGGCCAGCGCCGAGGAGCCCTGCCTTTGACCTTGGTTCAGAATCCTAGTGGGACCCACAAGGCTGTTGGAATGGAGTAGGGATTCACCACACTCTTGTTGTTATTTTCAGGATACTATCGGCATTCCCAGAAAGAAAGAGAGAAAGAGAGAAAGAGAAAGAGAGAAAGAAAGAAAGAAAGAAAGAAAGAAAGAAAGAAAGAAAGAAAGAAAGAAAGAAAGAAAGAAAGAAAGAAAGAAACCCTTGAGCACTTATGTGGCTCAGTTGGTTGGGCATTCGGCCCAGGTCATGATCACAGGGTTCCTGGGTTCAAGTCCTGCATCAGTCTCTGTGCTGACTGTGGAGCCTGCTTGGGATTCTCTCTCCCCTTCTCTCTCTGCCCCTCCCCTGCCCTCTCTCTCTCAAAAATAAATAAACATTGGGGAACACCTGAGTGGCTCAACTGGTTGAGCGTCCGACTGCATCTCAGGTCATGATCTCACAGTTCGTGGGTTCAAGTCCTACATTGGGCTCTGTGATGACAGCTAGCTCAGAGCCTGGAGCCTGCTTCGGATTCTTTGTCTCCCTCTCTCTCTGACCCTTCCCTGCTCACACTGCCTCTCTCTCTCTCTCTCTCTCTCTCAGAAATAAAATATTTTAAAAAATATATTAATGCACTTGACTGCAAAGAATGAAGGGTAACTACCAACCAGACACTTTGCCCCTCTTAAATAAAGAGCATCATTCTCTGTTAAAACCCACCGCAGTGCAGCAATTTACAAGTGGCTTTAAAGCTTCCTCCTCTTCTTCAGCAACCGCCTTTAGGATAAATTTCTTCACCTCGGTTTTTTCCTAATCTGCTTAAAGGGCAACAGCATATTAGCATCTCCCTGGTTTGCTTCGGACTAATGCCATCTCCCTGCCTGGTGCTGTGGACACCTTCTTGCCTTGTGAATTGAGGTTTGTAATTATGGGATTTACAGCTCTACATTAATTAGCGCTCATTATTTAAGGGTCCTTGTGAATTACCCAACCTCAAATTTTCTGTTCTCTATATAATCCAAGGAGACTCCCTGTCTCTTATTCATCCCTAGATTGGCCAGATCTCCAGTCTTGGATGCAAGTGTTCCAAATTTTAGATTGCTTCCAGTGAAAGAAAATTGGTTCTACTGATTAAATACGCAAAGAATCCCATCATCATGCAGAATATTTGGCCTGTGAAAAACTCACTCTATGTAAGGAAATTTTTTTAAAAAGTGTTTATTTATTTTGAGAGAAAGAGAGAGAGAGAGAGAGCACACATGTGCATGCCAGGAGGGAGGGGAAGAGAGCAAGGGAGAGAGAATCCCAAGCAGGCTCTGCACTGTCAGCCTAGTGTCCAACGTGGGGCTCAAACTCATGAACCACGAGATTGTGACCCAACCCCAAGTCAAGAGTTGTACGCTTAACTGACTGTGCCACCTAGGTGACCTTCAAAATGTATATATATATTTTTAAAACTTTTAAAAAGTTTATTTATTTATTTTGAGAGAGAGGGAGAGAGAGAGAGAGAGAGAGAGAGAGAATCCCAAGCAGGCTCTGTACTATCAGCACAGAGTCCAACGTGGGGCTGGAACTCACGAACTGTGAGATCACGATCTGAGCCGAAGTCAAGAGTCAGACGCTTAACCGACTGAGCCACCCAGGTGCCCCAATGCATGCAGGAAAATGTATCTCTGCTGCAAGTTAGCTTCTGGGCTTCATAATGAGGAAGAGGAGGGTCAGATGGAAGCCTGCTAATGGGAATGACTTGTCCAGCCAAGAGATGAAATCCAGGTCTTTCTGATATTTAGCACCAGAAGGTAAAAACAGACTCAGAAAACATAAGACTATTACAGGGAAAGAAAGAAGGCAAAAAGGAAATAGGGAAACATGCCGGGTTGTGGAATGACGGCATAAAGACATCGGTGAATCCTTTCTCCAAAGAGCAAGCATATAACTGAAGAGCCCAAACCATCCATTTCAGAGCTTCAGATTGACTGGCCAAAGGTAGAAAACCATTGAGAAGCATCTATTCTTGAGAAACTGCTCGAGCTGCAGGTAGGAACACCAGGGATCTGTGGCTTTTGTCACCAGGTCTACTTACCTACCCTGCTCTGGTCATGAACTACCCATGCAAACCAGCAGATCTGCTACCAGAGGGTGAAGTCTCCATTTCAGGTGAATGTGGTTTACTTATGGCTCGCTCAGCTACAAGTAACACATTTAATAGGAACCAAGTGAACACTCACAGCGTTCTGAGGTTGCCGACCTCATTGGGGTGAACAACAACAACCCCAAAATTTGAATGGGAAGATCCTGGAAATGACAGAGCAACAAAAGGGCTGAGATAAGATCTCTGCATATCTTGATATGTGAGAAGCTACACACATGCATGGAAGGACCCCAGCAGAGTCTTAGCAAATGGTAAAAGCTAAGGGAGAATTGGGGCGCCTGGGTGGCTCAGTCACTTAAGTACCCGACTTCAGCTCAGGTCATGATCTCACGGTTCGTGGGTTCGAGCCCCGCANCTGAAAGGAAATGAAACAAGATGTTAATTCAAATTTACAAAAAGGAATGAAGAGCACTGGAAATAGATACAAGTGCATGTATAAAAGACTGTATGGGTTTGTGTGTGTGTGTGTCTTTTTTATTATTACTTTATTCTCTATTCTCTCTTTTTTCTTTATTCTTTCATTTTTCTTTATTATTTAAAAAACATATGATTATTTACAGAAATAATTNATTTACATATATATGTGAGGATAAAAAGAACAGCAACGGGAGAAGGTAAATACACTGGAGAAAAGTTCTCCATTTTACCAGATTTAAGTTGGTATTAGTCTGAATTGTTTAGTTAAGGGTGCATACTTTTGTGGAAAAAAAAAGTTTATGTATTTCTTTTAAGAGAGAGATTGAGAACGTNATAACTGACTGAGCCACCCAGGCGCCCAATGGATATTTAAACCTTGTACCAGGAAAGAAGAAAAAATTTTAAAACTAAGATTCAATCTCAAGATTTTAGAAACAGAAGAGAAAAATCAAACCCAGAGTAAGTACATAGAGGGCAATAACAAAGATAAGAGCAGAAATCAATGAAATAGAAAAAAAAATACAGAAAATCAATGAGATCAAAAGCTCCTTCTTTGAAAAGATAAAAATAGATAAACCTTTAGCTATACTAGGGAAAAAAGGGAAAAGAAAAGAAAGGACAAAAATTATCAAAATCAGAAGCGAAAGAGAAGAATTCACTACACTTAGCAAAAATTAAAAGGATTAAAAGCTAATACAATGACCAGCTTTATGCCAACAAATTAGGCCACTTGTTAGAATGGGCAAATTGCCAGGAAGAAAGATGAATAAATTAGTTAATAATTTAAAATGTTCCCACAAAGAAAATCCCAAGCACAGAGGCCTTCGCTGGTCAACTTTATCAAATATTTAAAGAAAAGAAAATAATACCAGCCCTACACAAACGTTTTCAGGAACTGAGGAGTGGGAAATACTTTTCAACTCTTTTTATGAGTCCTATAATACACATGACACAAAAAAGAAAACTATAGACCAATATCTCTCATAGTTATAGATACCAAAGTACTTACCAAAATGTTAGGAAATGGAAGCCAGCAATATATTAAAAGCATTATATACCATGACCAAGAGGAGTTTATGGAATACAAGGTTGGTAAAATACCTGAAAATGAACTAACGTAGAATGCCATCTTTCTTAAAGGTTTTATTTAAATCCCAGTTAATTAACATACAATGTAATATTATTTTGAAGTGTACAATATAGTGATTCAACACTTCCATACAACACTCAGGGCTCATCACAACAAGTGAGCTCCTATTTAACCCATCTTCTCACCCCCCTGCCCTCTGGTAACCATGTTGGTTCTCTATAATTAAGAGTCTATTTCTCAGTTTGCCTCTTCCTCTCTTTTTTCTCTTTTGATCGTTTGTTTTGCTTCTTAAATTCCACATAGGAGTGAAAGCACATGGTATTTGTCTTTCTCTGATTGACTTATTTCATTTAGCATCAGACTCTGTGGCTCCATCCATGTCGTTGCAAATGGCAAGATTTCATTCTTTTCTATGGCTGAGTAATATTCCATTGATATATACATACATGGACCCACACACACATCACATTTTCTTTTTCCATTCATCAGTCAGTGGACACTTGGGCTGCTTCCATATTTTGGCTATTGTAAATAATGATCCAATAAACATAGGAGTGTATACATCTTTTCTTTTTCTCTTTATTTTATTTTAATTTTTTTGAGAGAGTGAGCACATGTGTGCAAGCAAGGGAGGGCCAGAAGGAGAGGGAGAAAGAGAATCCCAAGCAGGCTCCATGCTCGGTGCAGAGCCTGACGTGGGGCTCGATCTCCCCAGTGAGATCATGACCTGAGCCAAAATCAAGAGTCAGGCACTTAACTGCCTGAGCCACCCAGGTGCCTTCTACATCTTTTCAAAACAGTGTTTTTGTTTTCTTTGGGTAATTACCCAGTAGTGGAAATACTGGATCATACGGTACTTCTATTTTTAATTTTTTAAGGAATCTCTATACTGCTTTCCACAGTAGTTGCACCAATTTACATTCCCACCAATGGTTCCTTTTATTTCTCGTCTTTTTGATACTAGCCTTTCTGACTGGTATGAGGTGATATCGCATAATGGCTCTGTTTTGCGTTTTCCTGATGTTGAGTGATGTGGAACATCTTTTCAGGGGTCTATTGGCCATCCAGATGATTTCTTTGGAATAAACATCTGTTCAGGTCTTCTGACCACTTTTTAATTAGATTGTGTGTTGNTTGGATATTAGATCTTTTCTGGATATATCATTTGCAAGTATCTTCTCCCATTCAATAGGCTGCCTTTTTGTTTTGTTGATGGTTTCCTTTGATGTGAAAATCTTTTTGTTTTGATGTAGTCCCAATAATTTATTTTTGCTTTTGTTTCCCTTGCCTGAGGAGACATATCCATAAATATGTTGCTAAGGGTGATGTCCAAGAGATTCTGTCTCTCTCTCTCTCTCTCTGACCCTTCCCTGCTCGCACTGTCTCTCTCTCTCAGAAATAAATAAAAAACATTAAAAATAAAAAAAAAGAGATAAAAAAAAGAGATTATTGCCTACATTTTCCTTTAGAAGCTTTATGGTTTCAAGTCTCACACTTAGGTCTTTAGTGAATTTTGAGTTTGAGAAATTTTTACATCTCAATAATAGGAGACAAACAACCCAATACAGAGGAAAGATTTGACACTTTCACCAAACATTAAATACTGATTTCTAATAAGCACATGAAAACTCAGTCAACATCATTAGTCACCGAGACAATACAAATTAAAATCATAATAAGGCAGCACTTCCCGCCCACTAGCATGGCTATTATAAAAAAGATTGACAATACAAAGTGTTGAAAGGGTGTGGAGAAACTCATACTCTCATATGTTATTGAAGAGAACATAAAATGATACAACCCCTGTGTATCACAGTTTGACACCTTCTTAAATAGTTATACATATAATTTCCGTACAACCTTGCAGTTCCACTGCCAGGTAGGTACTCGAGAGAAATGAGAGCATATGTCCACATGAAGACACGTATGTGGATGTTCAGAGTGCCCTAATCACAAGCTCAAAACCTGAAGCAACTCAAATGTCCAGCCACTGGTGAATGGATGCACAAAATGTGATATATCCACACTGGGGTATACTGCTCAGCAATAAAAGGGAATTGACTAAAAGAAGTATTGATAAATGCAAGAATGTGGATGAACATCAAAAGTATTATGATGGGGGCACCGGGGATGGCTCAGTTGGTTAAGCGACCAACTTGGGCTCAGGTCATGGTCTCACAGTCTGTGAGTTCAAGCCTGGCATCGGGTTCTGTGCTGACAGCTCAGTGACTGGAGCCTGCTTCGAATTCTGTGACTCCTTCTCTCTGACCCTCCTCTGTTCATGCTCTGTCTCTCTCCCTCTCTCTCAAAATTAAGTAAACATTAAAAAAAATGTTTAAAGCATTATGATAAATAATAGAGGCCAGGCACAGAGGAGTACGTCTGCTATGATTGTCTCCATATGAAATTTCTAGAAAAGGTACAGCTATAGCGACAAAAAGCAGATGAGTATTTCCTGTGTGATGATGGACTGAAAATGTGGACTAGAAAACTTTTAGGGATGCTGGAATTGTTCTAAGATTGGATTATAATGATGTTTGTACCACTAAATACATTTAGTATAAAATGCATTGGGTGTGTTGTATGCACGGAGATCGATCATACCTCAATAAAGCTGTGAAAAAAACTTCAGAACAATATGAAAAACAGTAAGACAACAGTCTATGTAAAATCTGCACAACTAAAAGAGTATGGAAGAAGGGAAACCTGCCTGCCTTGAGGATAGTGTGAAATGGGCAAGGAGTTCGTCTTTCATTGACAAGAATGGGCCAGGGCACTCAATCACATGGAACCCAGTGTGTATTCAGAGTTGAAAACCTCCAGCTTCTTACGTGGAGTGACTCCATATCTTACAGGTGTTGTTATTTCTTTCCTTCATTTATTAGCATGGATTTTTAGGGACCATAAGGAGCATATCTAAAGTCATATAGTTTGGGGCGCCTGGGTGGCTCAGTCAGTTAAGCATCTAACTTTGGCTCAGGTCACGATCTCACGGTTTGTGAGTTCGAGCCCCGCATTGGGCTCCAGGCTGACAGCTCTGAACCTGGAGCCGGCTTCAGATTCTGTGTCTCCCTCTCTCTCTCTGCCTCCCCCTCCCCCACCTGCCACCTCTCATAAATAAACAAACATTAAAAAAACAGTTTAAGGGATGGAGATATGGGGTACCTGATTGGTCCAGGGGGAAAAGCATACAATTATTGATCTTGGAGGTGTGAGTATGAGCCCCATGTTGGGTGTAGAGATTACATATAAACAAACAAACAAAAATAAAGAAAGAAAGAAAGAAAGAAAGAAAGAAAGAAAGAAAGAAAGAAAGAAAGAAAGAAAGAAAGGAGGTAATAATAAAATTAATAAAAGCCATTATGGGGGCACCTGGATGGCTCAGTTTGTTAAGCAGCCAACTTCAGCTCAGGTCATTATCTCACAGATCGTGGGTTTGAGCCCTGTGTTGGGCTCTGTGCTGACAGCTCAGAGCCTGGAGCCTGCTTCAGAATCTGTGTCTCCCTTTTCTGTCCTTCTCCGCTCACACTGTGCCTCTCTGACTCTCAAGAAATAAATAAATGTTAAAAATTTTTTAATTAAAAATAGAGAGTATGAAAAACAGAAACCAACAGAAATGATAGAAATTAGAAATACAGCAATTAAAATAAAGTCCTCAAGTAGTGGGCTGATAGGAAACCAAATTTAGAAGACGAAATCATAGTAAATAGAAGGATCCATTCCCCAGAATGCAATACAGAGAAATAAAACATGCTCAACTACACAGGTGCAGAAAATGATTCAATTACATTTAAAACCTATGCTTTATTAAAAAAACAAACAAACAACAACCAAGACAACTAGGTAAAGAAGGAAACTGCCTTAATCTGACAAAGGATATGGAAATCGACCAAAAACCTAAACCAAACAATTTTACTTCATGGCTAAACTTTGGACATTATGTAACTTAAGAAACAGATTCTAAAGTTCACGTAAAAGAGTAAAGCTCTAATGAAGATTCAAGACATTTCTGAAAAAAATGCAGAAATTAAAGTGAGCATCAGGAAAGGAATGTCAGCCACTATTCCTGATATTCATATTATATTGATATGTCTAGAGAATGCAATAAAACAAAAGAAAATTGGAAATGGAGAAGAGAATTTTGCTATTATTCGCAGACATGTTTATCTATAAAACAGGCAAAAGTTGCTGGTCATAAGATCCACATAAAAATAATAAGGAAATTCCCGTGTCAGCAACAACAAATTGGATAAGACAATAGAAAAAAAATCACATTTGCAATATCAAAAACTATACACTAACTAGGAATAAGCATGACAATTGTGCAGGCTTTTGTGTGGAAATATATCAAACGTTATTGCAAGATGCCAAAAAACAAAGACCTAAATTAATGGAGAGGTTCAAGGAGGGGAAGATTCAATCTTTTTAAGTTTATTTATTTATTTTGGGAAAGGGAGAGAGAGCCAGCAAGGGAAGGGCAGAGAGAGGGGGAGAGAGAATGCCAAGCAGGCTCCCCGCTGCCAGCAGAGCCAGGCACAGGACTCGAACTCACGAACCGTCAGACCATGACCTGAGCTGAAGTCAAGAGTTGGATGTTCAACCGACTGAGCCACCCAGGTACCCTAGGAAGGTTCAATATTTTGAGGTTGTTACTTTTTTACCAAGTTAGTGTTTAAATTAACACAATTTTAAATAAAACCCTACCAGAATGTTTTATGTAATTTAACAAATGGATTCTAAGTTTTATATAAACGAGTAAAACTCTAATGAAAATTCAAGACATTTCTGAAAAAAATACAGGGAGAGGACATTCGCTCTGGCAGATATAAAGACTTATATAAAACCATAGTGAAGGGGGTGCCTGGGTGGCTCAGTCGGTTAGGTGTCCAACTTCGGCTCAGGTCATGATCTCACAGTTTGTGAATTCGAACCACATATGGGGCTCTGTGTTGGCAGCTCAGAGCCTGGAGCCTGCTTGGGATTCTATGTCTCTCTCTCTCTCTGACCCTTCTCTGCTCACGCTCTGTCTCCGACTCTCTCAAAAATGAATAAAACATTTAAAAAAATTTTTTTAAATAAAATAAAGCTATAGTGATTAAAACAAAGTAGTGTTAGTATAAGAATAGATAAATAGATCATCAGAATGGAATAGAGAGCCTTCAAAC
Source organism: Crocuta crocuta (assembly GCF_008692635.1). NCBI lineage: Eukaryota > Metazoa > Chordata > Mammalia > Carnivora > Hyaenidae > Crocuta > Crocuta crocuta. The sequence goes on from NW_027530632.1 coordinate 372,361, forward strand.
CAACCAGATATATGAGAATTAGTAGAGTCTTACAGATCTCTGGGAAAATTCTAAACTATTCAATGGGTACTATCAAAACATTCAGTTGTCCATATGTGGAAAATAGATTTTTACCCCATACCGTTGACAAAAAGCAAATTTCAAATAAATGTACCCAAATGTGGAAATCAAAACTTTAAAACTACTAGGAAAAACTTTAGAAGAACATCTTCATGTCTTCAGCATAGGTTATAAAAAGCACAAGTCACAAAGAGAATTATTGATAAATCAGACTACATGAAAGTTGAAAACTTCTGTGTTAAAATCACACCATAATAGCATTAAAAGGTGAACAACTTCTTTGGAGAATAGATTTGCAATACATGTAACTAACAAATGATTGAAATCCAGAATACATAAAGATTGCCTATACATAGATTACAAATAGACAAATCAGAAGAAAAAAGAAAGGTGGGTAAAAAAAAAAGGCAATTTACGGAAGAGGGCACACAACTGGCCATAAGCATATCAAAAAGTTTCAACCTCTCAAGTAATCACGAAAATGCAAATAGCACCGAAAAATAGATTCTATTTCGTACCACCGGATCAATAAAAATAAAGTCAGTAAATATCAAGTTTTGATGGACCTCTGGCAAGCCAGGAACACAAAAATGCTGTGAATGAGAGTATAAATTAGAGCAAGTGCAATTTGCCACTGCTCATGAAGTTGAAAATCATCCCTAGCAGATCCACCTTAAGGTTATAGATCTTAGAGAGATCTTCACTTGGGTCCTAGGAGACATGTGCTGCGTGTTACGGACTACCGTAACGGCAAAAACGAGTAACAACTTAACGTTTGTCAAATTGGGATATATTCGTTATGATGATGTATACAGCTGGTATAAAGGCACTGACTCTCCTCCAAAAATATACTGAGACACGTTGAAATAAAAGAGCACATTGTACAATTGCGTGAATGTATGCTGCTGTTTATGGAAACACATGCATGAAGACGTGTGAAACATAAGATGAATAATATGTGTCGAAGTTATAAAAATACAGGCTGGAAAGATACCGAGGTACAAAGGGCAGAATGATGAAAGCAGAAAGGTAAGTGGCAGTGGAGAGAGAAAACAGAGAAAGAAACCTTCAGCTCTGTAATTGTTTCTCGTGTGTACAAAAAGAATCTGAAGCAAATGACAAAATTCAATTACGTGTTCTGCATACTTGACTGTTTGTTATATTATTCTCTGTACTTTGCTTGTACTTAAAATTTTGTTCCAATAATAAAATAAACATGTTACATAAGGTAGACAAGAATTTCCAGAACCGCTTATTTGTACTTTCTCATTGAAGGTCCTTCGCCCTCACAAAACGTTGAAGTGACCCTCCATCTGCTGTGGGAAGACTGTGTTGGGTACGGAGTGCTGTGTATAAGGGTCACACAACAGAATGTTGTTTGAATACATGCGCGCAGATACATATGTATGCTATTTGATATATATGATGTAGACATGATAAACACACCTCTTTTCATTGCCCGAGATACTGGCAAAAGAAACTCTTACCTAACATTGCTAAGGACTGGGGGCGCCTGGGTGGCTCAGTCGTTTAAGCGTCCGACTTCGGCTCAGGTCATGATCTCACAGTTCGTGGGTTCGGGCCCCGCATCGGGGTCTGTGCTGACAGCTTGGAGCCTGGAGCTTACTTCGGATTCTGTGTCTCCCCCTCTCTCTCCCCCTCCCCTGCTCATGCTCTGTCTCTCAAAAACAAATAAATCTTTTAAAAAATTACAATACAATAAAATTGCTAAGAACTGAGGAAGTGTGCAAAAGAAAATTCTCCATACTACCATGTGAGGCGCCAAGTCAGCTCAGAGAGGCAAGACAACAGAGGATAATTAGGAGGCCCCATGGAGAGATGGAGAGAACAGGCCACCTCACCCTGGGCAGAGGGTCCAACAGCTTAAGATCTCTAATTTAGGTTTCTGGCCGCACCTGCTAGAGCTGAGGAACACTGGGAGCTGGTCACCGAAAAGGAGCAGCTTCACACATCTCTTTCCGCCTCAGAGCTCCATGAAGGATCCACCCCCATGAGCCTAGTTGTCTCAAGGAGGTGCAGTCACACATGGGTGACCTTATTCTCTAACACAAATACAGCCAATACAGAGGTCCTGGGCCCGTCTCTCTTCCTCTGGATAAGACTGTGGTTTGCTTAGAGTTAAAAGTACACATCCTATAAAAACACCTGTCCTTCCCTGTGCAAAGCACTGCGGCTGGCCCATGAGCAGTAGGGGTATGCACAGAACAGCTCTCCAGTAATGGTGGACTGAGTCGATGCTGGGCCACCGGCGCCATCTTAGCCTTTCCATCGGTATCCCTCTCGGGTATGTGCCATCGCTGTGGCTTAAATAAGTGGCAGCATATGCGTGCCGTTTTCTGTCTTTTTTTTAATGTTTATTTTTGAGAGAGAGCGCGCACGCGGGAGAGGGGCAGAGAGAGAGGGAGACAGAGGTATCAGAAGTGGGCTCCGAGCTGACAGCAGAGAACCGGATGTGGGGCTCGAACTCACCAACTGTGAGATCATGACCTGAGCTGAAGTCGGACGCTTAACCGAGTGAGCCACCCAAGTGCCCCCACAATACCAGATTTTTAAGATATACTACACAAATCTATAGTAATCAAAGCAGTATTGTACTGGCACATAAAGAGACACAGAGCCTTTCTTTCTATTTTTATTTCTTCAAAAAAATTTTTTAATGTTTATTTATTTTTGAAAGAGAGAGAGAGACAGACCGCAAGTAGGGGAGGGGCAGAGAGAGAGGCAGACACAGAATCCGAAGTAGACTCCAGGCTCTCTACTGTCGGCACAGAGCCCCATACGGAGCTCGAACTCATGTACCCTGAGATCATGACCTGAGCCGAAGCTGGACGCTCAACCCACTGAGCCACCCAGGTGCCCCCATTTCTTGGAAATGATTACATCTGACTTACAAAGATGCGCACTGAGTGGAACGCACACATTGCCCGCGTGTGGTTCTGCAGCACTAAATTCCCTTTCTCCTCGTAGGCTCTAGAGGACTTACAGCTTTACATCCAATTCAGAGCTCTTGATCCTGAAGGTGGTTGGTTTCAACAGCCCCACGGAGTGAGACAAATGTCTTTGTTCAAAGTATCGCACTAGGATTTGCACGTGGGTGGAATCCTGTGGGACGCTGACAGTTTGTGGGAATTTTCTGTGGAAGGAACCGGGCTAATAAGGTCACCGTTTTTCTTTTTTTGGCTTAAGCGTTATTCTACAGTGCCTGTGTAGAAAAATCTTATTTCCGCAGCTTGCATTCAGCATCTTCATAAAAGAAATCATTGTGACAGTGGATGTCAAGAAGAGTCATGCGTGATTTGAAATCCTATAGATATTTTCCTTCGGAATCATAACCATAGTAATGCCGCTAAAACGTTCATGTGCACACAAAACTTTTCTGAAAGATTATATGCAAGTTGATGTAAATACGCAGGCAGACACAGATACCTATAGCACATTCCCATCGATCCCAAACTGGGTCATGAAGAAGACACGACGGAAAGCGCACAGTTTCTGAATTCAGAAATAACCTTGACATGCACCCTGACTCCACCATGTTCTAACTAGAAGACCTTAGACTATTTCTTCAAATGGGAAATAGCGATCTCAATAGGGAGCCCAGGGGATTGGTAAAAGGATTCAGTAGGGAAAGCACCTGTCAATGCCTAGTACATTGGATGGTTTACATACATTTAAATTCCTTTCTTTTTTTTAAAAAAAATATTTTTAAATGTTTATTTCTGAAAGGGAGAGGCAGACAGACAGACAGAACATGCACAAGGGAGGGGCAGAGAAAGAGGGAGACACAGAATCCGAAGCAGGATCCAGGCTCTGAGCTGTCAGCACACAGCCCAACACGGGGCTCGAACCCACGAACCGCAAGATCGCGACCTGAGCCGAAGTCCTACGCTTAACAGACTGATCCACCCAGATGCCCCAGTTTTAAGTTCCTTTCTTTTATTTTACGCCTGTGCTTCTTCTAAAACGTCTGACACCATCTCTGCAAATTGTCTCTGGTCTTCTCTTCCACTTACAGCAGGGAGCAAAAGAAACTATGTCTTTCCTTGCTGAAGGACTCCACGTGCTTTGGCTCCTGATCCCCGATCCTCCTTCTGGGAATGCAACCCCATGGCTCCTGTGACCCCCCTCCCATGTCCTTCTCCACTTTCTGTCACCAGAGGCAGCCCTCGAAGCTTCTCTACCTTGCAGGATTGCCTCAGGAAAGCTACCAGCTGACGCTTTTACCAATAATCACAGTCTCCCGAAAGTCATGCTTCGTGGGTATTAAAAAAGGCCGAGTCTGTACCTAGTCATCAAAGCATCANATTAAGGAAAAACTAAAGCCTGTGCCCCAGTTATCCACATTGGTAATGGACAGTTGGTGGCCCATGAAATGTCACATTGTGAGCCGCTCTATTTTGCCGGGGTGCGCGTGGCTTCCCTTATAGGCAGCTCTGCACACACTTAGGGCTTTTTCAGGCTCTCCTGGAGACTCTGGCCCAGCCAGGAGTAATTTCCACACTTTATTATGTTCCGTTCGGGAATTCTACATACTTTTCACCCCAGAAAAGATTTCAAGTATCACAAAACCTCAGCTCCAATGACCCAAATAAAGTTTGGAAAAGGCGTAGTGATTTTTCAGAAAACTCTTCAAATGACGAGCGGCTNCTGCCGGGTACCCCCCACTCCCACTCACTCCCACCCCGTGAGTCTTGCTACAGAGACACGGTGGAAAATATCTCCACCCCCAGCCCCCATCACACACACACACACACACACACACACACACACACACACACAATTACTTGAGTCTTCAATCAGTTGAGTGACCTACATAAGCATTCNTGTATGTGTGGATATATATATAATATGTAACATATAATATAATACTATAAATGTATTTTCCTTATGATTTTCTTTTCTTTTTCTTTTTTAAAAGACTTGTAAATGTTTATTCATTTATTCTTCTAAGACAGAGAGAAAGAGAGAGCACGTGCGAGCTGGGGAGGCGCAGAGAGAAAGGGAGAGAGACAGAATCCAAAGCAGGCTCTGCACTGTCAGCCCAGACCCCAAAACGTGACTCAATCCCATGAACTGTGAACTCATAGCCTGAGCTGATGTCAAGAGTTGGATGCTCAACCAACTGAGCCACCCAAACGCCTCTAAAGATTTTATTTTTTAAAATAATTTCTACACCCACTGTGGGGCTCAAACTCACAACCCTGAATCAAGAGTTGGATACTCAGGGCACCTGGGTGACTCAGGTCACGATCTTGTGGTTCGTGAGTTCGAGCCCCGTGTTGGGCTCTGTGCTGACAGCTCAGAGCCTGGAGCCTGCTTCGGANTTATTGTAAGAATACAGTATGCGATACATATACCATACAAAATATGTGTTAATCGACTGTTGATATTACTGCTAAGGCTTCCTGTCAACAGGAAGTTTTGGGAGAGNTGTGCTGACAGCTCAGAGCCTGGAGCCTGCTTCGGATTCTATGTCTCTCTCTCTCTCTCTCTGCCCCTCCCTTGCTTGCACTCTATTTCTCTCTCAAAAATAAACATTAAAAAAAAGGGTCATATGCTCTACCAACTAAGCCAGCCAGGTGCCCCCTCATGNCTAAAATCAATAGAAAAAAAGGTAATACTTGCTGTTCATCAACTGAAGGAAGGGGTTGGGGCAGATTAATGTGAATGCCAGTACAGTCTGTCTCTCAAAGTTGAATTAAGTATGGAGCCTTTTTAATGGCTACAAAGAAAGTTCTCTTGGACCCATAAGAATATGTTTTTGGAGTCTCAAGGGTCCTTTGTGCTTAGTTGTGGAGACAATGACTTGATAAACTAAAGTCTCACCTTATGAAACTGTCCTTTTTTAAAAATTTTTTAAATGTTTTATTTATTTCTGAGAGAGAGAGAGACAGAAAGAGAGAGAGCAGGAGGATCATAGAGAGAGGGAGATACAGAATCTGAAACACGCTTCAGGCTCTGAGCCTGACACGGGGCTCGAACCCACGAACCGTGAGATCATGACCTGAGCCGAAGTTGTACACTTAACCGACCGAGCCACCCAGGCACCCCTGAAACTGTCCTTAAGTTGGGGATTATCACCAGGAAAGAATTTGGTTTTGCAACCAGTGCCCTGCAAAATGAAGATTACTATCACGGTAAAGACAGAATAGAGAATTCTTCTTTGTAGCAATCATACTTTAATTTTCGGTATTGTCTGGTGTTTTGACATCTTGAGGCTTTGTTAATCCTGGAAAGATCAGTGCTCCCAGGGGTCTTGAATGGAGTCACCTACTCGCTCCAAGCAAATCAACCAATCCCTAGGCCCTACCACCAACCATTGACTTTATCAAATCACCCCCTGACCTGAGTCACCCCAGGGCTACAGAGCAGACAGCTGCGGACCATCCTGTAGCCCAAAGCCTGCCGAAATCATTCGAACTACCCAATCCTAAAGCTTTACCTTGCCTTGTGCATTCTTTTGCCCCGGTCTCCCTTCAACCCTTCTGCTTCCAGATCAACCCTGGCACTCCCCGCATGGCTCTGCCTGGTGTGCGATGTCCCTTCGAGTTGGGAACTATGAGTAGTAAACTCTTCCTTCAAAGACAGTTATTTTGGTGCCCATCACCTATAGATAGATGATAGATAGATAGATAGATAGATAGATAGACAGACTAGATAGATGACGATAGATAGATGGATAGATAGATAGATAGATGATAGATAGGATAGATGATAGATAGATAGATAGATAGATAGATAGATAGATAGATAGATTTGAATGTGACCTTGATGAGAACATTTCCATAATCATTTTCCACCAAGTGAGGGCAAGTTACCTCCCTTCCCCAAGTGCTGAAACATGACGCAAGGCCCATATTCAAATTAACGTAATCCTAGTTGCTTCTCACAAATAGAGATGTTTTCTTTCATTCATCTATGTTTGCATAGATGACTGTTTGAGCTTTTCATCCACGTGCGGTGACATCACGGGCTCCTCTCTCTTTGCCAGGTAAACAAATGGCCACGTGAAGGCCTCATGCACAAAAGACATAAGCATTTCCTAATCATTATCACCGACCCACGCTATTTATCCGGCTCCCAGTACAAAAACCATCATTTCAAAAGCCTTCAGCAATCTCTCGTGGGGTGCCCGAGTGGCTCAATCAGAAAAGCACGCGACTCTTGATCTCGGAGTTGTGAGTTCGAGCCCCACGTTGGGGCTGGAGATTGCATAAAAATAATATCTTTAAAAAAAAAAAAGGGAAAAAAAAGCAAACCATCTCAAAAGAGGCTCCGATTTCAGTAGAAATGCGAGCATGGTGGGGGGAGAAGTCCACAGGCTCTCATTTCCCCCCTCCCTTGCTCATTTTACTTTTTTTAAAGATTTTATGTTTAAGTAATCTCTACACCCAACGTGGGGCTCGAACTCACAACCCCTAGATCAAGAATCACTTGCTTGACGGACTAAGCCAGCCAGGCACCCCACCCTCATCTCCTTTTAGATAATGTCTACAGGCCAATGAAGCCCTGTGGCTCAGAGCTTCTGTGGTGTAGACAGAGCCAGATACCCTCCCCTTGCCCCAACCCAAGACTTGGTCAGCTGTGAGGAGGGCACAGCGTTGGTGCCGGAATGGGTAGTAGTTGGGGAGGCGTGTGACTATTCCAGAAGAACGGCGGTCTGGAGCTGTGTCCTGCCCTGGAAGGCCCTGACAGCTCATCACCTTATAAGCTCCTTCTCAGGCAACCCACTGTGTCATTCAGGAAGATTCTCTGTCCTACCACAGGCTTTTGCTTCTGGCTTTCCTTCAGCAGAAAGAGCATGGCTTTCATTTCACGATGCGATGAAGTTAAAACAGTGGTTCTTGACCTCGGCTTCTCATTGGCATCACCCCGGGGAACTTGGAAAAATACCAATACTTATGTCCTGCCCCCAGAGATTCTGATATTGACATAGGGTACGGCCAAGGCCCTGGGGATTTTCAAAAGCACCCCCCCACCCCACCCCACGTGGCCAGATTCCAGAACCAGTGCCGTGGGGAGGTAATCGCAGTGATTCAAAAGGCTGGCCTCAGATCTCTCTCAAAGATGGATATTAAAACAAAGGAGAAAGGAGGAAAGTCATAGTCTAAGGAGAAGACCAAGGGAGAAACGAATGGCCGAAGGAGGACGAGGCAGGTACTGAAGACCCGCCGCATGGAGAAAGGTACTGTCCTCGCAGAGAAGGTTCTGAACAAACTCATCCTGCTGGTGGGGCAGAGATTGTGCAAGCAGCTGACTCCACAGCTTGGCTTCTGGCTCCGGGAGAGCCCAGGGGACGAGAAAGCTAATCTTGTGCAGAGATGTGTCTGTTTTCCATCTGGCTCTCTGCTACCCTCCCCTACACACTGCCTGGCATGGGGACTGCTAAGGGGGCATACTTTTTCTGCGTGCCACACGGAGCTTGGCACACGTGCCCCAGGATGGAGCCCGGCTGCTGAAGACTGGAGCCAGACAACCCTTCCCCGCCGCGGACCCCCCTTATTCGATTGCCGGTGGACTGGGCATCACACACAAGCGATTGCACTTCCCAAGCCTGTGCTTTAATTGCCTTTCCCTAGGAACAGTCTCCCAGGCAGTTTAAGAGAATCGATCCGGTGAAAGCATTTCTTTGGTTGGGGTATTACACTAAAAGCAGTCGCCTGAGAACAAAAGTGATAATATTAGAAACTGGCAGGCTCATAAACTCCAGGGCACACAGACGGATACCTTATTTTATATTGCACCTTAGAGTTTACCAAACACTGCGACCTAGTCTGGCATTTAGGATTGGTTCAGAGCATCCCCATGGGGCAGGTAAAACATTAACCATCTCATTTTGCACAGAAGAACACAAAAGCTAAAAAAATAAACAAAAAAAACAAAAAAACAAAAAAAAACAAAAAACACAAAACCTCACAGTGGCTTNCCCCTGGCTCCCTCTCTCCCTCTGTGTTCTGTGTTTTCCTACTGTTGCTAATCTCTGGGTTGTCAAGTGGCTTATTTGGCTCCTCAGCAAGTCCTCTACCTGAGTAACCAGCCCCTGACATTAAAGTGCTCTGTGTTAAACAGTCAAGAGGGTTCTGTTTACCAGCTAGACTCTGTATCAGGCGGGCCCTGGCGGGAAGCAGATGGCGCACTCAATGGGGGGAAGTGAGCAGAGCTGAACGAAGGGGCTGTTTACACACGGTGGGGTACTGCCAGGGACTCCCCTTCCCGGGAGTGGAATCAGGGAAGAGCTACAGCCTTGAAAGAGGAACCTCTTGACATGGGCCATGGCGGTCGGTGTAGCAACATGGTAATGGCCAAAATCACGTCCTAATGGGAAGGAGGGAAGCAAATACATCTCTCTCTCTCCCCCCACCCTCCTGTCCCTTGCTGGTGTCTCCCACTAACCAAACCCAACTAAAAGCCAGGGGTAAAGGGTGATGTGGTCCATACTGGTCAGTTCCCAGGGTCACAGCCAGGGCAAAGGGGAGAGGGAAAGGTGCGTGTGTGTGTGTGTGTGTGTGTGTGTCTGTCTGTCTGTGTGTGTGTTGGGGAAAGGAGGAAACAAATGGACAGCAATCAGTTTGACTCTGACTAGCACCGTGATGTTCTACTTTCAGGCCCCGGCTTTGACCTAGGGTTGGTTAGACCCAAGGCAAATACGGCATATAAATCGTACCTTTGTTTCTGATTATTTTTATTGCCTAGAATCTGTTCAATATTTAGGTAATCCAAGCTGCTATCTGTTACTGTGGGATGCTAAAACCCTCTCTAGACATCGTGCCTTCAGAATGAATATTTATCTGATAGATCTCCTAGAATAAGGTCATTCCAATCAAAGAGACTTTAGGTAATTATGACTTTACCTAGAGAAAGAGAGAGAGAGAGAGAGAGCCCACAAGAGAGACGGAGAGAAAGGGAGAGAAAGAATTCCAAGCAGGCTCCATACTGTCGGCGCAGAGCCTGATGTGGGGCTCGATCCCACAAACTGCGAGATCGTGACCTGAGCCGAAATCAAGAGTTGGATGTTTCACCGCCTGACCCGGGTGCCCGTTTCATTGGTTTTCAATCAGCCAAATAGTCTTATAATTGTAAAAAGTGCACTCCTCTCTTTTTACGCTTTAGAAGAAGGTGATGTTCAGGACACCTATACCTCCAGCCCCCAGCCTCGATTCTCCATGATAAACAGTGTTCCCCACTTTCCACAAACAGAGAGCTTCCTGGTTTTACGGACACGGAACCCTGAGCCCCTAAGGGAAGCAGTTTCTGGCAAGTGTCTCTGCCAGCTGGGGGACAGCGCGGGGGCTGGCTTCAGCTCTCCTCTGTCCCCTCCTGCGCCGCTGCGCTGCTCACAGAGAACACTTGTTTGGCCTCTGCAAAAGCAATATTCACTGCTTCTTCCCTAAAAGCTCTTATTAGACTAATAGCCCTTCAAGTAGAAGCAGAAGGAGGACAATGGGGGGGTGGGAGGAATCCAGCTGGAGAGGGCGCACAGGCAGGAGATGAGGACCCAGGGACAGAGGAAGCGTAGGTGGGAGAAGGGCGGGCTGGAGGGAGGGGAAGGCACAGCGACCAACACGCAGGAAAAAATAAACAAAGGCGACAGCGGCCCTCCATTGCCGTGTCCTAGGAAAATGCCTCTGAATATGTTTTGACTGAAAGTAACATCTGCGGAGCCCATGACGGGCGGGGTTTGGCGATGCTCCGAGGGCCATAGTGGTTTCCGCACCCTGTGAGGTTGCCCTCCCCCCTGCTCAGCGGCACAGGCTTTTCAAAGGCACCCGCTCTGTCTCGGAGGAACGCACAGCCCAAATGGCTTGCTTAATGTTCTAGACCAGAGTGGATCTGGTAACGTCTAAGGAAATTCCGGAGACTGTTCCTTATAATTGCACAGGGTCCGTTTGAGTACTTAGCATTTACGTGCGTCTGAGAACTCGGTCCACTTCTGCATGGCGCATGGTTTTGTGGCTGGGTCACGTTGTCTCTGTCAGTGGCAGGAAGCCCAGGTCCTCG
>NW_027530632.1:383801-387463 GCF_008692635.1 Crocuta crocuta
GTTGCCTGGTAATGGGGCTCTGCCCACTGCCCACAGCACTGGTCCCTCCATATTTAAAATCGTGACCCGCCACAGAATATTCCAGCAGCTATGAGCTGAAGCAGAGAGAAACTGCCAAGTGGGCAAACATATTCAATACACTCTTCTTTCCTTTTCCTTTTGTCTTCCTCCTCCCCTCTGCAAGTGTCCCCATCACCTCTTGCTGTCCTGTCTCCCTGAAGCCTTCCAGAAGCCTCACAGGCAGCATTACACTTCGAACCTTCTCTCAAGCTTCAGATGACTCTCCCCTCGTGGCCCATCAGTCACACTCCAATTCTTCGGGGCACCTGGCTGGCTCAGTCAGTAGAGCTTGCAACTCTTGATCTCGGGGTCGTGAGTTTGAGCCTCATGTTGGGTGTAGAGATTGCTTTAAAAAAAAAAAAAACCCACTCCCATTCCTAGAGGGTCCCGCCTGGGCAGAAATGGCCTTTAAAATTCCATCCTGAAATTATTTTTTGTTTCTAACCTTCTTGTCACTGAGAAAATCAAGGTGATTCTCCAATTTATACTAAGGTGTGAATGACTTATGAAAAGTTAGATGTGTTAGCTCTCCTAAGGGTACTTGTATTTTTTTTTTTAAACTTTTTTTTTTTTTTTTTTTGTTAANCTACCTTGATTTCGGCTCAGGTCATGACCTCACACTTCCTGAGATTGAGGCCCCAGTAGGGCTCTGTGCTGACAGCATGGGAGCCTATTTGGGAACCTCTCTCTCCCTCTCTCTCTGCCCCTCTTCTGCTTGCTCGCACGCTCTCTCTCTCAAAATGAATAAATAAACGTTATAAAAATAAAGACCAAAAGTAAATAAAAGTGGACATTAGAAATGAAGCCAAGAGATGGCTTTTGGGTAATAAAAAAAAGAGCTGGCCTCGGAATTATAAAGCCTACCGTCAATTTGCTACCCTCACCGGGACGTTAAGCAAATGACTTCTCCTCTTTCCTTTGCTAACCCTCAGTTTCCCCATCTGTAAAATTGTGGTTAATTATTTTAATGNGGGGCTGTTGATTGGATTTTTCCAAGTGTGAGCACCAAAGTCATGAGCACACTAGTAAAATGAGATCAGCCCAGCCCAGCTAAGTGTCACAATTGCTGGAGGGTTTATTTAGCTCGGAGCTTTGTGAATTCAGCAAAAGAGTTAGTTGAGAAAGAAGCGTCTGAGTCTTTGCCAAAACCCATTGGAGTCGGGCTCGTAGATACGGTGTCCGCAGACAAGGATCTGGAAATTGCTGGCAAAACGAACCAACTCAGGTCACAAATGGTCCAGTTGGTATTTGCTTCCTATTTATATTTCTTAATTATATCTATTGCGATTGTAATAGTCAAGAGCAAGGCGGGGCGCCCCGGGCAGGGGGGCGGGGCTCGGTTAAGCAGCCGACTCCTGATTTCGGCTCTGATCATGATCTCAGGGTTCTTTAAGATTGAGGCCCACGTGCTGACAGCGCAGAGCCTGCTTGGTATTTTCACTCTCCCTCTCTCTCTGCCCCTCCCCTATGTACCTGTGCGCGCTCGTGCTCTCTCTCTCTCTCTCTCTCTGTGTCAAAATAAATAAACTTTTTTTTTTTAAAAAAAGAGCAAGACAAAGATCGAAGGAAAGTGGAGTGATGTCTCCATTCTTGCCTCCATCATCCAACAGAAATGTTCCTCTTGGCTGTTCATTTTTCCTTCCCCTTTGAGTTTCATGGGTCTGTCATTTACGAAGCCCAAACCAGCGTGTGCAGCCTTACGATAGGGTGATTTTACATCTGTGAGCCTCTGTATGTAGACAGTCTGACCAATCACCAGTTTAGAAGCTGACTTGGTCGAAAGAAAAATTGAATTACACAAAATGGGTCTGTCCTAAAAAATCGAAGTCAGGACGGTCCCACAGAGTTTTCGGTAATGACTGAGCCGTGCTGGGTCTATGAAGCCCGATGTGGTAGCTGCTCGTCATGCGTTGTCATGACGTGCTCCAAATGTGGCCAGTGCGACTAAGGAACCAAATTCTCGTTTTATTTTATTTTATTAATGCATTTTTTTTTTTAGTTTATGTATTGATTTTAAGAGAACGAGTAGGGGAGGTCGCAGAGAAAGGTGGAGAGAGAATCTCAAGCAGGTTCCGCATTGTCAGTGCAGAGCCCGACTCGGGGGTCAACCCCACAAACCTGGAGATCATGACCTGAGCCAAAATCAAGAGGTGGACTCTTAACTGACTGAGCCACCCAGGCACCCCTTAACTTAAATTTATATAACGACATGTGGCTTGTCATTGTAGATTCTAGAACAGAGAGTAGCCTCACTTATCTCCCTTTATTGTGGCTTTCTTTTCTGGTGATATCTTTGTACTGTCTTTTCTGTGGCCTTCTTTGCATTTCCCTAACGCTGTAAAATGATTACAACTCCTGCTATGAGACTAGAAACGAGCATAAAAAAACTGTAACGATTCTGTGTACAGCTATATCACCAGTCAAGAGTTTCATCCCGGGAATTCAACAAAGTTGTAGTTAAGGAGATTTATTATTTAACACTAGGATAGTACTTTCCATGTGCCAGGCACTAAAGACTTTATCAATACGAACCCATTTAATAGTCATAAGAATCCTATTAGGTAGATACTCTTATTCCCATTTTACAGAGGAGGAAACTGAGGTGTCAAGAGGTCAATACCTTGCTCTCCATGTCCCAGTGGCAAAGTCAAGATCCAAACCCAGGGAGCCTGGCTTCAAAGCCCATCTAGTGTTAGCTTCCAAGTTTCCAGCTTTTCTAGATCAGCCTGATTCTCCTCAAAACGCATCACCCTCCGGGGGTGCCACCTGGCTGGCTCAGCTGGTGGAGCACTTGCCTCCTGGCCTTGGGTCGTGAGTTCGTGCCCCACGTCAGGGGCAGAGATTACTTCAAACAAGTCATCACCCTCTGAATTCCTATAGCACTTATCTTCTGCACAGGTCACCCAGCAGCCAACAGAGATTCTCTTCTGTCCCCTGTTGGTGTCCAAAGACAGATACCAGGTGAGGGAACACCACTCTTCATTGAGATGAAGGTTCACACGGGTACGGAATCCCCAGCAATGGGTGAGTAGAGAAAGGAGGAACATCTGGAATTTCTAATCCCCTCCCCTATCCACACATGCATACAGCAACCTGCCAAGAAGAAGAAAATACCTTACACTATACCTGACTTATTCTCTCTTGGGAGCACATTTTAGGATTCTGCACTGAATCTCAAGATCACATGACGATGTCTTCTCTCAATTCTGCTCTGCGGTTCCTCATTTCCCCCCCTGTTTTTATACGGTTCTCTTGGAATCTCTTCCAATAACCCATACCTATTAAACTCAAGCCATGAAGGTCCTGGGGCACTCCAGGCTAAAGCCGCTCTCAAATGAAACCAGAAAAAGAATCACAGCTACACGTTTGGAATCAGGAGCCAATCTTTCCAAGCATAAAAGGATACAATGGTGTTGATGCAGAAGCTTTACCCAGACCCTAACACGCTCTGTATGGAACAGTTCCCAGAATTATTGCTGGCTTCGATGGAAGCAACAGATCAGTATCCCAATCCTCACCTTCAAGGTCAAAGAATGCAGCGGTTGCTTGGCTCGGAGATGAAAACCAGTTTCAACCAATGATCCTTGATCAGGGAAAATGGA
>NW_027530632.1:387720-390764 GCF_008692635.1 Crocuta crocuta
CTCTGACGGGTACAAACAATTGTCAGGAGGGGAAAATCTGCCATCTCTAAGGTCAACCTAGAAACGAATATTTAGCATAGCAACATATTCCTACAGTGGTGGCCTTACAGAAGCTTGTGGTGGGAAATGATGCAGACAGTCATGTCCCTACTATAGCTGAAATGTAGAGGCCAGGAAAGCCATAGAAATAAAATGCATAAGTCTGAGCAGTGGTTGTCTGACTGAACGACAACTTGGCGTTTGACAAGTTTGAATTATTTGCCTTGTTATTTCAGCTAGATAATATGATGGGGTTCTCCCCCTCCCCCTGCCCCATAACGGAGGTGCTGTCGCTAAGGTGAGAGAGAATGGGGGTGAACAGAAGCTCACTATTGGCTCATGTTTCCAGGATAAGCGTGTGGGAACCAAGAGCCATAGCATGGCCCAGATAAAGGTAAATATGACTTTAACAGATTGGAAGAATTAGTAACGGATGAAGGGACCATCGGTCCCCAGTTACGTCTGGTCCTCTTCATTTCTGTTTTCACGGAGTGTGACAAATAGACACGGTAGGATTTGGTAGAAAGCATTTCATTTGTTTAGATCATTAAATATGCAACACTTGATGGGGAGCGTTCCAGTCTTCCAAGGTCCCCGTAGAAATTAAAACGCACTCAGTTTGTTAACACTTTGGAATTTTCTTCTGTTTGGGCAACAATGGGATGACAATGGCACGGGAAAAATGAGCTCTTCCATCATTGCTTCTGGATGGTGAATGTAGGCTTTTAAAAAGCGTGCTAAGTGCACAACGCAGGCTCTAGAAATCATGAACTGTGATATAGTGAAGTACTAGTGGTTG
Organism: Crocuta crocuta; assembly: GCF_008692635.1. NCBI lineage: Eukaryota > Metazoa > Chordata > Mammalia > Carnivora > Hyaenidae > Crocuta > Crocuta crocuta. The sequence goes on from NW_027530632.1 coordinate 388,559, forward strand.
CGTTTTTTTTATTGCAAATTGTCAAATGGTACATTAGCAATATATCAATTGCAATCACGCTGCAAAAAAACACCTTGACTTCAAGTGAAGTGCTATTTCCTTCCCTTCAGAGATTTATTTGAGTATCAAGAGAACACATGGTTAAGTACCCTGGGTTTGTGTTCAGGCCCGTGAGTTGCCTGCTTAATGTATGCCTGCATGATATTTCTTGCTGTGCTCTTCTCCGTTACTTACGAATCCTTATATGCCTCCTAATATATATTTGTCTGCTAATTATTGACTTGCAAATAATTTAGTATCATGGCATCATTAATTTTTAAGTTATAAAGAGCACTAATAGAACACCAGCGATTAAAACATAATATTTTCGATTTATAAGGCATATCTGTCTATCTGTCTACTGGGTATCGCCACTTGGATTCTGGGTACCTTGAACCCAGAGCGTCCAAATCTGAACTCTTTCTATCCACCCAGAACTCATTTCTCCTCCTCTGTTCTCTATCTTACTTAATGCCCCCACCAATCCCCCAGTTGCCTGAGCCCCAAATCTCAGATGGGATGTTCTGTCCCCCTTACTGCCTCGCCCAGTTCGTCACCAAGTGCGATCAGGCCCACCTCCTTAACATCCCTCAGCTGTGTCCTCTCTCCTCCGTATCCATTGCCGCGTTCTTATTTCAAGCCAGCACCGTCTCCCGCCTAGGCTCTTGTAAAAGATTCTTCACTGGTCTCTCTGCCTCTGAGGTTGTTCCCGCATCGCCCTTGAGTGTGTCCAAATGTCTCATCGTGGTCCACTAATCCATGTCCTCATCCTTTCCTCCTCTTCAGTCATTTTCTCACTCCACGTCTCTGTGTCCAACACGCTGGGCCGGTCCTTGCCCCCTTCGCATTCCCCTCTCCCCCACTTCCTCTTTCAAGGTCCTGCTGAAGTGAGCCTTCCTGGAAGCCATCCCTCTCTCCCCCGACCCCGCAGGCTGGCTTACCCCTCCTTTGTCCACAGATGGCACTTGTTACGATGCCCTGTAATTGGTGATTTACTTGCCTGATTCACAGTGCCTTGAGGGGAAAGAACGGGTATCGTTCAAGTCGGTATTTCCAGGGCCCAACACCTCCTTTCATTATAAGTGTGCAGTAAATATTTGCTTAATGAACGAACGAGATCCGGTCTACCCCATACGCAATGCTCCCCGTTCCAGAAGGAAAGGCAAGGTTAATAGGGCAAACGACGTTGGATGCACATTGGGAGACCATTCTCCGAAAGTCCTTTGTGTGTCTGCCCATCTCACAGCAGAGACTGACTGCCTTTGTTCCAGACTAATTGTTTTCAAATGTTTGTAGAGCAAACAGTCTTAGAGTTAGATGGAGATAGCGTGGAGCAAAGGGCAGGTTTGTTTACCGTCCCGTAATAACATCAAGAGTGTCTCACTCTAGAACAAAGGTCACTCACGCTGACTGACCGTTATAAAAGATTCAAGTTCCCTAAACTCAGGGTCCCTTTCCTACACGTGTCTAGGTGTCGTTCGGTCCTCTTGGTTCTTCCCTGTGAGGATCAGGACTTCAGGAAACCAGTGCAAATGCTGGTGCTCTTCTGGCTATGGCTGGGAGGAAGGAACTGTCCTTTGTCTCTGACCTAGGAATCTTATGTCCTCGGTCAGTATCCATGAAACTGTGCTAAGCTAACTTGTTAGCTTACAAGCAAATTCTCAAACGTTTCCTAGTCCCTAGAGCTCACTTGGGAAAACACAATCTACAGACACATTTAAGGTTTTTTTCATATTTATTTATTTTTGAGAGAGAGACAGAGCACAAGCAGGGGAGGGGCAGAGAGAGAGGGAGACATAGAATCCGAAGCAGACCCCAGGCTCCGAGCTGTCGGCACAGAGCTCGACGTGGGGCTGGAACTCACGAATCGTGAGATCCTGACCTGAGATCATGACTGAGCCACCCAGGTGCCCTTCTATGGAAATATTGATAGCCAGGGATATCAAATTTCCTAGCAAAGGTAGGATCAACATTATGTGCCATGGGAGTGGTGATGATCTTATATTGGGGGCATGCTTTTGTCTGATGATATGAGACAGATAGGTTGCCCGATTAACATCGCAGAGGTTAACTACCTTCCTCAAAGGTTAAGCAGGTAACGTAACTGAGTGACATGGTCTGGATTCGAGCCACCTACACAGCTCCTGTCAATCGTTGCCCCCAACAG
>NW_027530632.1:391277-393498 GCF_008692635.1 Crocuta crocuta
CAGGGCGCCTGGGTGGCTCAGTCGGTTAAGCATCCGACTCTTGGTTTTGGCTCAGGTCATGATCTCACCGCTTGGAGGGTTCGACCCCGCGTTGGGCTCTGCGCTGGCGGTGCGGAGCCTGCTTGGGGATTCTCTCTCCCTCTCTCTCTGCCCCTCCCCCAGTTGCACTCTTTGTGTCTCTCAAAATAAATAAATTAAAAACAAAGAAATATTCTCATTAATAAATGTTGAGAATCAATTTAACTTTAGAATAACATGTTTTACATTAAGCTAAACAAAAGCCCAGTGCTCTGTGCCACCTCTGCATTAGAACAAACGGAGAGGTGCCTGGCTGGCTCTGTCGGAAGAGCGTGGCACTCTTGATCACTGGGTCATGAGTTTGAGCCCCATGTTAGGTGTAGAAATTACTAAAAAACAAAACAAAACAAAACAAAAACTTAAAAATAGTATTTTATTGTTGATCCTGGCAACATATCAAAGAGTATGTCTAATCACACCATTAGAGGGTTTGATATATTTGAAGATAAGAAACATGTTCAAATTTCCTTTTTATTCAGTAGTGGAGACAAGGGGGATGGAATTTAAGCTTCTCTACTAACATTTAGAATGCACTAGATAGAGGGGCGCCTGGGTGGCTCAGTCGGTTAAGTGTCGAACTTCAGCTCAGATCATGATCTCGTGGTTCGGGAGTTCGAGCCCCATGGGTTTTCTTTTTTTTTTGGACTGAAATATAGTTTAATGTCATTTTATTGCATTTAAAAACATTGTGGGAAGGGTCCACAGCAGGAAAAAAAAAAAGGTCAAGACCCTCTTTATCTGGCAGAAGCTGCTGCATTGGCCGGTCCCGAACAGAAGACCACAAGGCGTAGAGCAATGACTGACGCTGTGTCTCTCCTTCTCAAAACAATAAATGAACATTAGAAAAAAAGAACGCACTAGATAGAAAAATGGGGGCTTGGGGGTTAGGCCGACTTGGTGGCATTAAAAATTGAGATCATGTGGCAGTGTTACACTTCTTTGTTCCAGATACTTGATATTCTGCTGTCATTTTTCAGTGATTTTATTTTTCCAACAGAGCTCCAAATTTTAATATTCTGTCCCACCATCAGAATATGAATACTTGCCTTCATGTAATTTTTAGTTGGCTAATAAACTGTCATAATACCGATGGTCTTGTCAAAACAGCTGGACATATTCCACTGCGACAGATTATAGGTAGTTCCTTGTTTCCAAACCAGGCAAAGCAGTCCTAGCCAATGGGAAAAATTGCAAGTGTTCTGTAACCTTTAAAAATTGCCAAGACCCATTAAAATTTCTCTTACTTTTGGCTATAAAAGTATAAGAAAATGAAAAAGTAATAAAATGACTATTTATTTAGTACACGGCTGTTGAAAACACGGGGCACACTGAGAACGAATGTGTTTTTCTTTGCAAATAAAAATCTTTATCAAGAGTAGTCTGAGCGGTGCTTCTGCCTCTTGCTCATCATGTAACCTTTGACAGGGAGTAACCTTTTTCTATGCACTGGCAAATTAATGGTCATCCTCCATCCTAAGTATGAATCAGCGTCCACCATTTTGTTCTTTGCATTTTGTTAAGTTTATTTATTTATCTATTTTGAGAGAGAGAGAAAGTGTGAGCGGGGAAGGGACACAGAGCCTGAAGTGGGGCTCAATGTCACCAGCCGGGAGATCATGACCCGAGCCCAGGTTGGACACTTAACCGACTGAGCCACCCAGGCGCCCCCTGTCCTTTGCACTTTCAACGTTGTAAAATATCTCTGAGAGTTTCTTTAAAATGTGAACGTTTTTCGCCAGTGTCACTTCCTCTGGGACACCATCCTTTTCATCACAACCACTTTCCTCATCTCCTTTACAGGTGTGATTGGCTCCCCTTCTCGAAGTTCTTCTGCCCGCATCTCTAAAGCCTCTTGAGAGCAGAGGCACGGTCTACATTCTCGCAGCCCGCTATTCCTCCTACAACTCCATTTATGTCTGGTTCAAGTTTCACTTCCAGAATTACTACTTTAAGTTTCTTTGTGGCGTTTTCATCCTTGTGGGCCAACTTCATCTTTTGATTACCCATTTTTGTAAAATGTCACACAGAGTCATTGCCAGGTACCAAGCCGGCAACACAAGAGATCTGCTACTCTGGTTTGAGCTGAATAACCGATGGGCAGCGACGAAGGAGAGGCAGGCTTGAAAGATGTGCTGTGATTGGC
>NW_027530632.1:393799-404632 GCF_008692635.1 Crocuta crocuta
AAAAGAGTGAGGCTGCTGACAGAAAACAGTGGAAAAATCGCACGGGATGGCCTGTTTTGGGTTTCTTTGACTGCTATGTACTAATGTGCATATTTTATAAACCTCACCCGGAAAAACTTACTTTCATTCAATGAAGAATTAGTGAGTGTCAGCTCTGGCCTACACTATGCAAAGGTCCTGAGGTAAGGTGGGGGAAGAGACAGACCTCTCAGGAAGGTGGCCAATCAAATGGCTAATGGCTGGGCTGATCATTTATATCAAGATATCGAAATAAGTGCCACGAAAGAGATTCACAGAGTGGTGTGACCACGTGTAAGGGGGAAGGGGTGTTTGGGAATGGCCATCTCGAGGGAGTGACATTTGAGCTGAACTTTGGGTGAAATACCAGTTGGGTATCCCAACACAGTAACATGTCCCCCATGTCTGGGGGGACATAGAAAATGATTATTTCCCCTCTTCCTTTTCCAAAAGAGGAGGAAATGTCTCTAAATTTTATGGATTTTTATTATTAAATTTTTTAATGTTAATTTAATTTTGAGAGAGAGAGAGAGAGAGAGAATGCGCTAGCACTAGCAGGGGAGGGACAGAGAGAGAGAGGAAAGCAAACAGTCCAAGGCATGCTCCACGTTATCAGCACAAAGCCCAATGTGGGGCCCAAACTCATGAACCCTAAGACCATGACCTGAGCGGACATCAGAAACTCAACTGACTGAGCCATCCAGACGGCCCTGGGTTTTTATTATTTTTACAAAGCACAAGTTTTTAAGCCACCCTTGGTCTGCTCTGGACTTCACTTAGGGTGTTCCCCAGCCCTCTCTGTGTCAAGACCTGCCCCGATCCACCTGCCTTGGTAGACCTTGATAGAGCTCTTTCATTCTCAAACTGTCTTCCCCATTTCCTCAACTCTGACCTTGCCCACAGATTTGACATACGCTGTTGACAACCCGGTTACCAGTGGGGCTGTTCTGAGTAGTTCCTATTCTCTACGAAAGTGTCCAGCCCTCCTACCTCGACATGCATCCACTGGCACGGCTGCCCCTTAATTGACCACAGCCTCACTCAAAAGACCCAGACAACTTTGTTACATGCTGTCAAAAAGAACTCCAAGATACTTTACCCCTAGTGCCCCTGTCCCCCACCAAAATGTAAGGCCTGTAAAGGCAGAGCCAATGTCTCCCTCGAATGAAGCATTACTCCTGGCACAGTCATCAGGAATTCATCTATAAAGACCCAGCTCCCTATCCCCTTGGCAGGGGCTATGGACATGACCCTGAGATGTGTGCTCAACAGTCTTTCAGAGCTCCGCAGCAGGATTGAGGCCCCAATTATCCACAGTGATAACCTACTTGATACTTAGACTACCCTCCCTTCCCTGTCTCACTTCCACACTCTTTTGCCAGTGATTCCTGGGATCATCTCCCAGGCAAACTACTCCCACTTAAATCCTTGTCCCAGGATCTACTTCAAGGACACAAAGTCAGTCAGCTGCCTATAAGGGAGTGAAATCTTCCTGGCAACATGGAGAGTATTTGGTGCACCGTATCTCAGTTAATCTTCAGACAACTTTAAGAGGCATTTATTGGATTTTCCCACGTCTTACAGATAAGAAATTGAGGCCCTGACAAGTAACTGGGCCTAGGTCATATAGTAAGTTCATGGTGAAGCCAACATTCCAAAGTAGACAGCCTGACTCTAAAACTCTAAACCTAAGGACTCTAGTCCTTAATCATAACCTAAAGTTTCATCTTTTAGAAATGTAGGGTTTTTAGGGGGTATAGCTCAGTGGTAGAGCATTTGACTGCAGAAATGTAGGATTTTCCCCCCAGCCATCAGGAGGCTACATTAACTTAAACTGAGCTCACCAAGTACCACCAGCGAGAGTCGTCTGCATGCATGAAAGTGGTCAGAATGATTTGTACGCACTCTGCTTATTTCTAAGGGCCAGTCCCACTTTCAGGCAATCTAGGCTCTGCAGAACTCCAGGGTACAGATTACATCTGCAATTGCTTGCACATAAAACATTACTAGGGTATATTTAGTACCTTAATGGGGAAGGGTATGCCTAAACAAATTGTGTAGCCCCGGCTTTCCTCCTAATTGTCACAGAAATCCAAATAGAGTCCAAGCGAGTAAGGTTTGACCACCATTTTGAAATGTACAAAAGCTGACACATATAAAAACTAGACTAAGACTGGAACTCATACCCCTTATTTGAAGATGGGGTCAACCAGGGGCGCCTGGGTAGCTCAGTCGGTTGGTTAAGCGTCTGACTTCGGCTTAGGTCATGATCTCACGGTTCGTAGGTTCGAGCCCCGCATCGGGCTCTGTGCTGACAGCTCAGAGCCTGGCACCTGCTTTGGATTCTGTGTCTCCCTCGCTCTCGGACCCTCCCTGCTCATGCTGTCTCTCTCTCTCTCTCTCTCTCAGAAATAAATAAAATTTTTTTTAAAAAAATAAAGATGGGGTCAACCAAAGGTGGTTGCAAGAAAAAGGAAATTTTTTCCATCTGAAAGGCAGAAAATAAAGAACGAGCAGTGGGAGCTGAACACCCGAAAGACAGCTGAAGAAGTTCTGATTTGTAACTCCCAGAGTTTTAAGTGTTGAGATGAGTTTTCTTCGTGGGAAACAAAAGGCAAATCAGTTAATGAGACTGAAGGTGAAGTGTTATGAATCTGGAGAGAAAGCAAGCTGACAACTTGATTGGCATATTGAAGGAGAGGAGGAGAATGAATGGAAAATTTATCAGACAAATTTTGCAGATGCCTTTTTAACCTCCGAAACGAACAGGGATGCAGATGGGGAAAAAATGCTTTCATCCTTAAAATAAATGGCTGAAGATTATGGGCCTCGTTTGTCTGAGACGGGGTGGGGGGTAAGGGTCTGATGAATATAAAATCTCATTGATGCATCTAAGGGTGAGTATGAGACAAAAATCACAGGGATAGAATACCCATAAAGTACAATCGTGAGTTAATGTCTAATGCCTCCTGAGGTATCCAGCAAGGCTCAGGCACTTTGAGGACCAACCTGCCCAGTCCCAACAGAAATAAAAATAACTGGGCTCAAGGATCATACAGGTAGGAATAACAGTATTGGAGGATTCTGTCTTCCCCCCATCTTTCGACTAGGTCAACTCCCAACCACATACTTTCCTTCTTTGTTCCATGGCCCGTGGCTTTTGCTCTGAAGTGCTTAGTTACTGCAGCTGGTAAATGTTTTCACTTGGCCCCTTGACCATTTCTGTGGCTTCTACCAAGCAGACAGCCTTAGAATTTGGAGTCCGTCTTCGATTCTGGACTTGTTCCTGAGGGTTGCACTCCAAGCATGAAGGGTACCAAATAGCTGACGGGATGTCTAGGGGTACGTGAGTACCAGGGGCCTTCTGACTTCCAAGGCAGAGCAGTGACTCCAAACCAATTGGTCTGGACCCAGCTTGCCTTGTGGGTATAGCCGTGATTGGGACCAGACCAGGTCAATGTGCCCTATGATTAGCCTTTAGGGGCTGTCCACTCTGAGACCTTTTCTTAACTTCCAGTGGGTCACACACCTATTCTTTGCTGTATCTGAAGGCACTGTTGAACCTAGATTGCTCTAAAATATATGCAGTAGGGGGCACCTGGCTGGCTCAGTCAGTAGAGCATGTGACTCTTGGGCTCGGGGTCATGAGTTCGAGCCCCATGTTGGGCGTGGAGCCTACTAAAAATAGAAGAAAATAAAAATCTATAGTAAGTGTATTCGTCAGGATTCTCCAGAGAAACAGAATCAATAGGAGATTATTATCTATCTGTCTATATATCTCTATTTCTATATATATCTATAGATCTATATTTCTCTATATAGATATCTCTATATTTATAGAAAGGGATAATATCTTTGTGTATATATACACACATACACACACATATATATCTTTCTATAGAGAAAGATAGAAACATGGAGATATAGATATCTAAAGAGAGCTATTTATTGTAAGGAATTGGCTTACATGACTATAGGAACTGAGAAGTCCTAAAATCTGCAGTTGGTAAGCTAGAGACCCAGGACAGCTGATGGTGTAAGTTCCACTCTGAGGGCACAAGAAGACTGATGTCCCAGCTCAGAGGACCGGGCAGGAAGAGGCTTGACTCACTGGGCATTTTTGTTCTGTTCAGGTCTTCAGTTGCTTGGGTGAGGCCCACCCACATTAGGGAGGACAGTCTGCTTTGCTCAGTCCACAGATTCAAATGTTAATCTCGTCCAAAAACACCCTCACACGCCCAAAATAATATCGGATCAAATGTCTGAGCACCCCATGGCCCAGTCAGGCTGACACTAAGTTAACCATATCAGTAAGATTATCCCCAAAGGGAGTGGTACCCACTTTCTAGGAAATATTCTGGGAGGGTTCCCCACCCCCCACCTACCAACCAAATGTCTATCCCACCCTCACATCAGTTCAGAAATAAATCAGAGGGGCTCCTGGGGGTCTCAGTCGGTTAAGCATCTGACTCTTGATACAGGCTCAGGTCACAACCTCACAGCTGATGAGATCTAGCCCTGCATCGGGCTTGGGATTCTCTCTCCCCCTTTCTCTGCTCCCCCTCCACTTGCACTTGCCCTCTCTCTCTCTCGAAATAAGTAAATAAACTAAAAAAAAAAGAAAGAAATCAGAATAATGAGATATTATTTTGTAGGCATGTATGTATTAAAGTAATGTTGGAATGGTCTAGAAGACTAATGAAAAGCCTTTATTTCCACTCCTGTGTCCTCTGATCTCTGGAAAGCCTTGTGAATTTAGGACCGAACCCATGACTTTTTAGACTCCTCAGAAGAGCGAAAAAATAACAAGCTCAGAAAAAGATGAGAGCCATCTAATACAATACAGCTAACTCCTGTGTAGTAAATATAGCATGTTTTCAATAAAAACTTGTCCCCCAAATTGAGACTTGATTTCCTGATATGCTACCAGCTGGTTCTCTTTCCCCCTAGCTTCCAACTCTTCTCCTTCCACCTACAGATGTTACTGGAAAGAGACCACTGTCATTCATCAGGAAGTTCCCTCCTGTCAATGCTTACAGGACATGTTGGCCGGGGTCTTACATTTATGCAGAGACAGAATCCAGATGCCTGATGCCTAACGCCACACCTCTTCTACACAAACACAAGACTTACGATAGCCCCAGACATGATGAGCTTGGGTCATTAAAATTCCTGAATCCCTTTGGGTTCCATTTGGAAACAGATTTTATTACAGTTTGAATAATCATTCCTGGTTGGTGCTTTGGCTTTGTTTGCCTGTTTGTCTGTTTTATCTTATCTCATTGCCAAGCTGTGAGAAGTTCTGTAGAGATAGGGTGTTCATACATCCCCGTTTGCCTGGGACAGTTCTCAGTTTATGACGATTGCCTTGACCTAATTTGTTAATGTTCCCCCCCCTCCCCCAGCTTTTTTTTCATTCTCAAAAGCATCCCAGTATGGAGGACAAATCTTGTGTTCACCCTGCAAACAGGGGCCATTCGGAACAGATTAATGTCGTCTCATGGGTGAATGGTAAGCAGTTCCACGTGTCCCTCTGTGCATCTCTGAAACCAGATTTGAACTCCAGCATAGATGTTTCTGGATGCCAGGGTCAACACCTGAAAAGGAGGTCCTTTTCGGACTAGCCTCCACCATACCACTTCCAGGACTACTGGAAATTTCTACGTATTTGATCTTAAATATTCCAATCTGTGACTTTCAAATTCTGCCTCAAAAGTCTATTCCCGGAACCCAAAGGTTTTATTATTTTTTTTAGCATTATTTTAATGTCAACTCAAGACATCTATCCTTTCCTTCAAACGTAAGTTTTAAAATAAAGGTTTATGTTTCCTTGAGGATCTGAAGGCTTCGATCCCCGCGAACTACCTGCGTTTACCTATGTGGTTTTCACTCTAGACAGCAGACTTCCTTCCTTCGTACGTCTGTGTCAGTAGGATTGTCCGGTGTCCATTAGAGCCCAAGTTGCTGCTCAAGACGGTTCCTTTAGTTTAGCCTATGGGCACCCAAATGTNAACAGGCACGTCTTTTTTTTTTTTTAATTTTTTTTTATTATTATTTATTTCTAGGAGAGAGAGAGAGAGAGACAGCGTGAGCAGGGGAGGGTCAGAGAGAGAGGGAGTCACAGACTGAAACAGGCTCCAGGCTCTGAGCTGGCATTCAGCACAGAGCCCGACATGGGGCTCGAACCCACGAACTGCGAGGTCATGACCTAAGCGAAAGTCGGACGCTTAACCGACTAAGCCACCCAGGCGCCCCATATGCTCGTCCTTTTGATGCACTTTTGGAATCGTCCAGTTTGCGGTTATGGGCCTTCTGCCTGAGTATAAGCCTGTGCTTGAGTCAACAGTCATGGGGTGAAATAGGGAAGAAAAGGGGCTGTGTGCCACCTCTAGACAGAAGCTAAACCTGCTGGGGACACCTGGCTGATGGAGGGGAAATTTCCTGGTGCCTTGAGTCTCAAGAAGGGCTGTGGGATGAGCCTCCTTGTCCTTCTTTCCTTCCCACCCCCCTCCCCACCTTCCCTTCCTGTTCTCTGACTTGAATTTCTTTTCTTTTGCTCCCAATCTCTTGTCTGTCTCTTCTCCTCCCCCTTCCCTTGCTTCCCCTCCCTTCTCCTCTTTCCTCCTATTTTTTTGCACATCACACTTTGTCCCTTTTCCTCGCTCGACCTCTGGCCCTATTGACTCCATCTTGCAACGGATGGAAGATCAGAGATCATTTCTCTGATTTCTTAGACTCCGACAAACGCTAGGCGTCCCCTCCCTGGGACAGAGCACAGTTGTGCAAATTGAACACACGGCATCTGAGAGCTGAAGATGCCTGAGGCTTTCCAGGCTAAGAGCCTTCGGAATAAGTGGGCCCGGGGTGCACTTCTTGTCATAAATCAAGTGATAATATGGTTTCAAAGAATCACCTTAAGGAGCCAGAGACAACTTCCATGAAGTCAGTTGGCAAGGAGGAAGTCGGCACAGATGTCGAAAGATGACACTAAATCATAGAGCAGGCAGAGAGCTTGGAGAGCCTCTGAGACCCAGGACAATGTCAGATGTCTGCACACTCATAAAGTTGTTTGGTAGCCAATGCTGAAAACAGAGACACAGCATCACCTACCAGATGACATTTATCTGCTCCACCCGCAGCTGTCATTGGTGGTGGCTGTAGATGGCATCTTCTGTATACTACCAAGCCCTAACGTATTATATACTTGTAAGGAGTGACATTCAAGTGAATTTAACTGGTCAGTAATGTAATGGGCCCAAGCAATTCTTTTTACAAACGAATACTCTGAACATTGAGGAATCATTTTAGGCTATTAGGAGTTCTTTTTCTTTTAAATTTTTGTAATGTTTATTCATTTTTGAGAGAAAGAGATAGAGCGCGAGCAGGGGAGGTGCAGAGAGAGAGGGAGGCACAGAATCCGAAGCAGGCTCCAGGCTCTGAGCCATCAGCACAGAGCCTGACCACCGGGCTTGAACCCATGAACTGTGAGATCATGACCTCAGTCAAAGTCAGACGCTTAACCGACTGAGCCATCCAGGTGCCCCGGGAGTTATTTTTCTTTTAAACACACATATACACACACACTTCATTTAGTCCTTGTTCTTTCCAAAATATGTTTTAAAATTTCTTCCTCAAGGTACCGTCCTATCTATGGGTGGGGGGAGGGGAACCCACCTTTGCTTTGCATATTTCTTATCTTTCCCCAAATCTCCTATTTGGATTTTTTTCTCATTTTCTACCTACTGTCCAGGAGAACCAGATGACAGTTTTATATTCAAAGGAATTTGCATGCTATAAATGCACTCTTAAATAAGCATAATAGAAATGTATCACTCTATTGTAAATTACTAATATAATCTCATTTCCATCTGGGAATTCTTTAAAGCATGGTTAAATTTTTAGTAATGGTAAGTTAATGACATATTAAAAATGAAGCAGGAACCATTTATCTGAAGTATCAACAATATTATTATTATATATTTTAAAAGGTCATCATTTATTTGAAACATAATTATAGAATGCCTCTAAACCACACAGAGACTTACTTTTAAAAGTATACATTACATTTTCCCACTGATACTTAGCTGCATTTTAAATAGTGGTGGTTGGATTTTTAAAGAGAGGAAGCACTGTATCATTATCATGTGTTTTTCCTTTGAACAAATTTGGCCCATAGGGCGATGACCTTCTAAAATCAAAACCGACAGTGCCACATCAATGAATCGATAGTGTTGGGTCTGCTCTTTTCTTTTGCCCTAGATTCAGGTTCTAGGGGTTATGTGAACTTAAGATAAAAAGGAATATGATGAAAATAACTTGGCTGGCCAGGGGAAAAAAAAAACCCACTTGGGTGATGGGGGAGAGTNAGAAAAAAACAACAGGGGCACGTGGGTGGCTCAGTCGGTTAAGTGTCCGACTTCAGCTCAGGTCATGATCTCACGGTTAATGGGTTCGAGCCCCGCATCGGGCTATGTGCTGATGGCTCAGAGCCTGGAGCCTGCTCCGGACACTGTGTCTCCCTCTCTCTCTCTGCCCCTCCCCTGCTCATGCTCTATTTCTCTGTCTCATTAACAAATAAATGTTAAAAAAAAAAAATCTCTCCAAATTACTATGATAAGCTGAACGTGGTGTGTGTTGGCAGTTAATTCCTGATTATTTAAGAAAATGAAGGGCATAAATGATCCAAAAGGGGATAACATATTAGGGCTTCTGTTTCACTTAACGTGTATCTTCCTGCCGCATTTTTCTTAAACAGCTGTTTCAGTCATTTTGCGTTGCCCAAAGGGCACGTCTCAGTCTGGTGGTATAGGATACGAGCTCCTTGAAGTGGGCTGTGATGGGGAAGACCCACATCAAACGAAATATTTACCACAGAAATATTTATCCATAGAAAGTAGAAGTGATAGGAATTAATCAGTGTTCATATAACACTATACGATTTATACAAATTTTGCATATATGTTCCCAACTTTGGGAGATAGGAAAAGTATCCATAGTTATTACCCCTAGGTTACCGATGGATGGATGGATGGATGGATGGATGGATGGATTGATGGATGGATGGAAGCAGAGAGAGAAAAAGAGGGAGAGAATGAATCAATATTAGGATTTTATTCTTTTATTTATTTCCTATTTTTTAATATTTATTTTTGAGAGGGAGATAGAGTGCAAGCAGGGGAGGGGCAGAGAGCGAGAGAGACACAGAACCTGAAGCAGGCTCCAGGCTCTGAGCTGTCAGCACAGAGCCCAACGTGGGGGTTGAACCCACAGACGGTGAGATCATGACTTGAGCTGAGATCAAGTCAGACACTCAACCAACAGTGCCATGCAGGCGCCCCTGGGTGCTAAGAATTTAGCCCCACCCCTACCTGCAGCCCTGCCAAGATAAGTTGCTTTGGTTTTGGTGATGGTGGTTTGTTCCTGATGTTTCATCCTTCTCAACGGGTATAGGGCAAAACAATTTTTTTTAGATTTGGAAGACCCTAATTCAATCATTTCAAACTTTAGGGCACTAAAAATTCACCAGGAGCTCTTCTTTCAAAGGAGATGCCCAGTGGGGCGTTGCCTGGCTGGTTCGGTCGGTGGAGCATGTGACGCTTAATCTCAGGGTTCTGGGTTTGAACCCCACTTTGGGTGTCGAGATTACTTAAAAATAAAGTCTTTTAGAAAATGAGATGCCTGGGCCCTACGCCCAGATACTCCAAGTTGAATTTCTCAAGTAGGGCCAGCGACTCTGTGTTGTTGACAACCGCCCCACCCCCCATCCCAGGAATTCAAATAGCCCTCAAACTCTTTCCAACAAAATACATCTTGCACATCTACGCATAACCTTTCTTTGGAAGCTGATTCATAGAGCAAACTGAGGATTAGTCCTAATACCTGGAGTTCTCATAAGGGGGTGGGTGGGTGATCTTTGTCAATTCTTCTCTGTTTACAACGAACTCCCTGGTTTCTCGAAGCACCTTGGTTGTAGAGATGAACGTATCGTGGCCCGTGTTGTGCTGTGGGTCCGTCCATCGCTGTCACCTGGCAGTGAGCTACCAAAGGCAAGGGCTTCACTGTTAACAGTCTCTCTCCCCGCCTTGAACTTGCACGTAAGAGGTTTGCAACAAACGCTCACTTGATTGACTTAAATGGACAGGATTTTAAGAATGAGAAATGCGTGTGCTTTCCTATTCCAAGAATTGCTCCAAATTGCCTTAAGATAATTCTCTCCTCTCCAGGGCCACTGCCCTGAGGTTCTTTCCACCCTCCAAAGAGGCACGTGGAAAATATTGTTTTCAAGGGCTGTTCCTCATGCGTCAGGCCTCTCTTCGGCCCACCCCAGCCCCACACTGATGGAGAACAAAGAATTGACTTACCCATAAATTTTCCTAAACTATTTTCTCGTATAACACTTGGCTCCAAGTAGAAAAAATTCACTGAAATGTTGAACCCATGGTGAAGCTTTTTAGGGAAGTTTCTGTGCAGGTCTTGTTTGATTCGTTATGAGCCTGAACCACATGCGTGTATGTACGTGCACACACACACACACACACACACACACACATGCACGCACCCTAGCAACAACATCTGCAAAAACGTCCACGTGCATCATTCCATCGTGCTACTCAAAAATATAAAAGAAAACGAGTGAAATAAAAACACACAACAGTGAATGTGTCTGCTGGGAGTACTTCCTTGTGTTTTACATTATCGCAGCTCAACATTAAGTCAGACCCTTAACTTGATTTTAATGTATTTAAGCAATAACCATCAAGGCACAGGGAACTTTCTGGGAATTAATGAGCAGCAAGGAGGGTGGAGGGCCCAAAG
>NW_027530632.1:404796-409915 GCF_008692635.1 Crocuta crocuta
AAAGACATACGTAAGAGCCCCCACACCACCCTCCTCTTCCTCGGCCCCGCCACCGGTAAATTAAAGGGAAGTAGTAATGGCAGCAGCTTCGTGGGACATTTTTTAATGAGGTCTGACACACAAGCAGTAAAGTGCATGCATCTTAAGCGTACAGCTTGATAGAAATTTTTAGATATGTACTCACTGGCATTATGACCCGGATCAAGGGTTAGAACATTTCAACATTGTGCCTGTGAGTTCACACAGGTGGTCGGCTGTGGGCCTTTTAAATTGTAGCTTCAGTGTAATTTTCTTTTTTTTTTATGTTTACTTATTTTTTTTAATATTTTTTTAAATTTATTTCTAGGAGAGAGAGAGAGACAGCGTGAGCAGGGGAGGGTCAGAGAGAGAGGGAGACACAGACTCCGAAACAGGCTCCAGGCTCTGAGCTGGCAGTCAGCACAGAGCCCAACGCGGGGCTCGAACCCACGAACCGCGAGATCATGACCTAAGCGAAAGTCGGACGCTCAACCGACTAAGCCACCCAGGCGCCCCATGTTTACTTATTTTTAAGGGGGGGGCACGCGTATGTGAGCAGGGGAGGGGCAGAGAGAGAGAAGGGGACAGAGGATCCGAAGCGGGCTCTGCACCGATAGCAGAGAACCTGCTGCAGGGCTCGAACTCACAAACCGTGAGATTATGACCTGAGCCGAAGTCAGACGTTTTGTCCCTCTGGTGTAATTTTCAAATGCACTCAAGTTTATAAAGACAGAAACGGAAAATGTCTTTTTCTGACCTGGAAGAGCGTTTTTTGCCTCAAAGCATGAATGTCTACATTCTTTTTTTTTAAGAGAGAGAGAACACAAGCAGGGGAGGGGAGAGAGAGGGAGACACAGAATCTGAAGCAGGCTTCAGGCTCAGAGCTGTCAGCACAGAGCCCGATGCGGGGCTCGAACCCATGGTCCACGAGATCATGAGCTGAAGTCAAACGCTCAAATGACTGAGCCACCCGGGCTCCTTAGTCAATGTCAAGGTTCTGTCTGCCCTGAGAAGGTAACACATGCTTACAGGTCCCGGAGCACGACAGGCCAGCAGCGCCATGTGTTTAGGACATAAGGAACCCCCCTCCCCACCGGCCCCGTGGTAAACCCCGTCAGAAGGCTGTTCTGAAGGTAGGTTAATCAGAATTATGCATAAACAAACATTCATAAAAACGTGGGCGAGCCCTCCTTCCCCCCCTGCCTCCTTATGAAAAGAATGATCATCAAGTTCCTACTAGGTGTCTGATCACGTTTGTCCTCACAGCTCTCCAGGGACGTTAAGTATTGTTTTCTCCAGCTGAGAGATGTGGCAGCTGAGGAATGCCGGCTGATTCGCCCAAGGTTCCCCGAGTAAGTGGCCGCGTCAGCGTCAGCATTCAAGCCCCGTCATCGTACCCACAGCCAGGAGAGGAAGGTAGAGGCCAGAGGAGGTGGGTGACTGGAGAGAAGAAAAGGACCCACACGGGGTCTGTTGGCAATGACACCGGCACGCAGCCCCATGGTCATGGGGAGCACACCTGAGCTGTTAGCCCCGGATTCGTTCCGTAACTTCTTAGTGGAACTCACTCTGTTCGTCTATGTGGGGTACAGACCCATTCAGCGTCCTCTCAATATTCTTGCGACGTTGACCCCTAACATTTATTGAGAACCTACTATGTACCATGTGCCAGGCACCATTCTAATGCTCTGTGGGCTTCATGTCATCTAATCCTCAGCAAGAGGTAGTATCGATAGCTCTGTTTTACAGATGAGGACATTGAAGCACGAAGGGACCGAGTAGCTTGCTGGAGGTCACAGAGCTGGAAGGGCGGGACCTGAATCCCATTGGAATCTGAGGATTCAAATCCCGAGTGGTTGGGATCCACGATCTGTTCTTGTAAATGCTATGCTATGCTGCTGAGAGCTCTGCCAGTGTGTCCCTCTGAAAACAAATTTGCTCTTGCTCTGTATTTTTTAAAATTTAGTTTTGAAAGAGACAGAGCATGAGTGGGGTAGGGGCAGAGACAGGGAGACACAGAATCCGAAGCAGGTTCCAGGCTCTGAGCCGTCAGCACAGAGCCCGACTCGGGGCTCGAACTCACGAACCGTGAGACTGTGACTTGAGCTGAAGCTGGACACTCAACGGACTGAGCCACCAAGCGCCCTGCTCTTGCTCTGTATTTTGTCCAACCATGTAATTCACATACAGACTCCTAAAGGACAGAATGTGCCTTCTTGTTCATAGCATTATTATTTTTTTAGTGTTTATTTATATTAGAGAGAGAGAGACAGAGCGTGAGTGGAGGAGGGGCAGAGAGAGAGGGAGACCCAGAATCTGAAGCAGGCTCCAGGCTCTGAGCTGTCAGCACAGAGTCCCACGCAGGACGTGAACTCATGAACTTCGAGACCGTGACCTGAGCCGAAGTCGGACGCTTAACCAACTGAGCCACCCAGGCGCCCCTCTCCCATATTATTATTTTTAACCTTACTCTGAATTCTGGATTTAGTGGGTGCTGAGCTAAATCAGCTATACTTCATTTGGGGGAGTGGAGCACGTGATGGGTAACAGTTAACAAGGATCCCACTTCCCTACCGAAAAGTCAGGAGATACTCTGAGCAAAGATTCAGTTTTTCAATTTTTGAATATAAAAAGTGTAGGGCATGATGAGTAAATTCCGTGTGTTGGGCTGTTACTCTGGTCGTCTATTGCTGTGTAACAGGTCACCCAGACTTAGTAGCAGAAAGCAGAAGCTATTCTATTATGCTCTCAAACTGTGCGGGCAGAGGACAGCAAGTGTGGCTTATTTCTCATCCACAATGTCTGTGTCTCCCAGCTCGTGAGTTCCAGCCCCGTGTTGGGCTCTGTGCTGAGAGCTTGGAGCCTGAAGCCTGGAGCCTGCTTTGGATTCTGTGTCTCCCTCTCCCTCTGTCTCTGCTGCCCCCCTCAAAAATAAATAAAAACATTAAAAAATGTTTCTAAATAGTTGACATCTCGCATGGTGGCTCAGGGCTCCAAGAAAGAATGTTCTAACAAATGAAGTAGAAGCTTGCATCGCCATTTTGATCCAGCCTCACAGTCACACAGAACAACTTTCACCAGACTCTATTGGTTAAAGCCGTCAGGAGCTTGGCAAGATTCAACAAGGGAGATAGGGGCATAGATCCCCACCGGTGGATGGAAGTATCAAAGAATTTGCAGCCATGTACCCAAATCACGACAGTTCCGCATTCGCTAATGACTTCTGTTGAACTGCATAAAATCTTCACTGTCCCAAGAAAGCCAAGACCATGTTGGCTTCCCTAGAAAAACAAGGGAACTTGAAGCTGTCGATTGAGGACTGTTAACTGCAATACTCTGGTACCCAACTAACTTTTATTCTGTACTCCCGGCACGTCTTGGATCTCCAGGGAAGTCTTTAAACTAAACCCTCCCATTAACGTGCACGAGTGCCTTTGCCTTTTCCACCGTTGGAGCGAGGGGACCTTTGAGCTGACAGCTTGTTCCCTCGCCCCTTCCTAGGTAGTGCCCTAACTTGAGATTTTCTTCTTCCCTGTCAAAGCTGAAGGGGAGCATTTCCTGTTTCCTGTGTGAGAAACGAGTACGCCTTAACCTTATGAAATCCTTACCGGCTTGGAAGCTGCGATCCGGCTGAGGAGATAGCTGTGAAGCAGCATAATCGGTATCTGAGGTCACAACCCAGGTCGCTAACCTTGCGGTGAATGGGGCTCAGGTTATCTAGTAAACAGTTGCGCAGAGTATTTGCGTTTGTTATCTCGCAGATTCGTCATTTTGTAACCATCAGTCTTTCTGTATGTTTGGTTGTTCCAATCTCGAATCAAGTGGTCCAGAACATCAGAGGGCACTTGGAGTTCATAGGTTGGTTCACTCTATGCATTTTATAGATGAGGACACTGAGGCAGGGGAAGTTGCCAGGGAGGCTTCTCGAAGGTCAAATGGCCAGAGAGGAATGGAGTACAGCTCGGAACCCAGGTCTCTCCTTAGTGACAGTCCAGGCCCTCTCCATCTGCATCCTCACTCCCCGTTCTTAGATCCATGCAGCGCCCTTCAGACTTACTTTTTTAAAAATGCTACCCACAGAGGCGCCTGGGAACGGAGGAACTAAGAGACCTCTCTCTTCTTGCTTTCCCCATTCTCCCTTTCCCTTCACTAGATTAACGGTAGGACTTTGGTAAGAAGACGAATGGATTGTAAGAACCGGAAGAGCTGTTGGCCTAGGGTCGTATTTTTCTGGGGTTTTAACAGTATACGGGACCTTTTTACATAGAGGGATATTTAGTATGTTTTTAAGTTCATTTATTTATTTTGAGAGAGACAGAGACAGCACGAGTAGGGAAGGGGTAGAGAGCGAGGGAGAGAGAGAACCCCAAGCAGGCGCCACACGGCTAGCACAGAGCACAGAACCCACGAAGCCAGGAGATCATGACCAGAGCCGAAACCAAGAGTCGGACGCCCAACCCACTGAGCCACCCCGAGGCGCCCCCATGCAGGCACGTTTAGGACTGGGGATTACCTTGAACTTAGCAGGTAACTCAAGGGCTAAGGGTACCAGGACAAAGTTCAGAGGACAGGAAGTGTTTGCATGAGACTCAAAGGTAAAACGTAGAGACGTGGCTACCTCACACACTCGGAACTTTTCCAAGGCGGCCTTGGTTTCTAATTTTGGCTAATTGTTTAGCTATGTATTAGCCGGAGGGTTTTCCAAGCAAACTAAGAATAGAAAAAACATCTTTTTCAACGTGATTAAGAAAATCTAGGGGGCCCTGGCTGGCTCAGTCGATAGAACATGTGATTCCTGATCCTGGGGTTGTGAGTTTGAGCCCCATGCTGGGTGTAGAGATGACTTAAAAATAAATCTTTAAAAAAAAAAAAGGAAGAAGGGAGAATATAGGAAGTTAGAAATGACGCCGTTTCCCTGGAAGGTGAGAGTAAGATCTGCCTCTCAAAAGCTTGGACAAGTGTGACATACCATGAAGTGTATTTTTCCAAAGCCCAGAAAGAATAATATTTTTTAATTTTTTAATTAAAAAAAAAAAGTTTTATTTGAAAGAGCGCAAGTGGAGGAGGGGCAGAGAGAGGGAGACAGAGGATCTGAAGCAGG
>NW_027530632.1:409936-410209 GCF_008692635.1 Crocuta crocuta
CGTGGGTGAGAGTGGGGAAGGGGCAAAGGGGGAGGGACACAGAATCCCAAGCAGGCTCTGTGCTGTCAGCAAAGAGCCCAGCATGGGGCTCGATCCCACCAACTGTGAGATCCTGAGCTGAGCAGAAACCAAGAGTCAGACACTCAACCGACTGAGCCGCCCAGGTGCCCCTTCTAGTTTTTGTGTAGGTAGAACAAAGATCCAAGTTGTGTTTAGGTCCATTTGGGATCATCCTTTAGAAAAATCTAGAAAGACTCAGTAAACTTAAAAAGA
>NW_027530632.1:410220-412468 GCF_008692635.1 Crocuta crocuta
TGACTTTTGATGTCCAAGTTGTGAGTTCGAGCCCCATGATGGGTGTAGAGATTATTTAAAAATAAAATCTTAGAAAAAAATGTGTTCTAACCGAGATGTCCTTTGAAAGACATTCTGAATTTTCAGTGGAAATGGGTGTTAAAAATCTGTCTAAATCATTGATGGCTGTATTGCGGTTATGTAAGAGATTTTTCTTTTTGGAAATACATTCTGCAAAATTGAGGAGCAGAGAGACATGATCTCATCATCAAGCTGTTCTAAAATGGTTTTGAAAAAAGACACACACACACACACACACACACACACACACACAGATGAGGACGATTAAACAAATGAGGTAAAATGTAAACCATTAGTGAATCTGGGCCAGAGGTACATGAGAGATCCTCAAGTTTGAAATTATATCAAAATAAAAAATTTCCAAAAAATGTCAAAATCATATGCCTTTTTTTAATTTTTTTATTTTTTTCATATAACTTTTTAAAAAAAGAACGCTTATTTTTGTTTGAGAGNGAGAGAGATAATATGAGTGGGGGAGTGGTAGAGAGAGAGGGGGACAGAGGATCTGAAGTGGGTTCTGCGCTGACAGCCCAATGTGGGGCTCGAACTCATGAACCGCGGGATCATGACCTGAGCCAAAGCCGGATGCCCAACCAACTGAGCCACCCAGGCGCCCCAAAATCGTATACCTTTCCCAGCCATTGATGTACACTACCTGTTAAAAGCACGTTTTCATGGTGCCTGACCTGAACCAGAACTCTACAGATGAGGTTTTCTTTTTTCTTTTTTTTTCTTTAATGTTTATTTATTTTTGAGAGAGAGAAACAGAGAAGGAGCAGAGGAGGGGCAGAGAGAGAGGGAGGCACAGAATCTGAAGCAGGCTTCAGGCTTTGAGCTGTCAGTGCAGAGCCTGACACGGGGCTCGAACCCACAAACTGTGAGATCATGACCTGAGCCGAAGTTGGACACTCAACCGACTGAGCCACCCAGGCGCCCCTACAGACGAGGTTTTCAGGCGATTCTTCAAGTATAGAGCCCTCATCTATTATGTCTTCACAAAGAATCCATTAATACTCACTGAGGCTCCAGGCAAAGTTCATCTCTTTAATTAAGCAAAATCAAACAAACGTTTTGTCAGAAATGATAACTATTTGAAAGGTGAAATAGGAGCAGAGGGAGATTTAAAGAAGGTCATAGTAAAGACTGGCAGGTGAGAGGGGTGCATGGGGGGCTCAGTCGGTTGAGCGTCTGACTTTGGCTCAGGTCATGATCTCACAGTTCGTGGGTTCGAGCCCCGCGTCGGGCTCTGCGCTGACAGCTCAGAGCCCGGAGCCTGCTTCGGATTCTGTGTCTCCCTCTCTCTCTGACCCTCCCCAGCTCATGCTGTCTCTCTCTGTCTCTCAGAAATAAAGAAAACATTAAAATAAATAAAAAACAAAAAGACTAGCAGGTGAGAACATAAGGAAGTAAAAGGAATTTCAAAAATCATCGTTGCTGGTGTCAGCCCTGAGGTCCAGACTGGAGAGTAGAAACTCTATTTTCCCCCTTTGGTGCTGCCAATACAAGAAGTGGCAAAACGCAGGGTGAAAAAAAGGACTATGTCCAAACCCAGTGAGAAAATGAGCCCCAAAGACGGGTACAATGTATTTTAAAGGGAAAAAAAAAGCAGAAGAAAATTACCCATAATTTGTTGGAATTGCAATCTTACTCAGTGCAGCTTCATTTCCTTCTTTGATGGAAGGTGTCCATTCTTTCGGGTATTTTCTTTAAGACATGTGATCGTTTATCGAATTACAGTTCTGCAAGAGTGAAAAATGAACGTAAGAATAGAGGTCATGTCTCTCGCTGGTGGCTTCATGGCTTTCTGTGACGTGGCCTCAAATGTCATCCTATGTCAGCATTCCCACATTGTATTGGTCAGCGCAGTCCCAACCAGAACCCACGTTCAAGGGTAGGGGACATAGTCTCGACCTCTTAAAAGAAGGTCTGTCAAAGATATTAGCGATCATTTTTTACAATTGCTACCCGGCATGACTGCGGCTTGTGCCTCGGTGTTTCCTTCCAGCCCATTCAGATTTCTACAAAGGCGAATTCACGGTCATTTCCCATGGACGTCCCTCCATCAGCCATTGTATTAGTGTCTGATGTAGTGGCTTAAAACAGCACTGACTTTTTCTGTCGCACTTCCGGAAGTCAGACGTGCAACATGGGTCTTGCCGAGCTAAAAGCAAGGCATCCATTGCCAGAG
>NW_027530632.1:412652-412803 GCF_008692635.1 Crocuta crocuta
GCTTTTCCTCTTCAGACCTCTCTCCCCACCCCCTCTCCCTGACCTTGGCTCAGGTCCTGTGCTCACCGCCCCTAACTGGGACCCTCCTTCCTCTCTGTTATAAGAACCTTTGTGATTATATTGAGCCCACCTGGATAATCCGGGATCCTCT
>NW_027530632.1:412973-415373 GCF_008692635.1 Crocuta crocuta
AAGTCAACGGTGGGTGCTTGCCTTTCAAATCCCACGGGTTATCCTGAACTGCTTTTGTAAAATGCGGATCTTAGCACTTGTTGGCCAAATCAAACTCTTTTTTTTTTTGTTTGTTTTTTTTGTTAGGACCAATCATTATTATTTGACATCTGCTAGTCCCCTCATGCTGACCACTCAATGAAGAAAGACTTTTTTAAAGTATAACTAACATTCAATGGTATATTAGTTTTAAGTGTGCAACATACTGATTCAACAACTCTGTACATTACTTAGTGCTCATCATGATAAGTGTAGTCACCACCCATCACGTATGAAATTATTATGGTGTTAAGGACCATGGTCCCCGTGTTGTACTTTTTATAACAGGAGGTTGCACTCTCAATCCCCTTCATCTATTACAGCCAAATCAAACTCTTAAAGAAACCAAAGGCAGTGTGTTTCTTTGATGGTTCTTACACGTTGGATGGTATCACCCGCACCATGACTATCAGCTTAATCTTGCCTTTACACTAGCTTGCTACAACTTCTAATTGTCCGCCTTTTGTGAACGATTCCTGATCGGATTTTCTAATTCGTCCTGGCAAACTTCTATGACAGTCCTTTCCAGACTCAAACCCACTGCCCGTCACAGAGCACATTGTCGGGCAATGTGTGCCGAATGAATGGAATCTCTGTACTGCTGCTGCAAATACTGGGTGTGAGCTCTCTCCTCGTCAGGTGGTGGCTTCGCGTTCCAAATCACAACCCATAAAATGTTTTCTTGAGAGAGCGTTTTCTTTCTGAACACAATCGTTGGCTCAGGGACGTTGACAGACGTTAGGCTGCTGAGTGTTAAACCGAGATGTTGAGACAACTGGCAGCAAGCTGACATTGACCTCCTTCCGAAGTAAGACTTTTTACACGTCTGTATCACCAATGATAACACTCAGCACAGACAAAAGGCTTTTTCCCATAATGTGTTTATTAAAGGAGAACAGATGTAAATATCTCAGCTACTTAATTACAGCAGAGGTCTGATGCTTACCTTCAATTTCTTCTGGGCCAGGCTGGCTCAAGTAAGTAAATGCCCCTCTCCTGCTTTTGTCGGTACCTTCATCTTCTTCCCGCTAATTGGCCACGGTGGCCAATTCCCATTTGAACCCATGCTGAGTGAGCCACGTTGCATGAATCGCAGGGAATTTTTCTTTTTCTTTTCATTTAATATAATTTTTAAATTGTTCTCTAGTACAGTTAACAGACAGTGTTCTATGAGTTGCAGGTGTACAATAGGACNTCACTCATTTTTGAGAGACGGAGATAGACCGAGCGCACGCAGGGGTGGGGCAGAGAGAGAGGGAGACACAGCATCCGAAGCAGGCTCCGGGTTCTGAGCTGTCAGCACAGAGTCCGACGTGGGGCTTGAACTCACAAGTCATGAGATCATGACCTGAGCCAAAGTCAGATGTTTAACCAACTGAGCCACCCAGGTGCTCCCCCCACCCCAGGAACCGTACTCTGAATCCTATACCACCTATCTTCCCACCCACCTCCCCTCTGGTAGCCATCAGTCTGTTCTGTATAGTGAAGAATCTGTTTCTTGGTTTTGTTTTCTTTTTTTTTTAATGTTTTATTTATTTCTGAGAGAGAGAGAGAGAGACAGCATGAGCAGGGAAGGGTCAGAGAGAGAGGGAGATACAGAATCTGAAGCAGGCTCCAGGCTCTGAGCTAGCTGTCAGCACAGAGTCTGATGCGGGGCTTGAACCCAAGAACCGTGAGACCATGACCTGAGCCGAAGTCGCTTAACCGATTGAGCCACCCAGGCGCCCCTCTTGGTTTTGTTTTCTATCTGCCAGTACTCAGAGTTAAGAATTCACATCACAGGGCGCCCAGGTGGCTCAGTTGCTTAAGCGGCTGACATCAGCTCAGGTCATGATCTCCGTAAGTTTGAGCCCTGTATCGGGCTCTGTGCTGACAGCTCAGAGCCTGGAGCCTGTCTTCAGATTCTGTGTCTCCCTCTTTCTCTGGCCGTCCCCTGTTCACGCTGTCTCTCTCTTTCTCAAAAATAAATAAAACACTTAAAAATTTAAAAACAAAAACAAAAATGAAAACTTAAGGGGGAAACCTTTAGAAAAGGGGTTCACATACCAACTTCGTGGTGAGCAGAAACAAATCACTTTTAGGCAGAGTCATTTCTAGTAAATGATCCTCTCAAAGCTAGAAGTCCATATAATGTATGCATACACCCCGTGTCAAAGTCACCATCTTATGGCTATGAGTGGCTATAAAGGCTACTTCGCCTTGACCACTGACTTTCCAAAGAGTCAGGCAACTGCGTTGCCCAGTGGGCTTCCACAGGGCTCAAGTTTCTCATTGGAAACTTCAGGAGATGCAAACATGGGGGTCTTTGACAGAAAGCCGAGA
>NW_027530632.1:415384-418588 GCF_008692635.1 Crocuta crocuta
AGAAAGCCGAGAACCTGCTAGAGAACTAAAGTCTGGGAAACTCAAACAATCCAAAGGGTGCCCTGAATGTCAGGACTAGAAGCAGGTATAAGTACAGAGCCAGGAACCTCAGAAACAGAGAGACGGAAAGAAATGGATATGGGTGGAAAATAGTAAATGGGGAATATTCTGGAGCAATATCTTAGAACGAAAGCTACTGTCCATAGTTTGCTTTTTCTTAAAAGGTTTCTTAAAGGTTTATTTATTTATTTATTTATTAAATGTTTTATTTATTTCTGAGACAGAGAGACAGCATGAGCAGGNGATGCGGGGCTGGAACTCACGAAGTGTGAGATCATGACCTGAGGGAGAGTCAGAAGCCTAAAGGACTCAGCTGCCCCCATAGTTCGCTTTTAGAGGCCGTTCAGCGCCTGAGGAGTTGTTCACTGTTGAGATGACTCCCCATTTCCCCTTCCATATCCAGTCCCCAGCTTTGTCTACCCCGATTTGAACCCTTTTAGAATGCATCATGCAGGTGCCCTTACTGTCTGGCTTCTGGCTAGGGTCGAGGAAGAGAGAGAGGAGAGAAAGATCAGAGCGTGGATTTGTCCCACCTTCCTCCCTGCCAAGTTGCAGATCGGCAGTGGCCGAGTTTCACTGGGCTCCTTGGCTCCTGACTCCTGGCTTTGTTCAGCAGTCACCAGTGTCCCTGGGCTCCTACAATTTCTCCCTCCCACTTGCCCCCTGGGATCTAAGGATAATAATAGCTTCCCACTCTTCCTAGCTCCAAGGTGCTCCCCCATCCATTGCTGGTTCTCACCTCCCCTGCCTCCATCTTTGTAAATATTCCCTTTATCACATTTTCTTGATTTAAAAAAATTTTTTAATGTTTACTTATTTTTGAGAGAGAGAGAGAGACAGTGTGAGTGCAGGAGGGGCAGAGAGAGAGAGAGAGAGAGAGAGAGAAAGGAGAGAGAGAATCCCAGGCAGGCTCTGCGCTGTCAGCAAAGAGCCCGGTGTGGGGCTCGAACTCAAGAAACCGTGAGATCATGACCAGAGCCGAGATCAAGAGTCACCGCCTTAACCGACTGAGCCACCCAGGCGCCCCTCTCACATTTTCTTCAGAACCCCATTCGGGTATGTCTTCTGTTTCCTGTTGCCGAAACCCTAATGAAGAGTCCGTGAAATGGATACTTATTATAGTTGGCCAAAATTCTAAACGTCTCTCAAGGGGTGTTGCTATCTGCTACGTACGCATGTATTCTGGGCCATCACTCACCTTGTTGCGTACCTTGTGATTCAGGAAGAAAATGCTTTATTCCTGCCTTTTAGTGGCTTCTGGTCTGCTGGGATGACGCTATAACACCATGAAGGCATTGCTATAGCGCTGCTAAATATAAAGGGCAAATGGAAGATTTACCCAAGCTCACTTGGCATTTCCAGTAAAATTCCCTATTGGCAACGCAAAGAAGGAGTCGCTGCTGGATTGGTGATCTATTAACTCCCTTGACCTCGTAAAGACGGAGACTCCCTTTTCTCCTTGGCAGCCATCTAAGCGAAGACTCACGTTGCTTATTGGTGCTTGTTCTATCTTTATCATAGAAGACCTTCCTGAACCAAGTCTATCTTGGGTCAGGTTCCCCAGAGCAGAGACTGAGAGAGGAAGATTCAGGTAGATGCTGTTTATGGAGGACATGCTCCCAGGAGAACCCAGTAAGGGAGTGAGGCAAGCAGGACCGGGAAGGGGGAAAAGCCAAGAGTGCGAGCTCAGGTGATGTCTCGCCAGCAGGTCAGAAGTGTACATTGCGCCTCAAGTGTAAATTGCAGCTTTGCGTCAAGGGAAGGGGGAGCTCTCATATCCCTGCATCGGTTAGTTATGGCTTATGGGCTGCCGAGGGTAGGAGGGTGAGGGTGGGAGGTCCAGCAAAGTGGATCCAGTAGCCCAAGGATTGGTCTCTGAAGGCACGTGCAGGTGTGGGCAATTAGGAGCAAAGCAAGCAGAAACTAGGGGCTGGGTACTTAGAACCCCGAAAGGAGAGTCTAGGGGATCTGACCGGAGTACCAGCAACTGGTGAACCCACAGTTAAGCAAACTCTTAGGGAAAAACAAAACCCCAGCTTTCCCCATATGCGTGTGTTTAGGTACTGGAGACCCCGGAAGCGACTGTGAGTGGCATCTTGTTTCTAAGGATGCTTGTATTTTGGTGCCGAAACCCAGACGGTCCGATGTTACCTAGGCTAGCCAGTCACCGTCCCTTGTGTCTGCGTTCAGGAAGCTCTCACCGCAGCAGAGGCGGCTGTGAGTGTGGGAAGGTTGCAAACCTCCCCGGATGTAGCCGCATTTACAGCAGGAGTCTGGTTCCCCAGGGTAGGAGAGGGTGGAATTCTCTGGAGAGGATCGCAGTAATGGGGCTAGCTCAGGATCTGAAACTCTCCATGGACCTTTCCTGGGAGGTTTCTCCCAGGTAAAACTCCCACAGTATTGCTCTCAGGCTCCCTCGTCTCCAGAAAGAAGGGCAGGGGGAGGAAGATGTTTGACGGATGTTTGAATTTTTTGTGTGTGCCACTGCAAGTTCTATTGATGTGATAATGCATTTCCATTCAGCAATATTCTTGTTTAGCTTCGTTTCAGATCTAATGTGAATGATGGTAAGAACACTTCAAATTATATCAATTTTCTATATGAGAAAATATGCCATTTTCGTGCCATTTTTGTTTTTCACAAAAGGGGAATCAAAAGGTGATTCATGACTGCAGCTTTTAACTTATGTATGAGCTGAAACATTTTCTAAAGAATGTTGGCGTGATGATTTCACCCTGGATAAGCTGAAAATGTTTGAGTGAGGGTTTCGAGTTATTGAATTAGAGAGAAGTCTGTACGCACGTGTCAACTGTAATTGTAAGAATCTTTTGGATTCACTGACTCCCGGTGCCAGAATGAGGGTTCGCAATCCTANNNTGTGCGGCGGTTCCACCCACGGAGCCCTGCACTTACAAGGGCCCTGCCTTGGGTTTAACGCTCTGCCGCCTGGAAACCCGGAGTCATTTTTCGAGCCAGGGGCCCTGCAAATTATGTAGCAGGCCCTGGGTCCGGGC
The DNA here is from genome assembly GCF_008692635.1 of Crocuta crocuta. NCBI lineage: Eukaryota > Metazoa > Chordata > Mammalia > Carnivora > Hyaenidae > Crocuta > Crocuta crocuta. The sequence goes on from NW_027530632.1 coordinate 418,459, forward strand.
ATTAGCATCTTTTTAAAAGCTTCCCAGGCGGTTTCAGTGTAGGAAGCACTGAATAAAGTGTACTAATAAAGAAGCTTTGGACCAGCTTGCCAGTAAACAGTGGACTCTCTCTGCGGATGAAAAGAACCCG
>NW_027530632.1:418678-419758 GCF_008692635.1 Crocuta crocuta
CGAGTCATCTGCTACTAGAAATCTCTGACCCCTCGGCCCCCAGAGCAGTGACCTCCGCAGGACAGAGGCTAGAGAGAAAAGAAGGCAGAAAACCCTAAGTCCTAAGTGCCTTCCCTTACTGTCCCCACCCTCCAGAGCGGGGTGGGCTTTGGGTGAATCTTGTGTTCTTTGAGTCAGAGACTCCCTCCGTCCCCTATCTCTGTGGTTGGAACACTTGGACTTCTGCACAGAAAGCAAGGAAACACCACCAGAGCACCTGGGGGGCTCAGTCGGTTAAGCCTCCAACTCTCGGTTTGGACTCAGGTCATGATCTCGCAGTTCATGGGTTCGAGCCCCGCTTCTGGCTTTGCGCTGGCATCGCGCCGCCTATTTGGGATTCTCTCTCTCCCTCTCTGTCTCTGTCTCTCTCTCTCCCTCTCTCAAAACAAATAAACAAACCTCAAAATTTTTTAAAAAAGAAAGCAAGAAAAGATAAAATTAGGCAAAAGAACGGTCTTGAATAGACAAGTCCTATGATTTAAAAAGTTATCAGGGCAAGCTGTGTTAATACATTCAGAATATTCAGAAATAAAAATTGAGCTGATGAAGAGAAAGAACACAAAGTGCTCATCATGAATGTTCTTGTTTACCTTGTATATTATCCCTTTCATTATTATCGAGTCTTTGCTGCCACAAAATAAAATCAGACCAAAAATGAACTGGCTCATCCCATTGAATAGGTAAGCACCTGGAACATTCTTCCATTCTATGCAGGAACTATGTAACGTTTTAACAAATATTTATCGAGCATCTACAATGTGCCAGACTCTGATATAGGCGACTGGGCGACAGCAGTAAACACAAGAGACAAAAACCCCAGCCCTCAGGGAATGTGTATTCTAGTGGGGAGAAGTGGATAATAAAAATAAATGAGTAAAATATAAAGGGTGTTGACGGGAACAGATGCTACAGAGAAATATAAAGCAGGAAACGTAGCTGCTGAAGGCTGGAGGTCCTTGGGGGTTGGTGACTCAGGGAATACTGAAATGATCATCTTGGCCTTGGGCAGTGGGTGAGTTTGGTCCTCACTGCAGCCTGGGA
>NW_027530632.1:419770-419952 GCF_008692635.1 Crocuta crocuta
CCCTGGGACCCACCTGCTGGGTGGCATTTCCAGACAGGAATCAGCCACCCTAATTATACCACCAAGTAGGCTTAGTGGTTGATGGAGTTTATGTGCATTGTAAAGAAGAGTGACCCTTGACTGTGAACATCATAACAAAAATGCCATGAGTGGACCGCTAGCACTTTGGATTTTTGTCTTTT
>NW_027530632.1:419969-423145 GCF_008692635.1 Crocuta crocuta
GTGGGCCCAATAAAAAAAGAAATCTAGGGGCGCCTGGGTGGCTCAGTCGGTTAAGCATCCAACTTCGGCTCAGATCATGATCTCGTGGTCTGTGAGTTCGAGCCCCGCTTCGGATCCTCTGTCCCCCTCCCCTGCTTGCACTCTCCCCAAAATAAATAATAAACAGTGAAAAAAATCTAATATAAAACTTGTTTTCATCCTACTGTAACACTTGAATTTAATCTGTGGGCTACAGTTGAGCCACTCCCGCACATTTTCGGGAGGGACCAAATCCAGGGGCCTCTCAAGCAGCTCCTGACTGCTTCGCAGATTTTCAAAAGTTTTTAGAGTCTAGGTATCNGGACGCTTTGCTTTTTCTTTCTCCTGGCACTTCTCACTAAAGAACCATGCTCTTCATGTTCAGGCGCCGCAGGCTTCTCTCAAAAGTATTTGGTTCTCTTTTACCGGTAATATACGAGGTAGGAGGATTTCGGATATTGAGTGTGGGTTTATATCGGGGTCTATCCCAGGCGTACATTTTCCAAGGACTTCCTCACTAGCATGGGCAGCTAAGGCGTCCCCATTAAGGAAGGATACTGGGGCATCTAATTGGAGTGCTCCTGGGGCTTGCCTGAGGTCGTATTTGCATTGCAAATACATGATTTTTCTTCAGTTAAGATATTTTAGGGGCGCCTGGGTGGCTTAGTCGGTTGAGCGTCCGACTTTCGCTTAGGTCATGATCTCGCGGTTCGTGGGTTCGAGCCCCATGTCAGGATCTGATCAGAGTCAAGGCTAGGACTTCTCTCTAGAGCTCTGACATTGAACTGTGTCTTGGGCTCTCCTTTGCTTCCTCTTCTCTTTACCCTACCCAACCTTCATCTAGTTCTCGCTAAGCTCTGCTTCTCGCTTCAGCTTGGCAAATATTTACAGAGGATACTCTATGAACTCAGCATTCTACTAGGCAATGGGGGGAGGGGCATGCAATGATGAACTGATAAACATTCAAGTTGGGAACCGACAGGAGTTCAGGCTGGGACGTCTTCCAGACTCATTTACATTTTAATTTGGGATCACCAAAAGCTTTAACACAAAGGGAGGTGGGATTGAATCAGTGGGGCACGTTGGGTGTTGGGGGGTGTAACATGTGCAGAAGAGCCCGTCCTGCACATTTGAAAGTCGTGCCACCTACGTATCCCGTGATCTCAAAAGAAGAGAAAAATCTCCAACTTTCTGCGAGCACGCTAAGACTCTGGGACTCTATGATCTCACTCGTGGCCAAGTCCTATCTTGGAGGAACCATGACATTCGGCAAAATCTCAAGATTCCTTCCAATTCCTGGATGATCCTACTCTGCTGTTGTCCTTCAGGAACAGAGATGATTCTGCCTATCAGTCGTAAACATTCTCCAATTAGACATTTACTCCGTGCTGGATATGACAGCTTCTGGAGCTGGCATGGCCAGGAGTTGATTTCCTGGTATATTGGTTTCCTAGGGCTGAGGTAACACAGCACCATACACTGGATGGCTGATGAAACAACTGAAATTTAGTCTTTCACAGTCCTGGGGGGCTAGAGGTCCAAAATCAAAGCACTGATTGGGGCCTCTAAGGAAGGATCCTTTCTTGTCTCTTTCCATTTTTGGTAGTCCTGGGTGTTCCTCGGCTTGTGACAGGCCTAACTCCGTCCGATCTCTGCGTCTGTCTTCATATGGCCAACTTCCCCTGTGTATGCATCTCTCTTCTCCTCCAGCAAAAACACCAGTCATATTGGATAAAGGGTCCACCCTACTTTAATATGACTTCATCTCAATTATATCTTAATTACCTCTGTAAAGACCCTATTTTCAAGTAAGGTCACATTCACAGGTATCATGGGTTAGGACTTCAACATATCTTTTTTGGGGGGGACACAAGTCCACCCACAACATCTAGTAACCACAATCGTTGTCCATGTCGAGGAGTAAGGTTTTGATCGGCAGCCATGGAACAGACCAAAACAAAATGGTCCACGCAGGGGGAAGCCATGATCTGACTAATGTGATGTGCTTATCATTTGTGCTAACCAGTCATACAGGTATTCACCTATCTATAACACTGGCTTCACCTTTCCTTCCTTCCTTCCTTCCTTCCTTCCTTCCTTCCTTCCTTCCTTCCTTCTCTCATGGAATGATATAGTTGAATATTTGCTGCTAGGAAATTTATGGGAAGATCCGGATCAGATAAGGGTACTTTCAGAGCACCCGACTGGCTCAGTCAGAAGAACCTGAGACTCCATCTCAGGTAGTGAGTTCGAGCCCCATGTTGGATATATGAGATTACTTAAGATAAATAAATGATATTTTTAAAAAAAGGTACTGTCCTGGGAGTAAGGTAAATATTGAAGTACTCCTTAGTTTATCACATACCCACAAACCATAAGAGAGAGTTTACCATGAGTTTCATAACTGAAGGACCTGTTGTGAGCATTCAGGTTTATATGTAGCTTTTAATTATACATATACACACAACCCCCACGCACATTTTAAGTAACTTAGCTTAGAGCACCAACATTTCAATCTGAGCCTTATATGGGTGGTATTGTCTCTGTCACCATTGTCACATGAGATAACTGGGGACACAGTTCCCTGGCACCAAGAGACCAATTAAAGTAATTGGCATTCTGCACACTTGAATCAATGATATTGCTCACTGATCCCAATCAACGAAAGTGAAGAAACTCAGTTCATGCTTTTCTTGAGAAAAAGGAGAGGAAAATCTGGCAAAAGAGCTCTCCTCTCAGCTCCCCTTCCCCCATAAACGATCTCCAATCCTCAATTATCATAGGAAAGAAAGGACAGAAGGCGATGCATCAAGTTCAGGCTCACTGTGAGCTATAACACGGCCCAAGGAGGAAATGAACAAAAAAAAATTATTAAAATAATGATCGGGAGAAAACTGCTCAAGAGGAGAAAGCTGGGATGTCATAAAACCCTGTGCTGGGCTGAGGATCAGATAGAACAGAATGATCAGAATGAGGGTCAGATAGGATTAAGCTGTTACAACAATCTCATGTTTTGTTTTAACCTCACTGCTTTGAATATGGACTGGTCATTGGAACGCCCTCTCCAGGAGTCTACATGGGATTTTCAGATCTGTCCTTGTCAGTGTCATACACATTTCAAAAAAAAAAAACTTTTGAAAACAAATGGAGGGGTGACC
>NW_027530632.1:423336-424828 GCF_008692635.1 Crocuta crocuta
CTGGTTGCGGGTTTCTTACTTAAAGATTAGTGAAAAATTCTCAATAGCACAGGAAGGAAAAGGGAAATGTGAAATGTAATATTAGGTATTCGGTCAGTGGAGCAAGGGATTTGCAGTGGTGAAAGAAAATACAGATGAAGTGATTTGGATTGTGCTTTTCATATATCTCTTAGCATAATTCGGGCTTAGAACGGATCTCGATTGTGCTTTTGTTGGCTTAGTTTTCACCCGAACAAAACGGATTTGCTAGTTTTGTTTCTTCTTTTTATTCAAATGGGACACACCCTCCGGGTTTTGAGAAATCCGATTGTTATCTCTTAGTCAGAACCAAGCTTGAAGAGGTACTCTCTCCAATTCTGGAGGGTCATTCCTACTGAATTCTTACCGAGGACCTCAAGGGAGACTTCACTGTGAGGACAAAGACGGTTGTCAAGTGAGCTACGGATTAGGAGCCGATTCTCTGGGGGGAGTTCAAAGGAAATAGTTTAGGCAAAGGTAGATTCAATAAGGCAGACAGAAAGAAATAAAACATGCTTCTGAGGAAGAAGCAAGGCAAAGCAAACACACAGGAACTCATTACAGAAGCGGCCAATGAGTAATTCATAACCAATATCTGATATATAATTTAAGACCCAAAGGTCACGTCATAACAACTCTTTTGCAACACACGTGCACCGAAAGAATCTGGCTGGCGATTGTTCTCGAGCTCGCCTTAGCTGTTTTCATTTCACACGAGTGTTTCTCCGGAGGCACACACACACAAATGTTAAGAGTAAAATCGGATTTATCAGAGGCACTTACTTGGATTAATTAGGTAATAAAAGCATTTTCAAATTGCTAATTTGCTAAGCCCCGTCACCGGAATGCTGAATTACTTTACTTTTATTATGATGATCAAAAGAGATAAATGCAGGCCCAGCCACAAAACCAAAGGGAGAAGAGAGGCAGTAGTCATTCTTTTGCGTAATTACTGGTATTTGTTATCCTTGCCTTGAAAAGGGGATCATCAGTATTTCTAAAGACTGTTTTCTTTGCTTCAGAGCCTCCTCTCCAGAATGCTGTTTACCATCCACGTTGCCCTCATTTACCCAGCAACAAATACACTACGAATATGCTTTTCATTAGTCACTTTAATTTTGGTTCAAAATGTTAATTAAAAAGTGTACATTTCATCCTTATAGGGCCGGAACTTTAAAAAAAAACAAAAACCTCTTGGTTCTCAAGTGTTAGGTTAAATGACTAAAAGCAGGGTTGACAAACAGGGTTAATCAGTGTGAAATGCGGTATCATGAGCCTGGAGTTGATTTTGGTAATCGATTATAATGCACTTCCCTATCCCTTTAAGAAAACAAAGGCTTAAAAAAAAATCATGGTTATCTATGGCTTTGCTTATGCGTAGGGTGAGAATTTTGAACAGAATAAATGTAAAAGGACACAGAAAAGAAGTTGGCCTCAAAGAGAAAAACACTGAAGAAAAAGCTGCTAGACCAGC
>NW_027530632.1:424928-425123 GCF_008692635.1 Crocuta crocuta
CTGGAAGAAAGAGGATCCATTTTTCTACATAACCACATGCACTAATTTCCATGAAATTGACATTTTAGAGTGATGGCAACAAGCCAAATGAAAATTTATGGATTCGTAATCCCTAAATTCGGAGCCCATTTTCTTAAGAAATACCTAAAATACACTTTAAGAGGAACCCAATTAATATAATTACAGAGGAGTTAA
>NW_027530632.1:425235-425776 GCF_008692635.1 Crocuta crocuta
GTGGCCATAGACGTTAAGTAACTTTTTCAAAAGAGTGAATCTGTTGTCTCCTGCATCATTACATTTTTCAAAAGGCCCCTACAACCAATTAGCTTGGAAATCTCATATTCAAGCCTCCTCTGAACATTGCTCCATTGGTAACAAGGAAAGCGGCACATCCAGGTATTTAATGTAACAGAAACAAGGCACAGGCAGCAACTTGTATCCTCTGGCAGTTGACATGCTAATTTCTTTGCCTCTTCCCTCTAGCTCACTCTACCCCACTTCATCCTCCCCCTCCCCCTCCCCCCCCCGCCCNCTGTGGGACTCGCAGGAGGTAAAAGCTGCGCGGCGCGGTGTGTCTGTGTGTATTCTCAATTTAACTCTAGAATCTGTGTCTCTGTCGTCTCTCTCTCGCGCGCGCGCGCACACACACACCCGGGTTCCGTCTGTTATTCTCAATTAACTCTAGAATCTTTGTCTCTATCTCTGACTCTTCACGCGCGCGCGTGCACACACACACACACGCACACAGCCCTCTCATCTCATGGCCGCATTGACT
>NW_027530632.1:425796-426989 GCF_008692635.1 Crocuta crocuta
ACACCCCTGCATGTATTAAAATCTGTTAGGGTTTCAGCACTGTTCAAAATGGGAATGGGGCATGATGATGAAAAAAACTGATCTAGCTGTTGTTTAGATTGGATAAAGCACTAGTTCATTTTAGAATTGCTATTATTATTTTAAATATAGGTTTTACGACTGTCTGAGAAAATATCCTTTGCTTGGCTGTCTCCCTCTTTTTTTTTTTTTCTTAGTGGTAATTTACAGAATTCTTAATTACCCAATTAACAGAATGGTTGAGTTGTTTTCTGATTTTTAAATGGCAGATCTTGAAATGGTTGTAGGTTGGCATGTGGATGAGTTCCCGGACTCCATCTCTTTCTTTAATGAGCTGAGCTGAACAGTGCACATCTGAGACTTCATGTATGTTTCGATTCCCAAGTAATTTCGCAAACCATCCGGGGAGAGGGGCTCCTTAGAAATTTTCCACACAGAAGAGAAAGGACACTTTTACCTCTTGGAGCAAATATTTTGCCACTTTTCCCCCAATTGTCCCTGTTAGTTGCCTGGAAAAGATCTGTGGTTGATGAATAATACATGGTTTATTTCTCTTTTATGTCTACAGGTGGCAGTGTGGAAGCCAAACCAGGAGCTTCCAGAAGTGGTTTCTGAAAAATAAGAGTGAATATACACGAGTAAGCTAGCGCAGGAATCACAAAAACCACAGGTATGTGGCACAATTAATATACCTAGCCAGGTTTGTAATTATTGCATTCCAAGATCTTGATATTTACATAGACTTTCACGAAGTGAAACATACTTTGAAGGATTCTCAAAGGAAAAAACAAAGCTCATTTTCTTTTAGACGATATATTTAAATAAAATACCGCACTTGTTCTGTTGCGTTACTTTTTACCTTTTCTTGTTTTTCTCGTGGGGCCATGTGGCTTTGGCATTTAACCAGTCGTTGGCTTGATGCTTGCTTTTAAAAACACTTCCTGAAACTGTATATACAATTGCCGGGTTTCTGAATAATTTCATTTCGCACACTTTGACAAGTCACTCTCCCGAGCCTACGGAACAGCTCTCGTTTTCACAAAAACCACGTCTCACTGTTGACTTGGCGTACGCTTATCAGAATACCAGGGCATTAGGGGACTTCTTTTAAACCAGCGCCGCCCCCTACCATTTTTTTAATCATCTCATCCTTTTTTTTTTTTTTTTCCTGCCAT
>NW_027530632.1:427505-431267 GCF_008692635.1 Crocuta crocuta
GGGGGGGGGGGCAGGCTGCAGAGAGCAAGGGAGACAGAAGCCCAGGCAGGCTCTGTGTCGTCAGCACGGAGCCCCAGGAAGGGCTCAAACCCTTGAACTGTGATAGGACCTGAGCCGAAATCAACAGTGGGATCGCCTAACCGACACCTACCTAGGCACCTCTATAAAGTTTTGCACCTTAAGGCCTTTTTCTTTTTCTTTCTTTCTTTTTTTTTTTTTTTTAATGTTTTTATTTATTTCTAGGAGAGNGGAGATTTTGATCTTTCCTCGGGATGGTGAGCCAGCGTGAATGCTCTCACGAGGAAGCGAAAGTCATCCCTATGTGGCTGTATAAGGGACAGGCATCAAAATGGCTGTTACAGAGAATGAAGCTTTCTCTTTCCTCCGGGTGTATGCAGTCATCACAGTGCCGGAATGTCGTGGTGTCTTGTGAGTTTTGACATTCTGCCTTTGCAGCTGAAGAGGGATTTAATGAGCCCCTGCCAGGGAGGGTGTAAAACGAAGTCAGATGCCGTGCTCGAAGCTTAAAAAGCTCAAATTGGACACTTCCCAGTAGAAACCGAATTGGGAGCGCTGACTCAGAAAGCATAGGCTAGACTAAAGACCTAGAGGTTCTCAATGTAAAGACCCCACCGACATGGAGGGACTTCAGGAAACCTCGCCGTGACATTTAGGAGCACGTAGGTTTGCACCGCGTGGGGCTTAGATTCATTATCCGACTCCGGCCCTGGGAGGTTAACTCACCATCCCCAAGGCATCTGGCAAGAATAGGGTCTAATCTTCTAAGTCAGAAAGGAAAAGCACAGAAAGATGAGCTTCTGTTCCTTTTTTGAATCCTACTATTCGAATGGTAGAGACGTTAGGTGCTGTAGAGATCTATCATTTTTGGGGTGTAACATGCACATACTGTAAAACGCACTATGCTGAAGTGTACTGCTCCGTGAATCTTGACGTGTGTGCACACCCGTGTGAGCACCGCCCAGGCGGAGATCTGGAACACTTCCTCGACCCCCAGCTTTCCTCCTCTTTTACCTTCTGGACAATTTTTATAGCCCACTTCCCACCGGAAGGTAACCACATTATGGTTTTTCTTTCACGCTGTGATGTTTTTTTTAAAACTGGGGCGCCTGGGTGGCTCAGTCGGGGAAGCGCCGGACATCGGCTCAGGTCATGATCTCCCGGTTCGTGGGTTCGAGCCCCGCGTCGGGCTCTGTGCTGACAGCCCAGAGCCTGGAGCCTGCTTCCGAGTCTGTGTCTCCCTCTCTCTCTGTTCCTCCCCAATCATGCTCTGTCTCTCTCAAAAATAAATAAACTTTAAAAAACCCACTCCATCCACTCGTTTTGTCTACCATGAATAGTATCATATAGAAGGGATGCTCACGTGTGTTTTTCCCATTAACATAATGTCTAGGAAAGTCACCCCTGTTATTGTGTGTGGTAGTAATTCATTCTAGCTTATTGCCGATTTGTAGTTCCGTTGTACGGGCATAAAACATTTACGTTGCTCCATTCTCCTGGGTTCTTGTGGGGTTTTCAATGGGAATAAAGCAGCTACGAACATTCTTGCTAATGTTTTTTGGTGCACATGGCCGCTCATTTCTCCTGAGCACATACCTGGGAACAGAGTCGCAGGGTCATAGAATAGGCTCATATTTAGCTTTAGTAGACCATTGCCAAATAGTCTTCCAATGTGATGGCACCAATTTAAAATTCTACCAGTGGTTGGGGCACCTGGGTGGCTCAGTCCGTTAAGCGTCCGACTTCGGCTCAGGTCATGATCTCACAGTTCCGTGGGTTCGAGCCCCGCCCCCAGCTCTGTGCTGACAGAGCTTGAAGCCTGTCTCCGAGTCTGTGTCTTCCCCGCTCTCTGCCCCTCCCCCGCTCATGCTGTTTGTCTCTCTCTCTCTCTTTCAAAAATAAACATTTAAAAAAAAATTCTACTGGTAGTGTAAGGAGCTCCGTATTTTTGCTAACACTTGGTTTTGTGGGTCCTTTTCAGTTAACCTGTTTTCTAAATACTTACTTATTTTTGAGGGTGAGCACACACGTGAGCGAGTGGAAGAGGGGTGGAGAGAGAGGGGGACAGAAGATCCAAAGCAGGCTCCACACGGACAGTCAAGAGCCCGATGCAGGTCTCGAACCCATGAGCTCTGAGATCATTACCTACGCCAAAGTTGGACGCTTAACTGACTGAGCCACGCAGGCGCCCCTAGCTTCAGCTGTTTTTGGTGGGGGCATACTGCTATCCCCTTGTGGGTTTTAACATTAAAAAAGTTAATTGTGCTAAAAATACACATAATAAGATTTACCATTGTAACCATTTTTGCTCATATAGTTAGTGGCATTAGTAGCACATTCGCAATGTTGTGTGACCCATCACTACTGTCCATCTCCGGAACTCTTCATCTTGCAGAACTGAACCTCTGTGCCCGTTAAACAATAAATCCCTATTCTCTCTTCCCCCGGCCCCTGACAACCACCATTCTGTCTTCCGTCTCTATGAGTTGGACTACTTTAAGTATCTCATAGGAGTAGAATCTTAGAATATGTGTTCTTTTTTAACCGGCTTATTTAGCATAATGTCCTTAAGATTCACTCATGTTGGGGCGCCTGGGTGGCTCACTTGGTTGAGCATCCGACTCTTGGTTTCTTCGGCTCAGGTCATGATCTCCAGGTTGGGAGATCGAGCCCCACATCCAGTTCTGTGCTGACAGTGCGGAGCCTGCTTGGAATGTTCTCCCTCCTCTCTGCCCCATCCCCCACTTGTTCTCTCTCTCTCTCTCTCTCTCAAAATAAATAAATACACTTAAGAAAAGATTCATGTTGTAGCATGTGTCAGAATGATTTTAAGGCTGAATGATACTTCACTGTCGGCACATACCCCGTTTTGTTTATCCACTTGCGTGGCGGTGGACTCTTTCTTGTTTGCTGCCACCTTGGGGCCACTGTGAGTAGTGCTGCTCTGAACGTGGGTGTACAAATGTTTCAAGACCCTGCTTTCAAGTTTACCCAGAAGTGGAACTGCTGGATTACATGGTAATTCTTTTTTTTTTTTTTTTTTTTTTTTCTTTTNNGAGAGGCCACCATCTTGTTTTCCAGAGCTACTGCACCATGTTATGTTCTCAACAGTGTGGAGGGGGCTGCGGCTTCTCCACATCCTTGCCAACTCTTTCATTTTCTTTTTTCTTTTCTCTTTTCCCTCTTCTTTCCTTTTTTCTTTTCTTCCTTTTCCCTTCTCCCTTTTCTTCTCTCTTTTCTTTTCCCTTTTCCTTTTCCTCTCTTCTTTTTTCCTTACTTTTCTCTTTATTTCTTTTCCCTTTTCTTTTCACTTCTCCCTTTTCTTCTTTTTTCTTTTTTTCTTTTCTCTTTCCCCTTTTCTTTCGTTTTTTTTTTCTTTTCTTCTCTCATTTATCTCTTTCTTTCTTTCCTTTCTTTTTCTTTTTTCTCCTCTCTCCTCTTCTAATAGTAGTCCTTCTGATGGGTGTCAGTTGGTCCTTATTTATGGTTTTAATCTATGTTTCCTGGTAAGTAATGTTAAATGCCATGTCGTGTACTTACTGGTATTGCCATATCTTTGTGGGAAATTTTCGTTAAAGTGTTAAACGTGTTTTGGCCGATTTGGATTTCGAGTTCTTTGTTCGAGTTCTTCTCTATTCTGCATAGGAGTCTTTCATCAGATCTATGTATCCCAAATATTTCCTCCCAGTCTGTGGCTGGTCTTTTCATTGTTTTCATGCTATCTTTTGATGGTTTTTAATGAAG
>NW_027530632.1:431275-439035 GCF_008692635.1 Crocuta crocuta
GATGTTTGAAAAAGTGTGTTTTTAAATAAGATTCATGGGCACAGATGCTGTTAGGTGGCCCCTGCCGCAGTCTCCCTGTGACCCTGATTATGTCCTCAGGACCCCTGTGGGGTAGGAAGAACCCTGGGGAAGAGCCTGGTGATGACTTGGTTAGAGGAAAGAATGTGGCAAAATGGAAGAGTGTCTGTTTTTCCTTAATTCATTGTCGATACTGGCTGAATGATCCCTCCCTCCCCTTTCCTTTCCTNACGATCTCACGGGTCGGGAGTTTGAGCCCTGCTGTCAGCGCAGAGCCTGCTTGGGATTCTCTCCCGCCCCCCTCCGCCCCTCCCCTGCTCATTCTCTCTCTCTCTCTCTCTCTCTCAGAATAAATAAATAAATAAACCTAAGAAAAGCAAGACACCCCCAGGCCTTTCTCCCTGCTCTCGCCCACCTGGCCTTCCACAGACGGTTTGGATCTGTATCCTTATCTGCCTCCCGGACTGGCTCCCACTGGATATTCTGTAGGTGCCTTTATAAAGCACACGTGGTGTTCCTCTTCAGTCTGCTCTTCTGCTTCCCTCCCTAATTAATGCATTTACCATTAATCCAGGCTCCCACAGTAGAAATCTTGGCCCCCTCCGCAGCTTCCCACACAACTCCTAGCCCTCTCACAGCCTTTATTTAGTTTGGTTCAGATCCCCTTCGGGATGCCGGTAATAGCCTCCCGACCGATCTCCCTGGTTCTTCCCCTTGCCTCTAATCCCCCACCTGTCCTCAGCTTTCCTCTCCCCAAACACAGATTTAATCGTGTCATTTCCTACTTAAGAATGATTTGTAGCTCTCTACGGCCTACAAGAGGCGTTCGCATTCCTGCGCGTGATTTACAGCGTGACGCCCCTTCATTATTTGCCTTCAACCCGCTTTTCCTGTTCCATCGTCTGCCATTTCCTCCTCGCGCTGCATCCGTCCTAAACTGTTTTCCATTCCTAGAACAGTCCTTGAGTTCTTTCCTGCATCTGTGCTTTTTGCACGTTGCCGCTTCTCCTTCTGATGGCCGTTCCTATCTACCGGTGACTTCCTATTTTTTCCTTTAAAGTTTTCTGTTTATTATTTATTTCCAGAAAGACAGANTGCCGCTTCTCCTTCTGATGGCCGTTCCTATCTACCGGTGACTTCCTATTTTTTCCTTTAAAGTTTTCTGTTTATTATTGAATTCCAGAAAGACGGAGAGTGTGATCAGGGGAGGGGCAGAGAGAGTGAGAGAGAGAGAGAGGGAGGGAGAGAGAGGGAATCCGAAGCGGGCTCGACACTGGGAGGGGAGCTCGATCCCATGAACGGTGAGATCATGGCGTGAGCTGAAATTAAGAGTCCGGACGCTTGACCGATGGAGCCACCCAGGCGCCCCTACTTTTCCTTTAAACACTGGCTCAAATGTGCCCTCTTCTTTGAGTGAGACTTCCTGTCCTCTAACTAGATCTTGTCATTCACATTTCTTTTAGGGCCAAATTTTGGCACTATTGCGTATTAATCTTGCTGGCACCCTCCGTGATTAGCACTACGTCAAATATGAAGGCATTTAACACTCGTTTACTGAATGAATCCTTTCCTTACTGTAGCAGTTAGCTTTTGCTGCTGAACAGAACACCGCAGTATGGGTTTCGTCAGTGCTTTAAAACCACTAGCATTTAGTGAAACAGCTCTTGATTCGGTCAGTTGGCAGTTTGGACAGGACTCCGCTGGGCAGGTCTTTGGATCTGGGCACTTTTTCTGCTGGGGNTCTTTTTTCCTTTTAATTTTTTTTTTTTTTTTTTTTTAAAGTAATGTCTATGCCCAACCTGGGGCTCAAACTCATGACCCCAAGATCCAGGAGTCCAGGAGTCCCATGCTCTACCGACGGAGCCAGCCAGGTGATCCCACGTGCCTTTTCTTTTTGTTTTCTTTTCTTTTCTTTTTTTTTAAAATCTTTTAACCAGGCTAGCCCGGGCTCATTCACACCGGGGGTGTTAGGGCTCTCCAAGAGTGCCGAGGCGTGCAAGGCCTCTTGAGGCCAAGGCTCGCATCCGCCTCCAGGTTACTTCCTCTGCATTCTCTCAGCCAAAATGAGTCCCAAAGCCAGCCCTGATCCAGGAGGTGGCGAAATAGATTCTCTCTCTTGAAGGGAGGAGCTCTGTCCTGTTGTAAGGAGCACGGATAGAGGAGAGTAATTGCAGCCACTGTTACCGAGTAAACTGCAGCCACTGCATTTACCCGGAAGCAAGAATAGGACATGCGACCCGGCGTGGCCCTGAGGGTTGATCGTACTTAGGTCACTAGGAGAGAGGATGGTTTTAAGCCCAAGTGCATCCAGTTGCATCTAAGAGGAGCCCAACTGAGACGCTCTGTGATTCCTAGCGTACCGTTGATTATCCCCCTAAGTCCCCTGTCCTTATCCTTTCATCCGAAGCCTATTTAAGATAGTTCCAGTTTCATTTTGGGTTCGATGAGACAACCTTGATGCCGTAGGATGGGAAGTTGCTCTTCGGTGCTAGAGAATTGGGCAGACATCTCTCTTGCTTCTTTATTCCGGAAGCCGCTATAGATACCCTTGGGCATTGGGGACCTTCTTGTTAGGATGCACCCGTTAGCGTTCACCATCGATTTGTCTCTAATATCCAATTTAAAAGGCGTTTTGGGGCAAACAGCATGTCAGGAAATGAAAAGAGATCTGACTGATGGCGGCTGTTCATCTGTGTTCTCCCTTACCGTGCCTGGAAATTGAAGATCGTGTACCGAGAAACGGTCGTTGTTTACCCAGTCATAATGTGTGTGTGCTTTTCCAAAGCTGTTAAGAACTCTTCACAGTGGAAACATGAGTTTAAAGGTTTCTGGTTTGCGACCTGTTAAAGGATTCCTTTTAAGGACTCTGGTACATTACAAGGAAGTATATAGTTACAATATATGTGCAGGAACTTACTTGAAACCTACATGAAGTGCCTGTTAGTAAATACTCTTAGAGAAACATGTATGAAGTGAGCCGACTTTCCAGAGGTAGTGGAGGAAACTTGGCTCAGTTTCGAGTTGTTGCAGAACTTTGTATTCCGTACAAATCAGTATGTTTCAGTAGAGCTGTTAGAAGTAAAGAAAACAGATCTAAGGTTTTCTTCACTCAAGCCCATTTCTGCTGATGCTCAGAGGTACAGATGAACCGTGAAGTGACCAAACTGCAGAAAATAGGGGACATCGAAGAGCCTTGAGACCCCCTTTTGACCTCTTTCTGACCTTTTACAGGTTTTCTGCCTGCCCTGTGCCACTGCAGATTGGCCACTGACACAGTTAGAGGCATGAAAGAGCCACAGCGCGAGTAACCCTCTGTCCAAATGACAGACGTATTACTATTTATGGGAGAAAATAGAACTTTCACTTATGTTAAAAAAATACCTTCTTAAAATTTTTTCTTTCTGCATGCTTCTCCTTTTATTGTGTAGAGAATAAGAGACACAGCTTGTATCTCATGATACTCTTATTTCTAAATCAGTTTCTTCCTGAAACTCTGTGTTGCATTTGCTGTTTATTTTTTTTAATTTATTTTTTTTATTATTGTTTTTTATTTATTTCTGAGAGAGGCAGAGAAACAGTGTGAGCAAGGGGAGGGTCAGAGAGAGGGAGACACAGAATCCAAAACAGGCTCCAGGCTCTGAGCTGGCTGTCAGCACAGAGCCCGACTCGGGGCTCAAACCCACGAACCTTGAGCTCATGACCTGAGCCAAAGTTGGATTCTTAACCAACTGAGCCACTCAGGCGCCTCAGCATTTGCTGTTTAATTAAAATAATATAAATTCGAATGGCTGCAGTTCAGTATTTCCAGAAGACCATGACTTGTTTGAGTTAGAAAATCATTATTTTTCACCGTTAACAACTGAGCAAGTCAAGAAGTTTTTAACAGATTATAACAGAATCCTAATTGAGATAGCATTTGCCGGTATTTGTATTTTGTTTTCTTTTTTAAAAAATTAACTAATTTTTATACTGTAGGTCTTATTTTTTATGAGTATTTATTTTTGAGAGAGAGAGAGAGAGAGACAGCATGAGCAGGGGAGGGGCAGAGAGAGGGAGACACAGTATCAGAGCATGAGCGGGGAAGAGGCAGAGAGAGAGACAAGAGAGAAGAATCTGAAGCAGGCCCCAGGCTCTGAGCTGTCAGNTCGAGGCTCAAACCCACACACCCGAGATCATGACCTGAGCTGAAGTCAGAGGCTTATCTGACTGAACCGCCAGGCTCCAATGTTCATTTTACTTTTGAAGGAGAGAGAGACAGAGTGCGAACAGGGGAGGGGCAGAGAGAGGGAGACACAGTATCAGAGCATGAGCGGGGAAGAGGCAGAGAGAGAGACAAGAGAGAAGAATCTGAAGCAGGCCCCAGGCTCTGTGCTGTCAGCACAGAGCCCGATGCGGGGCTCAAGCCCNTCCAGGCGCCCTTCCTCCATTAACTTCTATATTCCAAGTTTACTACATCTTGTCTGCTATTAAGCCCAACCCTGCTAATCAACCCATCTGAGTTTTTTCAGATATTATATTTTTCTTAATTTCAGGTATTTTATTTTTCTGGGATGTCCATTGGATTTTTTTTTAACGTAGGTTCTAGTTCTTTTTCAAAGTTCTCCGTCTTTGTATCCATTTTTTTCTCATTTCCTTTGGCCAGTTAATCAATTACTTTAAGGATTTTGTCTACCAAATCCCATAATCTGTATCATCTTCGAGTCTACATCTGTCGCCTTTGTTTTCTCTTGAACATTGGTTACGTGTTCTTGCAATTTTTCTCCTGTCTACTAATTTCTCATTTTATACCAGACATTACGTGTGAAAGAATCTTACTACTTGTATACTACATCTTCCCCCAGAGAGGATTTCCTCCTTTTCCTCTGTTAGGTAAATAGAGTGAGGAGCTGCTCACCCTCGCACAATTGAGTATTGAGCTAAGTCAAGGCCAGGTTACGGTTTTAGGAAGACTCCATCCAACTGTGGTTGCCAGCGCTCCTCAGGCCTGGTTCTTCAGGGTTTTAATTGAAAACCTAGAAGATCTTTTGTCTTCATGGCCCTGAAAAGCTGTGGGAGATTAAACTTTGCCCTTTGGGGGTCTCACACTTAGCTTCCCATCCCCTTAATTTTTAAACTCTTTTTTTTTTTTTTGAGAGAGAGAGAATACACGCATGTGTGCGCATGGCAGGGAAGGGCCAGACCAGAGAGAGAGAGGGACAGAGAATCTGAGGTCATGACTGGAGCTGAAATCAAGAATCGGGCACTCAACCGGCGGAGCCACCTAGCCGCCTCCTGTCCCCTTGATTTTAAAATCTTGCAACTGTTTTGAGGCGAAACCTGGTGATGGATTCGAGAGAGCCCTCTTCCTTCAGTAAAAACGTCATCTCGAAACACTGTGAGGGGCGCCTGGGTGGCTCAGTCGGTTAAGCGTCCGGCTTCGGCTCAGGTCATGATCTTGTGGTTTGTGGGTTCGAGCCCAGCGTAGGGCTCTGTGTTGACAGCTCAGAGCCTGGAGCCTGTCTTCGGATTCTGTGTCTCTCTCTCTCTGACCCTCCCCTGCTCACGCTGTCTCTTTCTTTCTCTCAGAAATAAATTATAAAAACATTTAAAAAATTTATGAAACACTGTGAAACTGGAGACTTCTCTCTTCCTTTTAATAGCCTTTGGCCCCCCATCTCGGGGTCCCCCTTAGAGCAACAGAACTGAACACGTGGGTATTTCCCATTTGTCACATGAGCCTGTATTAGCGTGTTCACCCAAAAGCTTTGCTCACTTCTTCTGCTTGGTAGAAATCTTTTCTCTAGGCAAGTCTCCTCCGCTCCCAAGTGCCCTGAGGGAAGAAAATCTGAGCTATCTGCTCCCCTCGGAAGGATGGGCCTCCTTCCTTTGATATGCATTTCCTTGAATCCTTGATAGGCTAACAGAAGCCTCCTACTGTTTTTTTGCGTAAAACCTATAAGGTGGGATCTGCAATTTCATACTGTCCATCATTTTCTTTTTCTTTTTTTTTTTTTTTTTAAAT
This sequence comes from Crocuta crocuta, assembly GCF_008692635.1. NCBI lineage: Eukaryota > Metazoa > Chordata > Mammalia > Carnivora > Hyaenidae > Crocuta > Crocuta crocuta. Next base: position 437,295 of record NW_027530632.1, read on the forward strand.
TTTTTTTATTTATTTCTAGGAGAGAGAGAGAGACAGCGCGAGCAGGGGAGGGTCAGAGAGAGAGGGAGACACAGACTCTGAAACAGGCTCCAGGCTCTGAGCTGGCAGTCAGCACAGAGCCCGACGCGGGGCTCGAACCCACGAACCGCGAGATCGTGACCTAAGCGAAAGTCGGACGCTTAACCGACTAAGCCACCCAGGCGCCCCACTGGCCATCATTTTCATGTCCACCTCGGTTCCTTGCGGGGTCCTCAGTTGAAGCATTCAACATTTTTCAGTTTCGGGATAAAAGTGATGTTGCTCCGAAAGCACCTGCCGACGCATTCCAGTATTTGCAGAGGAGGAAAATGGGACCATTTGGACAACGTGGTCCTCTTCAAAATATTTTCCTTTCGTTTTCATAGGCTCTTCGGTTTCATTTATCCAGAAGATCCTTTTTAGGTAGAAGATGGTCATGGGGGCAGTTTCTGTTGATTTAACGTTCCTTATCGGGCCCATTTACCTCTCTTTTGTCCCAAAATGAAACATGACTCATNCCTAATCCTCCTATACGTGCAAACATACGGTATCTGTCCTTCTCTGCCTGACTTATTTCGAAGGAGCAGTTTCTGTTAACTTTTCCTAGAAGCTGTGTGAGCCCTGGCCAGTGCCGAGAGCCCCCAGGCCTGATGGGAGCCCCGAGCTCTAGCATTGGATTTGCCGCCCACGAGCCCCTGGTCCCAGGGGAGGCCCCTGTTGTCTCATCCAGAGAATCTTAGGAGGTTGGAACAGCTGAACCCCAGTCCTTTCCATCTCTGCCCTTTGGATTTGTATCATTCATCCCTGGGAAACTAAGGCTGTCCTTGAATTTCAATAAGCTGTTCGCCAGGATCAATTGAAAGGATAAAACTCTGCACGTTTCTTTTGACTCACGCATTCTCTGTGTTTGTGACACCAAGTGGGAAAACTTAGATGCTGTGTGTCCATGTCAAGAAGTCATTTTTTTTTTTTTGTTTTTTAAAGTTGTATTTATTTGTTTTTGAGAGAGAGAGAACAAGAGAGCAAGTGAGCACATGTACTTGCACAAGCGGGGTAGGGGCAGAGAGAGAGAGAGAATTCCAAACGGGCTCTGCACGGGCACAGCACAGAGCCTGACGTGGGGCTCGAACTCACGGGCTGTGACATCATCACCTGAGCTGAAATGAAGAGTTGGGTGCTTAACCGACTGAGCCACCCGGGCGCCCCAAAACTATATTTTTTTACGGCTTATGTTGGAGTCCTGATTCCCTGGATTCAAGTCCCAGGTCTGTCGCTCATCTGCTTTGGGACGTTGGGCTCTTCAACAGCCCATGAGGCTCAGTTTCCTCGACCGGCAAGCAGATAGAGTAGTAGTGTTGCCTTGCCCATTTCACAGCGCTCTTGTGAGGATTAACTAAAACGTTTCCTATGTGCAGGTGCTTTATAAACAGTAAAGAGCTGTAAAAACATCAATTCTTATTAGGGCTGTAACGACACATCCCGACACATCCGGGTACCCCGTCTGGTCGTTGTGGCTGCTGCTGTTAAATGTGAGCTGTGAAATCAGCCCGAGGGCATTTAAGTTATAGGCACCTTGACTTTTGTTCTCACTTCAGTTTTTTCCTGGGGGCCCAGGGAGCGGGGGTAGGTAAGCGGACACTGTGTAAAGTAAAAGGTCTCTGCTTGGAACCATTGAAAGGTAGGGCTGGAGGGGACAGTGAGAGGATTTTAGCAAATCCACCTC
>NW_027530632.1:439079-450621 GCF_008692635.1 Crocuta crocuta
GCTTCAAGGTAAAACCACAACTAAGACCAACTGTTACCTGTTTAAACCCCGATTTGTGCAATGACTTCTGCAGTTTTGGTCAGGGACCCAAATAGGTTTCCTTTGCTTTCAAACTTTGGGATTCTGCATTTCTCTTCCTCTCCCTGAGTTTCTTTCCTTTTTTTTTTTTTAAGTTTATTTATTTATTTAAAAATGTTTTTTATTTATTTTTGCGAGAGGGAGCATGAGTGGGGGCCGGGGGCCAGAGAGAAGGGACGGAGGATCCAAAGTGGGCTCTGCGCTGACAGCACTGAGTCTGATGCGGGGCTTGAACTCACGCAACGTGAGATCACGACCTGAGCTGAAGTTGGATGCTCAACCAACTGAGCCACCCAGGCACCCTTAAATTTTGAGAGAGCGAGAGTGGGCGTGCGCAAGCGAGTGGGGGAGGGGAAGAGAGAGAGAGAGAGAAAGAGAATCTGAGAAGGAGACAGAGAGAGAATCCGAGAGAGAGAGAGAGGGGGAGAGAATCCCAAGCAGGCTTCTTACCGTCAGTGCTGAGCCCGCCTCAGGGCTCCATCTCACGAATTGATCATGAGATCATGACCTGAGCTGAAACCAAGAGTCAGAAGCTTAACCAAACGAGCCCCATTCGAAATGAAAAAAACATTGGGGAGCCCAGATGGCTCAGTCAGTTAAGCATCTGACTGGCTCAGGTCATGATCTCGCAGTCCGTGAGTTCGAGCCCCACATCGGGCTCTGTGCTGACAGCTCGGAGCCTGGAGCCTGGAGCCTATTCTGTGACTCCCTCTCTGTCTGACCCTTCCCTGCTCACACTCTGACTCTGTCTCTCAAAAAGAAATAAACATTAAACAATTTTTTTAAAAAAATGAAAAAACAGATTATCCTGGATTACCTGGGTGGGCTCAATGTAATCAATCACAAGCGTCCCTAAAAGTGACATGTGCAGTAGAATCTTCTTAGAGGTAAGTTCGTGGACTGCTGAGGTTGTTACATTGCCTTGAATATTATCTTTGGTTAACCCTTCATCGGTAAATTCCCTTCTGTAAGATATAATTACATCCGTTTTCTGTGTTATTAGCTGTAGTGAAGGAAAGGTACTTTCGCTGAATGCTCGTATAAGTTGGGTGCTTTATATATATTACTGTATTTAATGTGCTAAATAACCCAAGTAGATATTATTAAATCCATTTATGGATGAGGAAGCAGGCAGAGTGGTTAACTAACATACCCAAGGTCATGCTGCCCGTAACTTGCGACCCTGAGTTTATATTGCACACGAAAGGAAAAAATTCAGGGGTGTGACATTCTCACTTTGGTAAGGTGTGCTCATGGCTTCTACTGTCTCATGGTGTATTTTTATGAAGTCTCGCCTTGACATTTGAAAGTTGAAGATGCATTTGTATTTTATTGAAGCCGTGTGACCCGGGAGCAGACCTGTGGAAAACAGAGAAGAGGATTGAAGTTAACCGTAAGTCGGACCAAAGCTTGATTATCTTTTTGGTAGATTTCCTTTCTGTGCCTTGTATTCCCTGCGCATATGTATGTTGCCTGCCCGCAGCTGCAAACATCGTCTTGTGCTGTTTTCATTTTAGATCACGTCTCCTTCCATACCTTGCGTCGCTTCTAATTATTATGCTTAATAGACAATAGGCTGTTTCTGATATTTTGGTGTTATTACAAATAATGCTGAAAGAACAGTTTGGGACACAGCGATCTCTTGCTGGAGGGCCAGAGCGCAACCCAAAAGCACGCCACACGGTTAAAAAAAAAAGTACAGTCTGCGTAGAGGTGGTCGATCTCATGTCTGCTCACCTTTCCATTAGTCAAGTGTGTTAAAAGGCCAAACCCAGAGTCAAGTAAGTGGGGACATGCACTTTTCCCCCATGACAAGTGAAAAGATGAGTAATCCTATAATACAGAGGGAAGAATAGTTGGGAGTAATGATCCCATCCATCTACCACCCGGAAGGGAATAAGAACATGGTTAGATGTAGAACATAAACATAGAAATAAACCAAAGTAGCAGACAGAGACAGGCGGACGGATTTTGAATGCAGATTCTGATTCTTGAGTAGAGGCTGGGTCTTCAAGTGCCTCCTGTGAAATGGAATCATTAAGAGGAACTGATGTATTCCAAGCATGTTGGGCTTTGCCTGACCTGTTAAGAGGCTGCCGGCAAATATTCCCTTTGACGATGTGATTTTGCCACGGTACCGGAGGTGCTGTTGCAGTGCGTGTCTGGAGGGAACCCGGCCTTCTTGGGTTTTGACTCAAACACACACCTTGCTGAGGATTTTGTAGTCCTAAAAGAAAAGATGGACCTAATTTCTGGATTATTCTCCCTAAGTCCCTTTACAAAGTGCATAATCTACTGAGGAGCTCATTTAAAATTCCTGCCTCCATTTCCAAGGGAAAACAGGAGTCACCATTTCCAAGATGATGATGTGTTTTTGTTAACGCAAAGGATGGTCCAAGGGCCAGGGGCGTCCCCCCTCATCTGAGAGCTTGATAGAATTACAGCCTCTTGGCTAGAACCTCTGACCTTTGTATCATGCTGTATTTTTCAACAGCATGGCCTTGGATTCGGGATTCTTTATGTATGTTAAAATCTGAACAGCACTGACACAGATTATCCTTAAAAACATGGTTTCAGGGCGCCTGGGTGGGCGGCTCAGTCAGTTAAGTGTCCGACTTCAGCTCAGATCATGATCTCGCGATCCGTGGGTTCGAGCCCCGCGTCAGGCTCTGTGCTGACAGCTCAGCCTGGAGCCTATTTCAGATTCTGTGTCTCCCTCTCTGCCCCTCCCCAGCTCGTGCTCTGTCTCTCTCTGTCTCAAAAATAAATAAATGTTAAAAAAATTTTAATAAAAAAAATGGGCATAGTTAGAACAGTAATCATTTCGGATTGTTTTTCTCTTTTCCAACTTCCAAGAAAAAGTTATTTTATGTAGAAGGTTTAATTTCGATGATGAGCTTCTGGCCCATGACCTTTTGTTTGGGTTATTTGAATTTTAGAAATCTTAGATTTTAAGAGATTGAACTTGAACAGTGCTGGAAGTAATCTAACGTGTAATGTTTGGAATCTTTGGAACACAATGATAATTTTTGAACTAAAGAATCTTTTGTTATCTGACCCTGGTATTTGATAGTAATCTTGTTCTTGAATTTTTTTATGTGTAGATGGTATTCAAGAGGACCCCATTCACTGGAGGGAGGGTGCAGACACTGAATGAAGTGGTGTTTGTTTAAGAATCCTTTACACACTCTGGGCGCCTGGGTGGCTCAGTCGGTTAAGCATCCGACTTCAGCTCAGGTCATGATCTCGCACTTGGTGGGTTCGAGCCCCGTGTTGGGCTCTGCGCTGACAGCTCAGAGCCTGGAATCAACTTTGGATTCTGTGTCTCCCTCTCTCTCTGACCCGCCCCCCACGCCCCTCCATGACCTGAGCCAAAATCAAGAGTCAGGCACTCGACCAACTGAGCCACCCAGGTGTGCCCCTCCCCTTTTTTCTTTTTAAATAGAAAAAAGAAGTCAGGCTAACATTTAATAGGTTTTTATTTTTCCTCTTCCAAATGATAGGTTAGTGTTTGGGCCCTGACTGGGGGTTAAATTAACTCTGCCACTTTTTGGACCTGTTTCTTTCTAAGTCTTTCAACCGGTCTTTTTCAGAGGACTGAAGATAAGGCTGCCATTAGATGCTGACTTTGCTACACAAATGCACTAGTTCATCAGCGAGCTGTGTTATTCTGTATTTCCGGGCTACGTGCTACTTCCTTCATGCGGCCCACAGGCTAATTTTTCTCTTGGAACCCAGTAACCTGAGGCTCTTCCTTCCCTCCGCTGCCGCCTTGTGGTGGGCTGTGGGTCTTTCACTGACTAACTCCCTGCCGAGGTTAGTCATGGAGCAAAGTGAGTCAGCCCCGGGCGTGACTCAGGCAAACCCAGCTCAGAGTCACAAATCCCATCGCACGCCTAAGGGATCATGAGTCATTAGACCGAGACCACCTGCAGGTGGGTACGGTTTGGAAAAACTTCCCTATTGTGATTTTCAACCCTTTTTCCTCCAACTACTAAACGGGCTTAGAGTAAACATTAAGAAAGAGTAAAGACATTACTCATTAGGGTTTTTTTGGGGGGGAATTCAGTCTTGATTTTAGCTAATTCAGTGTTATTCACACTTTGTTTTGCATGGCTGTGTGTATATATTTTAAAATGATGCATATATATGTATAATATTTATTTTTACATGTTGATTTATTTTAGAGACAGAGACAGAGTATGAGCAGGGGAGGGGCAGAGAGAGAGGGAGACAGAGAATCAGAAGCAGGCTCCATGCTCTGAGCTGTCAGCACAGAGCCCGATGCAGGGCTCAAACTCCTGGATTGTGAGATCACGACATGAGCCCAAGTCGGATGCTTAGCTGACTGAGCCACCTAGGCGCCCCTATTTATTTTTTTAAGTGGACTCCGTGCCCAGCGTGGGGCTTGAACTCATGACCCTGGGATCAAGAGTGGGATGCTTTCCCAACTGAGCTAGCCAGGTGCCCGTATACATATTTTTTAAATGATGTGTATACGTATATATATACGTATACACATGTTTGTATGTTTTTCCGTGTATTATGAGTGTGTGTACATGTATGTGTATAACTAATTCTCATTTCTGGTAAGCTTTGTGACCAAAAGTGTCAGCAAAGAGGCTGTGATTATACCCTTTACAGGCCCTTTCTGTGTCTGGACCCCCTCCTCACTGTGATGAATTTTCCTCAGGCAGATGTTAATCCCCACACTCACTTTTGAGTCCACACACCAGACGGAGAACTTTTTTAAAAAATATTTTTATTTAATTTTGAGAGGGTGAGAGAGCACACAGGGGAGGGTCAGAGAGAGAGGGAGACACAGAATCCGAAGCAGGCTCCAGGCTCTGAGCTAGCAGTCAGCACAGAGCCGGACGCGGGGCTCGAACCCACAACCATGAGATCATGACCTGAGCTGAAGTCGGACGCTTAAGCAACTGAGCCACCCAAGTGCCCTATCAATGTTCCCGTAGTTTAAAGATCTATTCATTTCTGAACGTTGCCAGGGATCGGAGTGCTGTGGACAGCCTGCAGAGGGTCCCGTGTGGTTGCTGTGTGCAGAAGGCCTAGAAAAAGCAAGCGGGAAATGATACCAGGGTGGGTAAATATGACTAGAGTAATGCCTTATATCTGTAGGAGAAATTTAGAAAATAAATTCCTACCCTGGAACATAGGTAGGAATACACGTTGCCCCAAAAGGACAGTGGGGAAAACACAAAAGTCAATGCTTCTGCTCCCACTTTTTACTAAGGATGCTTTTGTCTTTGATACGGGCTAATTGAAAGCGTTACATTAGGGGGGACTTTCTAAGGCGCTACTTGGCATGGATGAAACCATGTACATCCATGAGAAAGTACAAAGCCCTGAGAGAAAGCGGCGACATTCCTTTTTCCTGTTCTTTGCATGACCTTAACAAAATCTGCTACTCATACAAAATGCAGTGTTCCTTGTACATTTCCTTTAATTCCATTATATCCAATAATTCTTGATCATGAAATTCTTTAAATGCATCCCGGATCTCTCAGTTGCCCTTTATCTGACTCTTCTTTCATTTTTAGTAAGTAGGATAGAAAATGGGCTGCGTAATTATTAAAGCCATGTTTTGACAATGAAGGACTGACAATTATGTTTCTTCGCCGTCTTTTCTTTTACTGCAGTGGTCTCCACTCTCTCTACTCATTAGAATCACCAGGACAGGGATTTACAAACTGTAGATACCTGTGTCATACCTCAGATTTCTGATTCAAGTCTTCCGTTTTAAATGTTTGTTTATTTTTGGAAGAGAGAGAGAGAGAGAGAAGGAGAGAGTGTGAACAAGTGCAGAGGGATGGACAGAGAGAAAGAGGGAGACCGAGAATCTGAAGCCGGCTCGAGGCTCTGAGCTGTCAGCACAGAGCCCGATGCAGAGCTTGAACTCAACGAACCGTGAGATCATGATCTGAGCTGAAGTTCTGTGCTTAACCGACTGAGCCACCCAGGCGCCCCTCTGATNTAAATTTCAACTTATCCACATGTGGAAATACTAAAATCTATGTGTGTGTGTGGTGTGTGTGTGTGTGTGTGTACTGTGTGTGTGTATTGTGTGTGTGTTTTAAGCTACCCATGTGGCTGTAATGTTTAGCCAGGGTTGAGAGTTACCATTCTAGACTCTTAACAAATCCTTAACAATTAACTGTATCATACTGAGAATCTATAAAATGATGGAAACAATGTAAGCTTAAGTAGATGGCATCAGGTTATGTTTAGAGTGTCTGGTAGTCTCAGAGATCTCTGTAGCTCTGAGTTGTGTGTGGGTTTTTTTGGGTTTTTCTTCTGAGATTTATTTTTGAGAGACAGAGCATGAGTGGGTGAGGGGCAGAGAGAGAGGGAGACACAGAATCAGAAGCAGGCTCCAGGCTCTGAACTGTCAGCATAGAGCCCGATATGGGGCTCAAACTCACGAACTGTGAGATCATTAACCTGAGCCGAAGTTGGACGCTTGACCAATTGAGCCACCCAGATGCCCCTACAGCTCTGAGTTCCTGGGATTTCATTTATTTATTTAGTTCGTTATTTAGTTAATTAGTTATTTTTCATGTTTGTTTATTTTTGAGATAGAGACAAAGCATGAGTAGGGAAGGGGCAGAGAAAGATGGAGGCAGAATCCCAAGCAGGGTCCAGGATCAAGGCTCTGAGCCGTCAGCACAGAGCCCAATGTGGGGCTCAAACCCACGAACCGTGAGATCACGACCTGATCCGAGGTTGGACGCTTCGCCCAGGCGCCCCTGAGTTTCTGGGCTTCTGATCCCACGGTACTGCAGGTGATGTCTACTTAACGGCTGTATCAGCCAACTTATTTGAGACACTTAGTGAGGAGACAACTTGGTGAAATATGCCCAACCTGGTCGAGTGGGTTATCTGAGTTCGCACGAGAAGCGATCCAGGGAGATTGGCTTTATTCCATTGGGACACTTCGGGACACTGAGGCTTACAGAGGATCCCTAACGACGAGGCGGCAGACCAAGATTTGCAGGCAGGTCTGGTTGCCTCTCAGACACGTTCCTCTTCCCGGTTATCGCACTGTTTCCTTACAGGTTGAGCGGGTCCCCCATGGCCTTGCTCAAGCAGGTGCATGGGAATAAGGTGGACCGAGAGGAGGCTGCTCAAGCGGCCATGGCGAATACCAAACAGACAAAACACACAACTTTCCCAAGAATGCTATGCTATTATGTGGTAAAAGTATGATTGAAACTTGTTTTTGGACTCTAAAATCTATGCTTTTACCTGTCCTGGTAAGGAGACTGTCTTTCTTCTGTTAGTCCCCTGTTTTTTTGTTTTTTGTTTTTAATGTTTATTTCATTTATTTTGAGCGAGAGAAGCAGGGTAAGGAGAGGGATGGAGAGAGGGAGAGAGAGAATCTGAAGCAGGCTCTGCACGGCCAGTGCAGAGCCTGACTCGGGGCTCATCCTCATGACCCGTGAGCTCATGACCTGAGCCGAAATCGAGAGTTCGATGCTCAGTTGAGCATCCCAGGCGCCCCCCTCCCCCGCCCAGTCCTCTGTTTTTAAAAAGTAACGATATGTCACCAGAAGTGTTTCTTCAAAGCTCCAAATTAGTTCAGAGTTCCAAATTAGTTTATCCTTAGGTCTCAAAGAGCCACTTATCATATGGGTCTCCCCTTGCTCCCTGTTTCGTAGCTGGTTCTTTGGGGGATTTGTCAAAACCTTTTAAAGTATGTGTGTATATGTCTGAAAAACGATACGTGCGGGCATGCGGTGGAAACAGTGTGCAGCTGAGGGAGATCCTGTGAACAAGCCCCCGTCTGACCACCATCAAGGTCAAGACATGGGACCATGAAGCCCTCTTCCACTTCCAATTCTTAATCCCTTTTCTCCCGGAGATACCCGGACCTCGTAGAGATCACTTCCTTGCTTTGCCTTTTAATTTTGCCACCTAAATATTTATCTCTGAAGTATGTAGTTTGGCCTGGTTCTGACCTTTCTGTAAACAGATTAATACAGCGTATACTTTTGCATCTGGCTTTATTTGCTCAACAGATGGAGTAATAATACCATTTTCTGCACAGGGATCCTGCACGTATTTTGTTAGATTTCTTTCCACGTACTTGTTATAATTTGATGGGATCAAAATGGCGTATTTGCCAAAATTTTATATCTAAGCACTGCTGGCGTATAAAAATAGATTACATTTTTTTTATTATTAAGAAAATTTTTTTAAATGTTTATTTATTTTTAAGAGACAGAGCGTGAGCAGGGGAAGGGCAGAGAGAGAAGGAGACAGAATCCAAAGCAAGCTCCAGGCTCTGAGCTGTCAGCACAGAGCCCGATGCGGGCCTCGAACTCCCAACCTGTGAGATCATGACCTGAGCCGAAGTCGGACGCTTCACCGACTGAGCCACCCAGGTGCCCCAAAATAGATTGTAGTTTTGAGCTTTGATATAGTCAGCAACTTTGCTAATAAAAACCCTGTAAGGGGCGCCTGGGTGGCTCAGTCGGTTGAGCGTCCAGCTTCAGCTCAGGTCATGATATCATGGTTTGTGAACTCAAGCCCCACCTCAGGCTCGCTGCTTTCAGCACAGAGCCTGCTTTGGATCCTCTGTCTCCTCTCTCACTCACATGCATGAGCACACACGCGCACACACGTACATACACACACTCTCTCTCTCTCAAAAATAAAAATAAAAAAATAAAAACTCTTTAAAATTGTAATAATTGTGAGGCCTTTGAGTTTTTGTTCTGTGAGCGTAGTCTTCTCATCTGTAAATAGCATTGTTTTCCTTCCTATTTAGCCCTTACATCTTTTTCTTGCCTTATTGTCATGGCCAAGACCTCTAGTGTTATGTTGAGTAGAAGAAATGATGGTGGACCTTCTATCTCATTCCCTTTCCTAAAAGGAAGTGCTTTTTACATTTTGCCAGTTAAGTATTATGCTTACTATACATTTTTGGCATGTATCTTTTAGAGTAGGAATTTCCCTTCTGTTCCTCAAGTTTATTTTTTTTTATCAATAGATCTTTCTTTTTCTGTATGTATCAAGATGAGAATTTGATTTTCTCTTAAGTTGTGAATATGGTCACTGAAATTGACCGACATAGAAAAAACATTAAGGGTGGAATCCAGATATAAATTCAATTTCATCAGCGGGATGATCCTTTCGTGAATGTGTGATCAAGAATGAGACTGGCCTATAGTTTTCAGCCCTTGAACAGCGCTCGTCGTATTTCTGTACTTGGCTCAACCTAAATTCCAAGCTGTGGAAAGTGTACTCGCTCCTGTTCTCTGAAAGCGTTTGTATAATTTATCCTTGAATCGTGTGTTAAGTGTTATTACTACTATCTTTTTAAGTTTATTTATTCATTCTGAGAGAGCGAGCATGAGCAGGGAAGGGGCAGAGAGAGGGAGAGAGAGGATCTTAAGCCAGCTTGCCTTGTCAGTTCACAGCCTGACGGGGGGGCCCGCACTCAAGAACCGAGATCAGGACTTGAGCCAAGTCAGACGCTTAACCAACTCAGCCACTCAGTTGCCCCAAGTGTTACTTTGTTTTAAGTTTATTTATTTTGAGAGAGCGAGAGAGCAAGAGAGCAAGAGCGTATGGGAGGGGAAGAGAGAGAGATAATCCCAAGAAGGCTCCCCATTGTCAGCTCAGAGCCCGATGTGGGGCTCGAACTCATGAACCGTGAGATCATGACCTGAGTTGAAGTCGGATGCTTAACCCACTGAGCCACCCAGGTGTCAAGTGTTTATGCTTCCTTAAATTTTTGGTAGGACTTGATGGTGAAGCCATCTGGGTATGCAGTTTTGAAGTTTATCTTTTTTCATGTGGGAAGGTTTTTAATTACTGATTCAGTTCCTTCTTTAAAAGAGCTTTTTTTTTTTTAAGTTTNTTTTTAAATTAATTTATTTTGGGGGGGGTGAGAGAGAGCATGACCAAGGGAGGAGGAGAGAGAGAGGGTAAGGGAGAATCCTAAGCAGGCTCTCAGCCCAGAGACCGATGTGGGGCCCGAACTAAAAAAAAAACTGAGATCATGACCTGAGCCAGAATCAAGAGTAAGGCACTTAACTGATGAAGCCACCCAGGCGCCGCCCTCACCTTCATTCTTTATTGAAAAGATCACTGCTTATAGAATTCCCAGTTGGCAAATGGTTCATTTGAGTTCTCTGAAGATACCATTCTTCTCCTTTCTGACTTTAGTAATGTTTTTCTTGTGGACAATCTGTTGTCAGTTTAATTGTTGCCTCCACCTTTTCTAAAAGATTTTACCCTTAAGTAGTCTCTACCCCCAAATGTGGGCTCAAACTCACAACCCTGAGCTCAAGAGTCGCACGCTCTGCCGACCAGGCCAGCCAGGCGCCCCTAATTATTGCCACTTTGAATGTGATTTGCCTCTTCTCTCCAGCTACGTTTAAAATTTTATTTGTAGCTTTAGTTTTCTGCATTTTTACTATGTTGTGCTTAAAGCATAGATTTCATTTACCCTTTGTGGGTTTATTAGGGCTTCTGGAATCTGAGAGTGAGATCTTTAGTGAATTTTGGAAAATTCTCTGCTGTTCTCTTTCTATATCGTTTCTAGCCCATCTTCCCACGTGTTAATTAAATACGTGTTAATTATTTTAGAGCATTCTCTATATGTCCTGTTTTAGTTATCTGTTACTGCACACAAACCACTCTACTAATTAGCGGCTTAGAATAGCAAGCATTTCATTATCTAAGATTCTGGGGGGAGCCTGGGTGGCTCGGTCGGTTGAGTGTCCGACTCTTGATTTCTGCTCAGGTCATGGTCCCAGGGTCGTGGGATCGAGCCCCTCATTGGGCTCCATGCTGGATGTGGAGGCTGCTTAAGATTCTCTCTTCTTCCTCTCTCCCCTGCTCTCTCTGTCTCTCTCTCTCTCTAAAAAAGAAAAGATTTTGGGAGTAGGCTAGGGCTCAGTTGGATGATTCTTCTGCTCTTGGCCTCTCATCATGGCCTCTTCATGTGGGCTGTCCCAGCAGGATAGTTAGGCTTTCTTACATGGTGACTCAGGGCTCCTGAAAGGGCTTCCAGAAAAAATGAAAGTGGCCAGGCTTTCTTAAGACCTAAGCCCAAAACTGGGACAGTGTCACTTTGACGCCATTCCTTTAGTAAAGCTAACCAAAGCTTTAGTTCGAGCCAACCCAGAATTAAGGTGGGAGGGGCCTACACAAGTTCATGATTACTTGGAAACGTGGTTCGTTGTGGCCTGTCCCTAGAAACTAGCTACCGTACCTCTTATCCCTGCACTTCTGTCCATCCCTTATGCCTCTCTGTCATTTATTCGGGATACTTTTGCCCCCCAACGTCCCTTTCAGCTCACTCATTCTTTCTTCATCCATTGAGTTTCTAATTTAAAAAAGATAGAATTTCACACGTAGAACTGCTATTTTTTTCTTTTCCAAACTCATGTCATTAAAAAAAAAAAAAAAAAAACTTCCAGTTCTCTACCAAAAT
>NW_027530632.1:450801-451115 GCF_008692635.1 Crocuta crocuta
GGCTTTGTGCTGACAGGCTGACAGCACAGAGCCCGGCGTGGGGCTCGAACTCACAACCCCGAGATCAAGAGTCGCACGCTTCACTGGCTGAGCCAGCCAGGCCTCCAACCTTACTGAAATTTTCAAGTTTGGCGTTTAGCCCGTTGAGCATGTTAAGCATAGTTATTTTACAGGCCAGTTACGGCAGTTTCTCGTATTTGGAGTCCGGGTTTCTTTTTCTGTTGTCTTGTTTCTGCTGTTTCTTCCTGTGTCAATGGTTATCTTTGATTATGTTTGGCTATTGTGTTTGAAAGGCTATGGTGCCTTATGCTTCT
>NW_027530632.1:451136-457433 GCF_008692635.1 Crocuta crocuta
CACAAACCACGAGATCATGACCTAAGCGAAAGTCGGACGCTTAACCGACTAAGCCCCCCAGGCGCCCCTCACTTTGCTTTTTATATTCACAAATGAGGTAGTCTCCATGGGCCCCAACTTCTGTTTTTTCTCCCCCAGAGGCCGTCAGAAATAACCTTCCCCCTCTCCTGTTCCTAGGGTAGCAGCAAATACAGCCGTGTTTTCACTTCTGTTTCATCTGTTTTACTTCCCAGCAACATGATGAGGTTAGTTTCATGGCAAGAAACGGTGTCTCTTTCAAATCCAAACGGACAACTGATAAGAATCTGGAAGCCGGGGCGCCTGGGTGGCTTAGTTGGTTAAGCGTCTGACTTAGGTTGAGGTTATGATTTTACCGTTCGCGAGTTCAAGCCCCGCGTCAGGCTCTGTGCTGACAGCTCAGAGCCTGGAGCCTGCTTCGGATTCTGTGTCTCCCTCTCTTCTCTGCCCCTCCCCTGCTCATACTNTCTGATCATTTTCTTAAGGCGCAAGTCCCCATTTCCACACAAGGTACAAGACTTTAACTGCATAGACAGACGTCTACACAGGCAATGATACACTTAATCGTGCCAGATGTAACTGCATCTGAGTGAAACAGCCCCACGTATGTCCTCCCACCCACCCTCTGACTTGATCCGTGGTTTCTCACNGAAAAGTAAAAGTTGGTATAATTTTTAGTATTGATTTACTTTTCAGTCTTTATTCCTGAGGTTTTATGTGTCTTCTTTACACAAAGAGGTAATAACATATTAACGGTAATACAGAGTCATTGTCACACCCCTAGTTGAATATTTGTTCTGGTCAGGCTTGGCTTCCTGTGTTTTGCCTCATCTTTAAACTGGTTTATAACCCTAGACCATTTGAGGTACGTCTGAGGCACACTCTGGGGGAAGTTATTAAAAATGATCTAGTCCAATTACTGCATTTCTCATAGATGGAAACACGACAAGAATGGTTAAGTACGTTGAATTTAAAGTTACGACTTAATTTGTTCAGATAGTTACATTTGGCACTGTTAAGTGTATAAACGCCCGTGTAGATGTCCGTCTATGTGACCGTCTTGTAACTTGCGTGGAAACGGAGGCTTGCACTTTAAGAAAATGATCAGTGTTATGTGTGATAATCTGCTGAGGCACATTCACTGTGCTTTATTTGGACTCCATTGGTTTTCAGATTCTTTTTAAAAGAATTTTTAAAATGTCTATTCATTTTTGAGCATGTGAGCGCTCGTGCGGGAGAAAGCACGTGAGTGGAGGAGGGGCAGAGACAGAGGGAGACACAGAGTCTGAAACAGACTCCGGGCTCTGAGCTGTCCGCGCCGGCCCGACGCCGGGCTGGAACCCATGAACCACGTGACCATGACCTGAGCCGAAGTCGGACGCTTAACCTACTGAGCCGCCCAGGCGCCCCTCTTCTCATCATTTCTAATTACAGCTGACCCTTAAACAACATGGCTTTCAACTATGCAGGGTCCATTTATATATGGATTTTTTTTAATGCTTTTTGTTTATTTCTGAGATAGAGAAACAGTGTGAGCAGGGGAGGGTCAGAGAGAGAGGGGGACACAGAATCCGAAGCAGGCTCCAGGTTCTGAGCTAGCTGTCAGCACAGAGCCTGACGCGAGGCTCGAACCCAGGAACCGCGAGATCATGTCCTGAGCCGAAGTCGGATGCTCAACCGACTGAGCCACCCAGGTGCCCCTCACTCTGGTTTTTAAGGTGGGAGAAACCAAGTGATTATAATATTTCTATGCTGATAAGGAGAATGCAGTAGAGAGGGAAACATTTACGAAGCCAGAGAAACTGGGGGAATGAACAGAACTGATGTCTTTGCAGAGTCAGGAAGGATCTAGCACATGGGGGGGGGGGGTTACCTGGNCCTAGGAGTTTGGCATATTCATTGGAGAAGAAGGTAGGGTGGGTAGGTAAGCGTGTTGGAAGTCATTAGCACTAATGTCAGACAGGGTCTGCTCTCTCTCTACCTTCCGGACACATGGTAGGATTGTGTTTGCTGGCCCCTGACGGCATGGTGGGGTCACTGGCTTGTGGCCAGTGAATTGTTCTAAGTGACACACGTCATTTCTGCGCCAGCACTTTATTGTCAGTCCTCGAGTTACTTTCCCCTCTGCCTTGGCCACGAGCGATGCTCCAAAATCTGGTGACTCATCAACCGACAGCCCTGAGTAGGACAACATAGAGCAGAGCCCCTAGCTGACCATTATGGACATCGAGCGTCCTTTGATGTTTTTCCTACGTAAGGTTAGCCTCTCCTGAGTGATGTAGGCGCGGATGTATCTAGGAGGACTTCCCTGATGGTGGGGGATTGTGGGAAGACTGTTATGGTCGTACCTGCTGTGGCGGTGACATGGGAAGGTAAGCCATCAAGCCGAGAGTGAGGATGGGGGACAGGCCTTGGAGACTGGAGGAGAGAGCAGCGGGGATGGAATAGTCATTAGGGAGAATCTTCGAGTAACTGGGCAGCGAAGTGTATCGTGATTATCAGGCAGTAGTCCTGGCCCATTTGAGGTTGGTGGCCGTGATGAAAATGAATAGTTGGTGTGGCTGTGTTTTTCTTTGACTGCTGTTAACTGAGTGGGCACAGCATGGTGTAGACAAAGGAGGCATCGGATTTTACCAGGCAAATATGACAGCGCAAAGGGAATTGGAGATAACAGATGTGAGAGTGATTATTTAGCGTATTCTTTGAGGACTCTTAATCAGCCTGAGACATATTCTTAGGGTAGTTGACACTGAGGACTGAGAGACATAGTAAAAATCAAACTCGTGCCGTGTAAACCTTGGTTTACAAAGTACTGGGGCACGTAGTTGCTCAGTTGGTTGAGCGTCCGACTTCAGCTCAGTCATGATCTCATGGTTCGTGAGTTCAAGCCCCGCGTTGGGCGTGGAGCCTACTTAAAAAAATAAGCAAATAGGGGCACCTGGGTGGCTTAGTCGGTTAAGCGTCCGACTTTCTCTTAGGTCATGATCTCGCGGTTCGTGGGTTCGAGCCCCGCGTCGGGCTCTGTGCTGACTGCCAGCTCAGAGCCTGGAGCCTATTTCAGAGTCTGTGACTCCCTCTCTCTCTGACCCTCCCCTGCTCACGCTGTCTCTCTCTCTCCTAGAAATAAATAAAAATATTTAAAAACAAAACAAGCGAAATAAAATTTGCAGAGCACTTTTGCACATGGCAGAGTATGAGAAAGGGCCGCTGGTACTGTTGGGTTGGCCGTAAAACAGCACAGCTCTTTTGGGCTGAGGAGAAAAGGCCCCTTGTGTGCCCATGTTTATTCCCTGCGCTTTGTGAAGTCACTGCCACGGTGGGCTCTCCTTCATTTCTTTTGTTCCCTCCTTTCTCTCTCCCTTCCTCTAGGTATTTCTCTTTAAAATATCTGCACTCTCCGTGTGTGTTTTATCTTTTTTAGCTTTTAATGTTTTTCTTGAGAGGGAGAGAGAGAGACAGAGCGCGCACGAGCACACAAGCGGGGGGGTTGGGGGGGGCAGAAAGAAGGAGAGACAGAATCCCAAGCAGGCTTCACATCATCAGTGCAGAACCCAACGTGGGGCTCGAACTCATGAACTGCGAGATCATGACCTGAGTCGAGATCAAGAGTCGGATGCTTAACCGACGGAGCCCCCCCAGGTGCCCCTTCCGTGTGTGGTTTAAACTTGACCATCCTACTCCTTGATCTCTTGTCTTTGCTATTGTTCCCTTTGTTTCGTTGTGGGATTTGGCTCACTGCTGGTTGGGCAGGTGGGGAGGGAAGAGATGGGTGTGGCGGGGCACCGCAGTTCCCAGTGAGGCCTGGGGCTTGGCTCTGTAAGCCCCAAGTCCCCAGTGGAAGTGTCATTCATCGGATGACCTGTGAACGTTCCACAAGTTAGAGGGGCAGAAACTGAAGTCTGAGATTCCTCGTATTTCTGCAATAATGGAGAATTGTTACTACCTTTACACACACACCCCTTTTTTGACTCCCGACCTCCCCCCACCCCCACGTAGGGAATGTTGGCTATTAATGGTCGGAATTGTCCCTGACTCTACCAGTCAGTTTCACTTGCACAGTGTGCCTCTTTCGGACCATGTAGATCTAAATACTATCCCAAAGGACGCTCCTTCAAAGCTTCTGTGCTTTCTATGCAGCTTCTAGGTACAGATATTGGTTCTAATTCTGGATCTTCCTAGAGGGATGCCCTGGGTCGGTGCTGGGTCACTAGAAAGCCGGAGGGGCCGGCTGCTTCTAAGAGTTGTGCTGTCTGCTTTGGCGCTGAGCTTGAACCCTGGACTGAGCATCCCAGGTGCCCATCCTCGTGAGCATGCGTGCAGCCCACCGTGCCTGGCCTGAGAGGGGGATTCGCATGGGGCTTCTGTGCTAGATCAGAGAGACGCAATTCATACGTGGCGTGTCGGCGGTTGATGTTGGCAGCATGGTGCTGCCCTTCAGGAGGGAAGGGACAGGCTTTGGCCATTGGGAGAAGTCCTCTCTGGCTTGTCCAGGAGCCCCCCGGTGCTGTTGTTAGAGCTTTCTTTTTGGTGTGTCGGAGATCGTGAATGCTTCCTATTAAAACATGGACTTTTTTTTTCAAAAATTTTTAAATGTTTTGTTTATTTCTGAGTGAGAGAGAGAGACAGCCTGAGCAGGGGAGGGTCTGAGAGAGAGGGAGACACAGAATCTGAAGCAGGCTCCAGGCTCTGAGCTGTCAGCACAGAGCCTGACGCGGGGCTCGAACCCACGAACCATGAGATCCTGACCTGAGCTGAAGTCGGACGCTTAACCGACTGAGCCACCCAGGCGACCCCAAAAACACGAATGTCTTTGAGAGGAAGGGAACTTCAGACTCTCTTGAACAACCATTACCGTGTAAAGAGTCCTTTTTTTCTAATGTGTATTAGAGAGAGAGAGAGAGAGAGAGAGAGAGAGGGAGCGAGCGACGAGCATAAATGGGGGAGGGGCAGAGAGAGAGAGGGAGACACAGAATCGGAAGGAGGCTCCAGGCTCTGAACTGTCAGCACAGAGCCCAACGTGGGGCTNAAACGTTCATTCCATTTCTTTCTAGGGGAAGCGGCCTTGGCCCTTCCGAGTCTATTCCCATGGGTAATCCTTCTTAGTAGGAGAAAGGTGAAATCGCCATGAGCTTTAGAAAATATACACTAGAGATGAAAGATAAACTGATTACAACTTCAAGGACATCCATTTACCATTCAAGAAGGAGTATTTTACAGTGAATATTTCTTAATGCAATAGGAATTCTACCATTTTGTTTTTTACAGTTTGGCTGGTTAATGTCAGTGAAGATTGACATCTCATTATAATAGTTTATCTCTGAATTAATAATATAAGCTATGTGATTGAGATCCAGGAATTATATTTGAGCTGAACCAAAGAATCCCAAAAATTGGAAATGAAAATTCTGAATTGAAAGAGGAACCATAATCAGGGAAGGAAACTGTCTTCCATACTGAGCAATATGTGACTTTGTTGCCAACCCCCACTGTGTACCAAGTAGACAAGGAATTGTATGGTTGTGTTTGACCAGAATTTTACTGTATTCATATTTAGCCTGTCTAAAATAAAACCTATTTAGACAAAACCTGGTCCTTTTACTGCATTTATATAACATCCAGGTTCCACTCGTAGCCAAAGTTTCCAAACCAAGGGAATAAACATTTAAAGAACTAGTTTATCNACCCGACGCGCGCTCGCCCTGCCTTTTGGCCCCGTGAACTTGACTTACTGTTCTTACCAATGTTGTCTCCTTAGAGTAACTTTTACTTTTCACCAGAATGCATGCTGGATCGGCGTTTAGAGTCATGAGAAAGTCAAGAGCGGTTCGGGAGCCCGTGCAGGGACCGTTCATTGGAGCCACAGTTGTTCACAACGCTTGTACCTTCCGTCCGCGCATGAATTATTCATCTTGCTGCCTTTGTGATAATAGCCACAGTGTTCGGTCTCTAAAACTGCCTTGTGATATATCCCTTCTTGTGCTAAAAGCCTCCCTGTGATTTAGAAGCCAATGCAGCATACCACGCATACCATTCGAGAAGAATGTCGGGATCCTTCCTGCTATGAAAATGTCACGCGTGCTTAAAATGACCAAGTCTGTCGNCTCCTAGACTCTTCCAGGCAGTTGAATTCAAGGGTTTTCATTTTCTGTAAGAATTCACTGAAATATTTGCCCTGTTCTTGGATATCCACGTGTCGAATTAGAAATTGAGAATATCCAAAATGTCCAGCGAAGGCTGTGTGTGTGTGCGCATGTGTGTGTGTGTGTGTGCGGCTGGGTG